>NC_088360.1:27896251-27906251 GCF_034508935.2 Berghia stephanieae
ATAATAATAATAATGATGATGATGATGATAATAATAATAATAATAATAATAATAATAATAATAATAATAATAATAATAATAATAATAATAATAATAATAATAATAATAATAATAATAATAATATATCTTTATTGTCCCCAAGAAAGTGGCAATTTGTCATTTGGTTACACATTTATAACAATACAATATTGACATAGACACACTCACACAAGATGCACACTAGTAACATAGTAGTTATCGTAAAATAAAAAACGTAGAACTTTTTCACATGTCATGTGATCAGAATGTATAAACTTCAAAACATGATCGGATTTTAAATGTTTTTCTCCTCTTTATACACTTTTATGCTCGGAGAAGTATTTCATAAGGGCGTCCGCCATTGTTCCGATAGTTTAGAGCCAGTTACTAAGTTACTCTGCGTTATTACGGAGGAAGTGACGTCACGACTGTTGAGGCGTATTAGAGCATGGCATCAGTAGTTGTGGATACCTCATGGTTAAATCAAGCTCTGTTCAGTGATAAGAACATCAATAGAGAATTAAATAGAACATAGATTGATCTTAGTGCGGCTATGTGGTCTATGTGTCTCTTGACACTCGCTTTCGGATCGGAAGGTCCTGGGTTCGAGTCTCGCTCGGCGCATATAGTTGAGTCCTTGGAGAACATCTTTACTCACATTCTCTCACCGCACTCAGGTGTAAAATGAGTACCTGGCCGTTAACAGCGCTGTCTCTGTCAGAAAAAATTATAACATCGCTTAACAGGCGTTATGTCCCGTCCTAAATGCTAAATGTTGCTGTTGGCCAGAGATCTCTTGTAAAGCGCTTTGAGCACATTTAGTGGATGTTGCGCCACATAAAAGCTCAATTATTATTATAGTTAGTGATTGCGCATTGATTATATTTCTTTCTAACTATGTAGTGGTATCTTTTATTTTATTTTATAGATAGTTTGAAGATGACGTCACTCGGGTCTTTGTTATTGTTTTTTGCTATCCGCGTTTATGAGTAATGCTCACTGAACTGTATTAACCTGACTATAAACGTTCATGGATACACAGAGTTTTGGTCCGTGATACTTTTGGATGGCAATGTAATGAGCTCCTTAGCCAAGCGCATACTAACTATATCAATATCATCACCAAAATGCCGCAATATAAAGAACGAGATAATCAAGGGATTGCACTCGTAGCACTTTAATTTAAAGCAATTATAAATGCAGTAGTTTCCCCTTGATAAAACTCGCCAAAATATGATCGCAATTCAGGACAAGGATGCTATTCTGCATTTTATTAACTCACTCAATCCTAGAGATTTTTGCCACTTTTGAAAATGGGTAAAATGTATTAAAAATGAGCATGTACATAGATAGAGAGCTTAATTCAACTACCATTAACATGTAAAATCTAAAAACATTAACTTTGATACTACGCCTATAGTTTGTCTCAGAAAAATGTAATAAATAGGCATGGGGTAAAAGTAACCCGTGTATACTACGGATATAGTCGGTGTTAGGGTTGAGTGAGTCAAGAGAGCAAATTTATCACTGGTTGAGCCTGGCATTCATTTTCAAGAACTGAGTTTCTTCCGATATGATAACGTATTGAAAGAATAGAGTTGAACATTTCCGATTTCAAAATGAACGACATTTATTAAAGCACTGTATTCTGAAATATACATAGATCGGGTAATAGGAATACTCTTAATTTAAGAAACGCTTGCAAGTTACTCTTATATCAATTCTGTAAATAATACCTGTGTCATTTTTAGATTTGCCAGTAATTCTTTGCATGATTACAAATGTTTAAATGGCTTTACGGAACAGTGTTGACATCGAATACTATCTTTTAAAAAGAAATCATAGATTATTAAATACTTGAGAGTATCAAAAGAGGGTTAAAATTACGGCATCATTTAAGAGATTTAAATTTAAGTCATCATTTTATGTTGCAGATGTGCTAGAATTGTGTAAAAAATGAGGGGGGGGGGGGGATTTAGAAGTTTTTATTTCAAAGACAAAACGCTAGGCAGCATTTTTCGAAAAAATAATTGTCACCAATTCCATCATTAGACATATCTTGATATTGTTACAACAAGACATTTAATCCCGATTTTGTTAAATATTGGATATGTGAACTATAATTAAAAAAAACATTATAGAAATATGGAAAATATACAAATCATTTTGTCCATATCGTAAATATGTGACCAGTCATGTCGGAGCTGTGTTATAACACGGTGAACCGGTGCTTCAACAGTTAACTGAAAAAACTCGTTTTTAAATGTGTAATTAAACGTGGCAAGTGTTAACTTCAGGTTTTGTTTCTTGTAGTTTGTAATAGTTCAGATGGTTCTGAGTTCTAGTTTGTAATGATGCCGCGTCATACAGTTTTCTGGGATTTGTTTATATCATATATATATATATATATATATATATATATGACGTTAATGTTGTTTCATTTTAGACACATGGAGATTGCAGGTCTTGGAATTTTTTTAACGCTCTCTGTTAGAACGAGTTTTAGGTGATAATGATGATGATGATGATGATGGTGATGATGATGATGATGATGATGATGATGATGGTGATGATGATGATGATGATGATGATGATGGTGGTGGTGGTAATGATGATGATGAATATGGTGATAATAAGAATTAAAACAATAGGGAACAAAAACTAAAATTTGATTTCAGACGAATTTTTATTACAAAATGTTATTCCATTGTCAAACAAATCAAATACGGAATTAGATAATTGTCCTTTGTCAACCATGTTGACTCGCTAAAAATGTTAGAATAGATATATAGATAAAAGTGTTTAACCCTCTCCTTACCAACCATAGGAAATCTTCACATTCGTTACGATGAAATCAACAATTTTCTCATTCTAGTCTATTCTTTATATCACAAAATTTAAAGAAAAGTATTTGTTATAGCCATAAAAACTTGACACTCTGTTGTAGAGCTCATTTTGCTGAACAGTATTATGTATAGATTATACGTGTTGCTTTTCTATTTGGGTAAGAAAAACTATTTTTGTGCTGGGTTGGCTTGATGGTGCAGGGAAAATTCTGGGAATGGCTGGTAAGGAGGGAGTTAAAACCTTTTCACTAATATCCTTTTAAAGGGGAATTTTATTTCATACTTTAATTTTGGTCCTTTAAGTGACTGGGTTGGAAATCTCCAATTTTCAAAGTCATTGCTATGGTAACGACATATATATATTGTTGAGGAGGATGAGGAGAAGGAGGAGGGGGAGGAGGAGGAGGAGGAGAAGGAGGAGGGGGAGGAGGAGGAGGAGGAGGAGGAGGAGGAGAGGAGGAGGAGAAGATGATGATGAAGATGAAGATGATGATGATGATGATGTTGATGATGATTGTGATGTATAAGAAGTAGAAGAAGGAAAAGAAGAAGAAGAAGAAGAAGAAGAAGAAGAAGAAGAAGAAGAAGAAGAAGAAGAAGAAGAAGAAGAAGAAGAAGAAAAAGAAGAAGAAGAAGAAGAAGAAGAAGAAGAAGAAGAAGAGAAGAAGGAAGAAGAGAGAAGGAGGAGGAGGAGAAGGAGGAGGAGGAGGAGGAGGAGGAGGAGGAGGAGGAGGAGGAGGAGGAGGAGGAGGAGGAGGAGGAGGAGGAGGAAAATAACAAGAATAAAAAAGAAATTCCGAATACAAACACCAAGAATAAGAAAATCAATTATTGCTTTCTTTGACATATTCATCACATTCACATTTATTTCCAATGAATATTATGGCAGTTTTAAATGTCAATAAAATCACATAAAAACACACTTTGCCCCCTATTTATAAACACAAACAGTATCTCTGACGTGTGCTTATGTGCACTTTGGGCATTTCTGTTTATTGCAGCCTCCAATTAATTGCCCCAAAAACTCGTTTTGTCTTGTACGCAAAACTAATTATCTACATCCTGGTGCCCCAGTTTTGAGTTATGAACACTTAATGTATACCATGTTTGATGCGCTCCTCAATGCTTTTTTTATTTACCAATTATGTCATTTGGAATCATCCTTCGAGTTCATTAGTTCCAAGGTTCGGTTTCTCGGCTGAAGGGGGCTTCAAGGTCAGTCTTTGTTATCGCATCATGTTGTATTTCATACATGCTTATTGTTGCTGTTAGCTTCGGACCCTTTTTATATGCGGGTTGAGTAAATTTAGTAGATATTGCTTTATATAAAAACTCGTATATGTTTTTATAGCTTGCCTCATTAGAACAAGGTAGTTGGGAATTATGATCTACCGTGCTCATCCTGCAGGGTCATGCCGTTGTGTGAGGATCTGCTCACCGACAATGCAAATCCATACTTCTGTTTCACACATGAAATTTACATTATATATTTCTCATACTGTGTCTATGCCTCGGCTACATGACAAACTTACTCGTAGTTCTTATTCGGGCCTTTACCTATAGGGAATGAGATTAGCGGAAGAGTAGCGTCCCTTGATTGGGCGTCACCCATAGTCTGTGACGTCACCGGCGGAAAAATTATTAGAGAGAGAACGTCATGTTGGTTATGCGCATGCGTCTCTCGTCCTCGCGACTATGGGTGACGTCCAATCAAGGGACGCTACTCTTCCGCTAATCTCCATCCCTATACAGTGTCCAGACCATGGCTTCAAGACAACTGGCGGTTATTATTTAGGGTAGAATTTTTGATATCACGGGATTTGAATGTTCAACTTAAGGAATAAGTTTCAATAGTATGATGTCACGTCCGCACAGCAACGAGCAGCTTGGTTCTAAACAAAGAAAATCGGTACTTTTTATTCTTCATGCTCGCTATAACTATTTCACATGTCATGTAATCGTAATGTATAATAGTCAAAACATGATCAGTTTTATAATATTTTTCTCCTCTGGATACACTTTAATGCTCGTCGGAGAAGTATTTCATAAGGGTTTCCGCCCGCCATTGTTTAGAACCAGTTACTAAGTTACTATGCATCATTACGAGAGAAGTGACGTCACGTCACGACTGTTGAAGCGTATTGGAGGCGAGTAATAGACGACATCTTCATTTTAGGGCCTTTACATATGTGACCCTTCGCCTCAAAATGGTATTAAGTCGGGATGGTTAAGATGTTGAAAATTGAATTTATAGCCAGAAATATGAGACTTGTGTTGCGTTTATATGATTTTTTGAGGAGAATGGATACCATATTTTAGGGTGCTAATGCCAACAATTTATATTTTTTCACCAGTTCAACATTTAATTCGGCTTTTAAGCATGTGGTTCGTTCCGACATAATACCGTTTTGAGACGATGGGTCACATATACAGTGCCCATGCCACGACTTCAAGGCCATTGATAACATTATTATTTAGGTCCGTATTTACAAAGTGTCTGGTCCAGGCCCAGAAGGCAACTGGTTATTATCCTTAGGACCTTTTACTCGTACAGTGTCTTTGCCATGGCTAAAAGACAACTGGTGATAGTCGTTGGGAGCTTTTTCTCTTTACAACAGCTACATTACGACTTGCTATTATCTATCTTTGGGCGGCGCTTCTCATAGTGTCTAGTTTGCGGATACAAGACAACTGGTGGTTATCATTTGGGGAAGAACTTTGATATTATTTAAATTGTCTAGAACCAAGATGGCCGCCGTTGCCGGGCTGCGTGACATCAGACTACTGAATCCAATTGCTGATGTTGAGCGTCAAATCTCGGTTGACAAAGAAAATAATTACTTTTTGTTTTTCATGCTGGCTAGAACTTTTCATATGTCTTGTGATCAGAATGTATAAAAGTCAAAACATGATCAAATGTATGTGTTTTTTTCCCTCTGGAATCGTTTTTATGCTCGCCGGAGAAATATTTCATTCGGGCGTCCGCCATTGTTCCGATAGTTTAGAGCCAGTGTTACTAAGTTACCATGCGTCATTAGGAAGGAAGTGACGTTACGACTATTGAATCCTATTAGAGGTGAGTAACAGACCACATTACCTTCATGAGATCCAGCCTGTTCTGAAAGTGTATAAACGTAGTTCTAGTGCGGTCTTTTGGTTTGACACTCGCTTTCAAATCGAAAGGTCCTGGGTTCGAGCCTTAATCGGCGCATAGTTGAGTCCTTGGAAAAGGCTCCTTACTCACATGCTTTCACCGTACTCAGGTGTAAAATGAGTCCTGGCCGTTAACAGCGTTGATTCTGTCGGGAAAAAATGTAATATCGCCTACAAGGCGACATGTCTCGTCCTACATGTTATCTGTTGCTGTTGGTCAGGGACCCCCTGTAAAGCGCTTTGAGCACGTTTAGTGGATATTGCGCTATATACAGGCTCAACAACGTATACTTTATAGTTCTAATAAGCTACAAAACCAAGAGGGCCAGACTGTCTCCCTGTTTCGGTTATAGGAGTCGTATTTACTAGTAGCTCATTGGATAAGACGCTGGTTTGTTGCAAAATACTTTCGGTAATATCTAAGTGGGACCTCCTGTATTAATTCATCTCTTTTGTCAAAGCGGTCAGAAAAAGATAAATTCCGACTGAACGCGGATTCAAACCAGGTCTATTTGCGTATGTATCAAGTGTGCTTTACTGACTAAGCCATCTGACTCCTTGCATCAATGTTATAATAGATAACAAAAAATGACTGTATCACGTGACTTTAAACACTCTCAATCTCTGTCTTGTTAATGAGTGCCTTTGTACTGCACGTGATAACGTTTCGACACCGTTCCTTCAGCATCAAACGATTTCTTTCCGATGATTTCTGGTTCCAACTCCTTGTGCGATTGTCATTATCAGCGCTGCCATAACTTTGGTTCTGTGGAGGGAATGAGAAAGTAGACAGAGGTCAAGAAAGGACAAATCGTTGTGAATGATGAATGGAAAGATAATTTTGAAAGAATACATACAAACATGCACAAACACACTCGCGAGTGCGTGCACACACAGACATACACACACGCGTGCACACACGCACACATACCTATATATATATATATATATAATATATATATATATATATATATATATATATATATATATATATATATATATATATATATATGTATGTATATGCTAGTGATCAAAAGAAAATATACACTTGTTTTACCTACATAATTGGTATGAAAAATTGTTCTGGTTTATTTAAAACCTATGTGTAATCATAGTACTATCATTTATCTTTCATTTTGTTAGAATTTGTAACGTTTATGGTATGCAACACAGTCTTTTTCCAAACATGATCTTCAAAAAAGTCATATATAAGGACACTCACACTGTTTCGCCAAGACGATCGTTTCGACGCTGATCTCGCATCTCATCAGTTGGCGATAAATCCTATGGTTGCACAATGAGTTTGTTGTTGATATTATCCTCCCTATTTCCTGTTCCGGTGTGTTTGTTATTCATTGGGCGGTGATTAGTATTGTTATGTTAGTGACATACTGTAGTGTGTTCTCATTGTGTGTGTGTGTGTGTGTGTGTGAGTGTGTTTATATGTGTGTTGCTGCAAATTTATGTCAAGCGCGCTATTGCCGAAGTATAAAGCGCTATGGAAATACTTTTATTGACATTTATTTTAAAATCTTTTATTATTGTTGAAAGGCGTAGGTAAGGAAGATAATCTGTTATTCTTACGAGAAACATTTATTTAATTGAGTTGTGTCCCTTATATATTAGGTTTTGCAATTGTTGATTGTTGCGTTCTTTTTGAATACAAAATGTGTACCGGTCGGTCAAGGTCCAATGTAGGTCGTCCACGTGTGCGCAGCGCAAAGTTGAGTCTTTGGGAAATTCTTTTTACTCACATTCTCTCATCGTACTCAAGTGTAAAATGAGTACCTGGCCAGCACTTTGCGTGCCGTCGTCTATCTTTCATATCAAGTCCTGCTGTTGGCTTGGAACCGCTTGTAAAGCGCTCTGAGCACATTGAGTTGATGTTGCGCTATATAAAAGCTCATGATGTTTTTTGAAAATAGATTAAATACGCCCATATCGATCTGCTCCTCCTCCTCCTCCTCCTCTAGGTTCCATGCCTGGTCCAGGCTTCGGATACTGCATGAATTATCTCTCTCCATTCCTCCCTGTCTCTTGCTTTTTCAAACAGCTCTTGGATTGTTAGGTTGGTGAAGCCCTTCAGTTGGTCTATGAGTGTTTTTCTTTGTCTCCCCCGGGCGCGTTTACCAGGTATTTTTCCACAACTTGCCAGGTATTCATTTTTATCTTTCCTTACTATGTGTCCGAAAAAGGATAGTTGTCGATCCGCTATTAAGGGCATTAGTTTCCTTTGTTGGTATGTTTGTTTTAGCACTTCTTCGTTCGTTTTGTGTGCAATATACGATATTCTCTGCATCCTTCTCAAGCACCACATTTCAAAAGCTTCAATGTTCTTTTGTGTTTCTGCATTTGTAGTCCAGCTTTCGCATCCGTATAACAAGATTGGCCACACGTAGCACTTCAAGACTCGGAATCTAATCCCGAACGACATCTGTTTGTTTTTCAAAATGTTTCCCAGGTCCATGAAGGCCTGTTTGACTTGAGTTATTCTTGCTCGTATGTCTCGGTTACATCTTCCATCTGTTGTCACTATTGAACCTAGGTATTTAAAACTTTCTACGTTGGTAAGTTGCTCCCGTGAATCGTTATATTGCAGGTGTTGTTGTTTTCAGGGGTTTTCTGTATTACCATGCATTCCGTTTTGGTGATATTCACTTCCATTCCCTTGGCTTCACTATCTACTACCACTTTGTCAACAATCTTTTGAAGTTGGATTTCTGATGTTGCAATGAGTACCGTATCGTCTGCGTATCTTATATTATTTATGTTGTGACCTCCTACTTTTATTCCCTCCATATTAGTTATGCCCCTCATGATTGTTTCTTGGTATAGATTAAACAGATCTGGTGAGGCAACACACCCTTGACGGACTCCTTTCTTAATAGGAATGGAATTTCCTGTAGAGTTTCCGATTTTGATAGATGCCTGCTGGGTGTAGTATAATGTTTGCATGAGTCTGAGGTCTTTCTCATCAGCGCCAATGGAGTGCAGTTGTTTTAGTATTTCTTCGTGGCGTACTCTATCAAAAGCTTTTTTGTAGTCGACAAAACAGAGGTATAGTGGGGTCTGAACCTGTATAGCTCTTTCACTTAAAACACGGAGGAGGTATATTGCGTTCCTTGTCCCTCTGTCAGGTTGGAATCCATATTGTTCTTCTGCGATTTCGGGGTTAATCTTATTCCTTAGCCTGTTGATAATTATACGCAACAGTATTTTGTTGATGTGGCTTATTAAACTTATAGTTCTAAAATTTTCGCATCTGACTGCACCTGCTTTCTTTGGTATTGCTATGAAAATAGAGTTACAGAGATCTTCTGGAATTTTCCCAGTGTTGTATATATTGTTGAATAATATGTGAAGTTCATCAATTGCTAGATCTCCTAGGCTTTTTAATACCTCTACAGATATTTCATCAGGGCCTGTTGCTTTACCATCCCTCATTCGTTCCATGGCATGTTCAATTTCACTTTTGGTGATGTTTGGTCCGCTTAATGGTTTTTGAATTTCAATGGTGGTTCATTTCTATTTGGATCATTGTACAGTTCGCCTATGTATTCTACCCATCGGCTTTCTATATGTTGTTCTTCAAATAGCAGTTCCCCTTGTTTGTTTTGGATACAACTTCCTGCTGCTTTGTTTTTCCTTTTCCCTGATAGTTCTTTTATTCTTTGGTGAGCTTGTTGGGGGTTGGGTTTGTATTCTCTTTCGATTTCGCAGCATTTCCAGTCTAGATAGTTCTCGTGTGCCTCGATGCATTTGGATTTAATGTGGTTGTTCAATGTTTGGTATTCTGCAGACCCTCTGTTGCATTTTCGTCTTTCTTCAAATAGGTTTAGAATTTCATTTGTCATCCATTCCTTTTTGCTGTTTATTTGAGCTATTGGTAAATGCTTTTCTGCAGTTGCTTTGACACACTTTTGGAATATATCAAATTGTTTTTCACATTTTTCATTATCAGGTTCACTTTGGCTTTGTATCAT
>NC_088360.1:27911251-27938751 GCF_034508935.2 Berghia stephanieae
CCGGCCCCCCGTTCTCAAAAAGAGTTTCGTCCGTAATTTCCTATGCTGATGAGGCTGGACCATAGACTAGGGAGTCCTGTATTCTCTATCGGCTGGACCACACTTAAGTCATTGCATTGGAAAAGACTCTTTACTCACATTCTCTCACCGTACTCAAACGTAAAATGAGTACCTGACCGTTAACAGCGTTGTCTCTGTCGGAAAAAAATGTATTATTGCCGAACAAGCGTCATGACTCGTTCTTTATGTTACGTGTTGCTGTTGGTCAGGGACCCTTTGCAAAGCGCCTTGAGCACTTTTAGTGGATATTGCTCTATATAAGAGCTCATTTTTAAAAATAGATAGTAAGATAGATTGGTATGTATAGAGAAAGGTGGGTAGATAAATAGCTAGCTAGCTAAACAGATAGATAACAACAAGTCTCAAACTCGACCCACCTGATTGACCAGCGCTATAGGGATGACCATGACACCGGCTGTAACCCACGTGACCACTATCAAACGTCGTATCCTATGGACAGTAAAAATCTGCTTGTTCTTCATAGGATGGCGAATAGCCAGGTACCGGTCAACACTCATTAGGACGATGGTCAGTACACTGTTTACTATACAAACACCTGGATGGGGTGGTCAAAGCAAAAACAAAAAAGGTACTTTTGAACACATGAACTATGATATAATATTGATATTAACAAGAGATGAAGTGACTAGGAAAGTGCCAGAAGACAATAGAGAATAAACAATTTTCGCGGCGGTGATGGGTGTTTGAACCCGCGACCCTTACTGGTACGACAACTCCGCCTGACCGGTGAGAGCGTGAATCTACCGTCTGAGCTATCCACGATCCCAAAAAAGATCGTCTCTAACTCAGGTCATTATTAGAGCTCTCTCTCACCGACTACTTGAGATCGCAGGTCTAACCCACACAACGGCCGCGAAGTTAGTTGGCCAGCAATTAAGCTTAATAGCCAATATTTTCAACACAAACATATAACATAGAAACAATTGCGACATTGAGTATGCTCCGGTATTTGGGGTGAATCTTTAATTCAGAAAAGTGAGTGGAGCAGGCACTTATGGTGCCACTCACCTTTATGAATATTGGTATTATATCGCGATTGAGATTGCCCAGATGGTAGAGCACTCACTTTCCAACCAAAGAGACTTGTATTCATCCCGAGTGCTGTGGCCCCTCCTGCCCCACCCAGAAGTGATTGTATAACTAGGTATGGTTAAATCTGGAAGTCATTTGCGATAGAATAGCCTCCCCTTCAAAATAAAACATATTGAGCTTTTTTATATAGCGCATTATCTACTAAATGGGCTCAAAGCGCTTTACAAGGGGTCTCTGTCCAACAGCAACATATTTAACATTAAGGACGGGACATTATGGCGCCTGTTAGACGATGTTCCATGTTTTTTTTCGGACAGACAACGCTGTTAATCACCAGGTACTCATTTTACACCTGAGAGAATGTGAGTAAAGAGTCTTCACCAAGGATTCAACTATGCGCCAAGCAAGGCTCGAACCCATGACTTTCCAATCCGAAAGCGAGTATCATACCACTAGACCACATAGCCGCACAACATAACATTGCCATCGTGATAAACTCTGTCTCCATCGGCCATATGGTTCTGAGGAGCTACCTTTTGTTGTATTATTGTATTCTGAGGAGCAGAGGACGTGGTGATGGATAGGCCATAGACTTAGTAAATCTGCTTGCAACATCCCAAGACAGGCTCTCACATGGAATTGCCAAGGAGGGAAAAAGCCCCGAGAGGTCAAGGAATGATTGGCGACGGAAGGAGCACGCTGGAGGAAGCAAAGAGAACTGGATCGTAGCCATCGTTGACATAGAGCCTGACACAAGAACCATAGCCATCGTTATCATATAGCCTGACACTAGAACCCTCCAGGACTGGCAGTTTGACGTCATTTTTTAGGTTTGTATAGAGTCTAGTGAGTTGTCGTCAGTAGAGTTCATGGAAACAATGTTATTTCATTGGTTGAACTATTGAGCCCACTCACGATTTGTTTTCTTTTGTGGCCAAAGACTGGTATTTTGACGTCATTTTTGGTCAGTGTCAGGCAATAAGTTTACGATGGCTACGGTGTCAGGCAATAACTTTACGATGGCTACGGTGTCAGGCAATAACTTTACGATGGCTACGGTGTCAGGCAATAAGTTTACGATGGCTACGGTGTCAGGCAATAACTTTACGATGGCTACGGTGTCAGGCAATAACTTTACGATGGCTACGGTGTCAGGCAATAACTTTACGATGGCTACGGCTGGATGCATATGGTCGCTGGTGGAGAAGTCAGCCCCGTGGAAGAGTCAAATGTGCGGCTATGTGGTCTCTTGGTATGACACTCGTGTTTGTATCGGAAGGTCATGGGTTCAACCTTGCTCAGCGCATAGTTGAGTCCTTGGAAAAGGCTCTTTACTCGCATTCTCTCACCGTACTCAGGTGTAAAATGAGTACATGGTCATTAACAGCGTTGTCTCTGTCCGAAAAATTGTAATATCGCCTAACAGGCGTCATGTGACGTCCTACATGTTCGGTTTTGCTGTTGGCCAAGAGTCCCTTGTAAAGCGTTTTGAGAACGTTTAGTGGATATATATTTTAAAAAGCTCAAAGTTCAAACTCAAATGACGAGGCATCTCATCAATGCCCAATGCTCCGACTAGGTATAGGGCTTAGTCATGGAGGCGAAAAGGCGTGAATGACGAAGTGCTAGAAAAAGCAGAATGAAAAATATAAGAATAAAATATAGATATAATTATACGTAAACAAATAGATAATCAAATATATAAAACGTCTTCGAAAATCCGTTCTCTTCAAGTTGGAATTGAACCTCAGATCTTCTGATTCAGATACTGTCATATCACATAAGTTACCGAAAGCGACGTTCGATCTCTAGTAGAGAAAAACAAAAAAAAGTTGGAAAACAAAATCATGGCTGACTTTATTTAATAATAAAATTATTAGCTCACGCCAGAAAACCACCAAAAAAAGTACACGCAAGGATTCTTTTTATTTATCTATTATGAAAGCATAGACTTATAGATAGTATGCGCTTAGCTAAGAAGTTCACAATATTGCCATCCGGAAGTATAACGGACCAGCACACAAAACTATGTGTAACCATGAAATTATATAGTCTGGTTAATACACTTTAGTGAGAAGTACTCATAAACGTGGACTTTGGAGGAAAAGGAATCAGAGGAGAGTCGAAAACGTGAAATAGAATATAATATAGTATAAACGTTTTAGAGTAACACAGATGATGAAGATAATGATGATGATGATGATGATGATGATGATGAATATTGATGACGATGAATATTGATAATGATGATGATGATGATGATGATGATGATGATGATGATGATGATGATGAATATTGATGACGATGAATATTGATAATGATGATGATGATGATGATGATGATGATGATGATGATGATAATGATGATGTTGATGATGATGATGATGATGATGATGATGATGATGATGATGATGATGATGATGATGATATGATGATGATTGATGATGATGATGATGATGATGATGATGATGATGATGATGATGATGATGATGATGATGATGATGATGATGATGATGATGATGATGATGATGATGATATGATGATGATGATGATGATGATGATGATGATGATGATGATGATGATGATGATGATGATGATGATGATGATGATGATGATGATGATGATGATGATGATGATGATGATGATGATGATGATGATGATGATGATGATGATGATTATGATGATGATGATAATGGTATCACCCACCTTGCATGTAAGCTGTGAGCTTACACAGTGTAGTGGTCCCCAGTGTCCATACATTGTACACGTAGTTGATGGCTGTCATCGGGATACATATTACAGCAACTGGGAAATACAAAACAAACATGAACTCCGTTATCTCCATTGCTTGCCATCGTTAACTTGTAGCCAGCCTGATACTAGAACTGTAGCCATCGTAAAGTTATAGCCTGACACTGACCAAAAAAATGACGTCAAAATGCCAGTGTTTTGCCACGAAAGAAAACAAATCGTGAGTTGTATTCAATAGTTCAACTATCGAATCTCTTGTATCTTTGAGCTCTACTAACAACAACTCACTAGACGGTGCAAAAATTTAGAAAATGTCGTCAAACTATAGATAGAATGCGCTTGGCAAGGAGTTCACAACATTGCCATCCGGAAGTATAACGGACCAACACACAAACTCTGTGTAACCATGAACTTTTATAGTCTGGTTAATACAGTTTAGTGAGAACAACTCACAAACGCGGATGGCAAAAACAATAACAAAGGCCTGAGTGACGTCATCTGCATACTATCTATAAGACCTAGTGGGTTCTAACGCGGCCATCGTAAAGTTATAGCCTGACACTGACCAAAAAAATGACGTCAAAATGCCAGTGTTTTGCCACGAAAGAAAACAAATCGTGAGTTGTATTCAATAGTTCAACCAATGAAATAACTCGTTTCCTTGAGCGCTACTAACTTACAACTCACTAACTAGACGCAACACAAACCTAAAAAATGACGTCAAACTGCCAGTCCTAGATGGTTCTAGTGTCAGGCTTTATGTTAACGATGGCTACCCTAGAACCGTAGCCATCGTTATGTTATAGCCTGACACTGAAATCCAAAAGGACTGGCAGTTTGATGTCATTATTTGGTTTTTGCACCGCCTTGTGAGTTGTCGTTAGTAGAGCTCATGGAAGCAAGTTATTTCATTGGTTGAACTATTGAATACAACTCACTATTTGTTTTCTTTTGCCGCCAAAGACCGGCATTTTGACGTCATTTTTTGGTCAGTGTCGGGCCATAATTTTACGAAGGCCACGTTAGAACCCACTAGGTCTTATAGATAGTATGCAGATGACGTCACTCAGGCCTTTGTTATTGTTTTTGCCATCCGCGTTTGTGAGTTGTTCTCACTAAACTGTATTAACCAGACTATAAAAGTTCATGGTTACACAGAGTTTGTGTGTTGGTCCGTTATACTTCCGGATGGCAATGTTGTGAACTCCTTGGCCAAGCGCATTCTATCTATAGTTTGACGACATTTTCTAAATTTTTGCACCGTCTAGTGAGTTGTTGTTAGTAGAGCTCAAAGATACAAGAGATTCGATAGTTGACCTATTGAATACAATTCACGATGTGTTTTCTTTTGCGGTCAAAAATTTGTCTTGTGACGTATTTTTTGGTCAGTGTCAGGCTTTAAGTTAACAATGGCTATAGATAGTTCGAAGATGACGTCACTCAAGCCTTTGTTGTTATATTTTACCATCCGCGTTTGTGAGTTATTCTCACTGAACTGTATTAGCCAGACTATAAAAGTTCATGGTCACACAGAGTTTTGTGTGTTGGTCCGTTATACTTCCGGATGGTAATGTTATGAGCTTCTTCGCCAAGCGCATACTATCTATAGATAGTATGCACTTGGCTAAGAAGTTCACAACATTGCCATACGGAAGTATAACAGACCAACACACAAAACTGTGTGTAACCTTGAAGGTTATAGTCTGGTTAATACAGTTTAGTGAGAAGTACTCATAAACGCGGATGGCAAAGAACAATAACAAAGACTTGAGTGACGTCATCTTCGAACTATCTATATATGGTAAGAGTCAACTTTTAAGCTTTGTTATTTAGTATATAATTAGAAATAAACCAGCAATGTTCGTTTTAAATATGGACGAGATAAACAACTTACAAAAAGAATCTATTATTTTAAATTACGTTTTGATATGCTATAGAACGATATCGCCAAAACGGTTTCAAATTGTTTCGAAAGGGGTCCTAAGTCAAGAGCAGCACTTAATACATGGACTTTGTAGACGCTTTTACAGTTTATTTTTCGACAGTGACAATGGTGTTTCCGGCTAGGCACTAATTTTACAACTACTGAGTACGGTGAGTGAATATTATGGGGAAAAAATCCTTTACCAAATTGAACTACGTCAGCAGGATTCGATGCAAGAACCTACTAGTCAGATATTGAGTGATATGTCAAATAAAAAACCTACTTCCCCCCCCCCCCCCACCCCAAAGCGATGACAAAGACAATTCTGAACCTCCTTCTCTTTCCCCCCCCCCCCCACACACACACCTCAACTTTTTGTGATCTTCAAAGTGAACATGTGTGACACTGTGCTGGATTTCCGAAGTATGTAAATATATTCTCTTTTTCAAGCATGACTTATCTAAATTGTCACAGAATATCTCACAAAAATGTCTGCCCCGCGGTAAAGAAATTATTATTCAGGATGCGTCTTATACATGCCCGCTTTTTGTGGAATATTTTCGGAAAATATTTAGAGAAACGCCCTCGCGTTTTATCCTTAAGGACATTTCATGTAACAAGCTTTTTGGAAGGCAAGAATTTCAGCTTTAGCAGCTTCTTTACTTTATGCCCTGGTTTCTTAAAAGCACAACAAAGTGCGCGCCAAAATTAGACATTTTGTGCTTGCTGTGAAATCTTTGATGTATTTCATGCATTTAAATGAGAATTTTGGAGAAAGAAAAATAAGAAAAGAAACATTGGTGTAAGCAAGGAATTCCATAAGATTGACATGAGACAAATAGAGGCAGTGATAGACGGATTGGGAGGGATTGTGGGGATTGAAACAGATATTGTGTGAGTTAGTAAGCAAGGAATAAGGAAATCCTGAAGATCTCATGGAGAGATATAGGGATATATATATATATATATATATATATATATATATATATATATATATAAAGAGAGAGAGAGAGAGAGAGAGAGAGAGAGAGAGAGAGAGAGAGAGAAAGAGATAGATAGATAGAAAGAAAGAAGTAAAGAAAGAAGAGCGAGAGAGGGAGAGAGAGAGAGAGATAGATAGATAGATAGAGAGAGAGAGAGAGAGAGAGAGAGAGAGAGAGAGAGAGAGAGAGAGGGGGGCTAAAACATCTTCAAATATTCATTTGCACCTCACAATATGAAAAAGACTGGAACGCTCTTCACGAATCGTGCGTCAACATAACGGATTTAGAAACATTCAAACGGAGAATCAACATTCTTCAGCCTAAACCCCAACAATGACCATCACATTCACCGACTCGCTCCGCCCTCGAATGCAAATACTCAGAATTGAGTCGATGTGGAATAACATTCAGATTCAGATAGAGAGAGACAATAAGAGGGAGAGAGGCAGACAGCAAGAGAGTGAGAGATTGGTAAAGAGGGTGTGTGTGTGGGAGAGACAGACCGCAAAAGAGTGAGAGAAAGAGAGAGAGTAGGAGAGAGAGAGACACAGAGAGAGAGAGAAACTGACAGACAGAGAGAGAGAGAGAGAGAAAGAGAGAGAGACAGAGAGACAGAGAGAGATACGGACAGAGAGACAGAGAGAGATACGGACAGATAGACAGACAAGCAAATAGACATACACACACACACACACACACACACACACACACAAAGTGTTTGAGAGAGACAGCGAGGCATTGAGGGAGAGAGACAGCCATCAAGAAAATGAAAGACTGAGAAGGAGGGAGTGTGTGAGAGAGACAGACCGCAAGAGAGTGAGTGAGAGAGTAAGAGAGAGAGAGACAGACAGACAGAGAGAGAGAGTGAGAGAGAGAGAGAGAGAGAAACAGACAGAGAGAGAGAGAGCGTGAGTGAGAGAGAGAGAAAAGGATACGAACAGAGTGTGTGTATGTGTGTGTGTGTGTGTAAGAGAGAGAGAGAGAGAGTAGAGAGAGAGAGAGAGAGAGAGAGAGAGAGAGAGAGAGAAAGAGAGTCCAACATATAGGTCGCAAGAGAGTGGGGAGATTAAGAGAGAAAGATAGTAAGAAAGAGAAACACACGAACAGACAGATAGACAGACAGATATGATTTTTATTCTTGTGATGGAGAGATTCAAAGAAAAAGACAAGAAGATGAACAATGGTTAATCACTGTTACTATTAATAGGTTATCTAATCATAAAAATTAAATATAGATATCCATAATTTCTTTGGCACCAATGTCAAATAATTTCACTTTTAAAAACAGTTTTTAACCCTCACCGTTTCACGCTATAAAAAAACCCCAGGGTAAACGTCGGCTCTATGTGCCTAATGACGCCGAAGGACAAGATACTTTTTCACCCCTCTTTCACTTTTCCACACACCACATTATATTTCCATTACGCCCACAAATATAAGAAATTGGTGCCAATAAATAAAAATAAAATCCAATTTCCTTCCAAAAACTCAAACAATTTCCAATCTTTTCATTATCTCAAATCCCACCAAATTCTGTAACACCCCGGGGGTCTGGAAAATTAAATTATTCTAATTTGAATTTTAGTAGGGATTCTCCAATTTTCTATCCTCTCAGACGTAGATTGCACAATCTTCTAATCCCTTTTGTGAAGTATTGTTGTGCCCAAGAGCAATACGACTAACACAAATTGCTCTTGATAAAAAAAATATAGGATTTCAAAAACCCCAACAAAACAAGCATGTTCATCTCCAAGATTGAAGATTGGCCATCCTCACCACTTCCAATCTGGTGCGATAAATCACGTGAGTAAACTATCTTCAGATCTACTTAAAGACCTTCTTGTGTGCTGGTTTGTGGTCTAGTAGAGGTATAGATAGTCTGCGTTTGGCTAAGAAGCTCACAACATTGCCATCCGGACGTATAACGGACCAACACACCAAACTATGTGAAACCATGAACGTTTATAGTCTGGTTAATACAGTTTAGTGAGAATTACTCATTAGCGTGGGTGGTAAAAAACAATAACAGAGACATGAGGACGTCATTTTCATTCTATCTATATCACTCAACTTGCTGTCTGTAGGACACGAAATCAAGTCTCCGCGTGAGTTATGTAACTCGTTGAGTTCTAAGAAAAAGCGCTTCATTCGATTTCTGTCAAATACTCAAGTGTAAGAAGAGAATGTTTTCGTTGCAACTGCTTTTCTGTAACAGCTTCTCTTAGTGACGCTGTTGGCTTGATTCCCTTAGTAAAACCGCTTGAGTAATGCTATTTATACCATTTGGACACATATTGCTCTATATAAAAGTTCGTTATTGTATACGCTATCTATAATCTCAGTGTTATAGAGAATATGCTGTGCTAAGCTAAGACAATATGACTGACACAAATTGCTCTTGATTTTTTTTAAAAAACCCGAAAAACAAAACAGAACAGTACCAAGAAAAAAAAAACAAAAAACAAACAAACAAATAAACAAACAATGAGACGATCATTTTAAGCCATCAACCGTCTGATAATAAAATCTGTAGGTGCCGCAAATGAATTTGGCACCAGGGTGGCCAGATGGCGATGACCAAGGTCAAGGTCGAATTAAGGACAAATCACTATGCCCCCACCAGATATTCTAAATAACCATTTCTTTCATCGGGTGATAGAATTAATTTTAACATACATTTTTTTTTAAAAGTGTGAAAGTTACTCTAATATCAATCTGTAAAATATATTTGTATAATAATTTGTTTGATATGCCAGTGATTGGATTCAGTAGTCTGATGTCACGCCGCCCGGCAACGGCGGCCATCTTGGTTATAAACTAAGAAAATCATTACTTTTTATTCTTCAAGCTGGCTAGAACTTTTCATATGTCTTATTGTGACCAAAATGGGTAAAAGTCAAAACATGATCAAATTTATGTTTTTTTCCCCTCTGGATACGCTTTTATGCTCGCCGGAGAAATATTTCATACGGCGTACGCCATTGTTCCGATAGTTTAGAGAGAGTGTTGCTAAGTTACCATGCATCATTATGAAGGAAGTGACGTTACGACTATTGAATCCTATTCTGTACGTGCTGGTAAAAATTTAACATTGACTGTACTGAACAATGTTGATCAACAACCCTATAGTTTTATTTAAAGAATAGATATTCTTTCTTCTTAACAATAAAAAAGGCTGACACAAGTCTAACATTTCCGGTTACAAATTCAGTTTACACCCTATAAACCGCGGCTACACGGATTACACAATATTTGAAAATACAACAGAAAACAAAAGGATTTAACATTGTCTACATAAAACCTGATATTGCATATTGCATAAAACAAATATTGAATGAACAGAATTTCAAAAACAATCCAAATGCAAGTTCGAATTAAAACCACAATCATGTATGTTAAGTTTAACACAAAAGGGGGAATAATCATTATTTGTCGACAATCCAAATGCGCTTTTCACAAAGGAGTTCGATCTTAATTCATTCTCTGTTCAATTGTCAACAGTTTGTAACATAATGGAATGCACACACACGCACACACGCACACACACACACACACACACGCACACACGCATGCATACATACATAGACTCATCAATACGTAATACTCAATGATAGAGTTTTGAGTTTGCACACACAACAGCAACAACAATATTAATCAAATCATAATACTAGCATCATCATCAGCATCATCATCAACATCATCATCATCTTCATGATCATCATCATCATGATCATCATCATCATGATCATCATCATCATCATCATCATCATCATCATCATCATCATCATCATCACCATCATCATGATCATCATCATGATCATCATCATCACCATTATCATCATCATTATCACCATCATCATCACCATCATCATCATCATCATCATCACCATCATCATCATCATCATCATCATCATCATCATCATCATCATCATCATCACCATCATCATCATCATCATCATCATCATCATCATCATCATCATCATCATCATCATCATCATCATCATCATCATCATCATCATCATCATCATCATCATCATCATCATCATCATCATCATCACCATCATCATCACCATCACCATCATAAACCACAACAACAGCAACATTGACAACAGAAGTGGTAACAACTTCATTATAAAAATGATAATAGCAGAAACAACAACAACAACAACATTACCAAATTCCCTTGAGTGCATTCACCTCCGCCATCCTCCAGACATACTAATATAAAAACAACAACAGCAACAACAACAATAAAAACAGCAATATCATCGTCATTTAAACAAAAAATAGCAGCAAAATCAACAACAACAACAACACAACAAGGACAACAACAATATGATAATATCATCAACAAAAAAAGCAGCAACAACAACAATAACAACAACCAATTCCCTTCAGAGTGCATTCACCCCCGCCATCCTCCTCACAAATTACTCACATAAATCCGACACACACACACACACACACACACACACGCACACTCACATAAACACTCACATACACTCACTCACCAAAAATAATGCTCAAAGTAAAAACACAACAACCAATAAAACTAACACCCGGATAACATATCAATTTCAAAAATTACGAAATGACCAAAAATACCACAAAACACTTCTGACGTAAGATTGGAAAATGGCGTGTCAATGTCAAGAGATCTGCATCACAGACTTCATAGAATAAACACATCATCCCAACGTGCACTTATTTGTAGGTCTGTTAACCTAATTCCTTATGGGCCCCTTGTAATGGAAATCTCCAAAAAATAAAAAATGACGATAAATATTGTCTATTACAACAATGTTAAACTAGGCCCATAAGTGGGTTCGGATGTCAGACCTACGTATATGTACACGTCGCCTCAATCCGTTATCTAAATACTAACGTACTCTGAAAAAACAATTCTTTTAAATTTTGAGAAGAAAATCGTTCTTCAAATATCTTCAAATATGGCGATAATCTTGTCAGAAACTATCAAACCTGGAACTGCAATGAAACTTCAAGTAATTTTTTTTTTTAAAAAGAGCTTTATATAGATAGAACGAAGATGACGTCACTCTGGTCTTTGTTATTGCTTTTTGCCATCCGTGTTCATGAGTACTTTTCACTAAACTGTATTAACCAGACTATAAACGCTCTAGGTTACACATAGTTTTGTGTGTTGGTCCGTTATACTTCCGGATGGCAATGTTATGAGCTTCTTAGCCAAGCGCATACTATATATAGCGCAATATCCACTGAATGTGCTCAAAGCGCTTTACAAGATATCCCTGGCCAACAGCAACATTCAACATGTAGGACGGGACATGACGCCTGTTATAGGCGATATTACAATTTTTCGGACAAAGACAAAGCTGTTAACGGCCAGGTACTCATTTTATACCTGAGTACCGTGAGAAAATGTGAGTAAAGAGCCTTTTCCAAGGACTTCATCTATGCGCCATTTTATGATGAGTTCTCATTGAATGCTATCAATCAGACTAAACGTTTAAGATTACACATAGTTTTGTGTTTTGGTACGTTATACCCGGCTGGCGGATGTTGTGAGAATTTTAACTAAACGAACAGCATCAGTTGGACAATGATGAAAAATGAGTGTTTTGATTTAATCCATATATTTAAAAAAAATATTTTTGCCTGAAAACTTTTACCTCAAATGTGACCCTTTGCCTCAAAACGGTATTATGTCGAGTTAGAACATTTTATTGAAGAGAATGGATACCATATTATAGGTTGCTAATGTCAAAAATTTATATTTTTGACCAGTTTAACATTTAATCCGTCTTTTAAGCATATAGTTCGGTCCGACATAATACCGTTTTGAGACGATGGGTCACAAATATCGATCGATTGGAACGGAACGGTCCTCAACTTGTCTAAAAGTCTCACACGTGACGTGGCAAGGAAGTGTTAGGATTTAGACTCAGTGGCAAGTTGGGGGCCATACTGATCGATCAACAGTTGAAGCAACAACACTTATATTATGGCCAAATCGTGGATCGTGGATAGCTCATACGGTAGAGTCACGCTCTTCCCGGCCAGGCGGAGTTGTGGTACCTGTAAGGTCGCGGGTTCAAACCCCCTTCACCGCCGCGAAATTTTTATTCTCTATTATTGTCTTCTGGCACTTTCCTACTCACTTCATCTCTTGTTGTTAGGGCCAAATGTACCCATCGTCTCAAAGTAGAATTATGTCGTGGTGAACTGGGTGCTATAGGACACGCTTTGAGGAAACTAAAGGACAATATCACAAGGACATCCCTGCAATGGAATGCATCCGGAAAGAGTAAAAATAAAGGATGAACAAGGTCAACATGGAGGAGAAACTTGCTGGAAGAGCTGGAGAGGGCTGGGTTGCGGACAGCTCGCGCTATCAACTGCAGGCAGGGTGTTTGACAAAAAAGAAAGAAAAAAACCCAATAAAAAAACCCCACCAAAAAAAATAAAAAATAAATAAAACAAACAAACAAAAAACAATAGTACAAATATGGAATAAAGAAGAAGAATATTTATATAATATAGATAGTATGCAGATGACGTCTCTCAGGACTTTGTTATTGTTTTTGCCATCCGCGTTTGTGAGTTGTTCTCACTAAACTGTATTATCCAGACTATCAAACTTCATGATTACACAGAGTTTGTGTGTTGGTCCGTTATACTTCCGGATGGCAATGTTGTGAACTCCTTGGCCAAGCGCATTCTATCTATAGATAGAATGCGCTTGGCTAAGGAGTTCACAACATTGCCATCCGGAAGTATAACGGACCAACACACAAACTCTGTGTAACCTTGAACTTTTATAGTATGGTTAATACAGTTTAGTGAGAACAACTCACAAACGCGGATGGCAAAAACAATAACAAAGGCCTGAGTGACGTCATCTGCCTACTATATATAGCACATGTCCACGGATTAACCATGCTCAATACTCTTCACAATGCTTCACTTATTTTCCCAGCAAGCCATGTGGAGCCATATTTCCATGATTCTCGTATTATAAATTGTGACATTTAACTCAGTGGAACAAATAAGGTATCAAATATTCAGAATCGATGTCAAGTCTATGTCAGTTCGGCATCCCATAATCTCAGTCTATTTCAATGATTGTATTCAGGAAACGATTCTAACAGATAAAGTACCTACGACTTTTTGTTCTTTTTACGCAGATCTCAGTTTTTATTTTTATGTTCAAAATCACTTGAAATTGCATTCAAAATGGAGTTATTAGAATGTTAAGGGACAGCGTGGCTCAGTGGTACGGTCTTTGCTTCCTACCCGAAAGGTACCGAGCTCAATCACCCGCCGCTGCGTTGTGTGGCCTTGAGCAAGTCACCTGGCCCTAGCTCACTTTGCGGCGCTGCTCTGTGGCTGACGCCTGGGTTATTCCAGTCTTCCCCTTGGAATAGACCCTAAAGACAACTTTTCCCTTGGGGATGAATAAAGGGAATTTTATTTTTATTATTTTTATTTTTTTTAAATAATAATATAATGTCGCTAAGTTTTTAAGCTGGGTAACCCTATAATCTACTTCTAAGCACATTGTATAATTTTCTAAGCTCATTTTGTATCTGACCATTCTTGGGAAGTAATCAATATTTGATCAACCGACTCAAAACGATAATAATATATCGGGATGAATCGGAATCCCCCTCGCCCCCCTCCCCCCCCCCCCTTTACGACGCCCAAAAGCGAGTTTACAATGCGAATATTAAAGCAATGGGACCTTCAAGTTGTTTTTTGTGCAATCTACGAAATTGTATTTATTCTCCGTGACGACGAATAGAAATTAACCGCAGGTTTTATGTTTGTGTCTGTGAATTCATTTCCAACACCGTGTTCATTCCAACGTTTTACCACTTGGGGATGTGAATCGCATTCGTCCAGAGGTAAATCAAATTTTTTAAAAATGAATATATATATATATATATATATATATATATATATATATATATATAATATATATATAGCACAGGTCCACGGATTAACCATGCTCAATACTCTTCACAATGCTTCACTTATTTTCCCAGTAAGCCATGTGGAGCCATATTTCCAATTCATACAGTGCCAGTCGTCTGTTAGGAACCTTTTTTTGGTAGTACACTCTTACAATAACCATTACTGCCCATAGCAGCAAGGTCGTGAGTTGAGTATAAGTTCCAGACATGATTATTTGATGTTATAAATCTATTTTTTATTTTCCTAAAAGTAACCAATGATGTTGTTTTTCTGTTGCGATCTCCATCGTCTATTTATGGTATGCCCGCAAGATTAATCCAACTGGCACACAAAACTATGTGTAAAACTAAACGTCTCTAGTATGACTCCAGAGACTATAAGAGACCCAATCACTCAAATGGTGATCTAAATAAAAGCAATAACAAAGAGCTGCGTGACGTCAACGTCATTCCATATATAGCGATTTTGAAATCGCGGACTAGACGATGAGTTAGCACAGCTAGTTAAGAATAATGGTATGTAAATTGTATGACGGTGGGTGACAATGGCTTTGAAAAGAGAGTTACAAACAACATTACATTTCAATTTCTTACGTCTCGTGAGATCGAGACAGGTAATGAAAACAATTCCAGACCATTGAGACCAGGCCTGTCGTCTTCCTACAAAACGCATTTGTTTTCCTTTTTTGGCCAGAAAACATTTTCTCAAATTTTGGCAAGATACCATTTCTTATTTTGGCTGGAAATATTTTTCATTTTGGCCAGGAATCTTCTTCTTCTTTTTTTTTTTTTTTTTCAAATAGCGAGATGCTAAATATGAGAAAAGAAAATAATATGAGCATTTATATCGTGTTTTACAAGGGGTCTCAAGACAGCAACAGCACAACAGGTTATAGGATGAGTCATAACGCATGTATGGAGATTAATAGAGTTTTATTTTTGACAGAGACAACAACGCTGTTAACGGCAAGGTACTTATTTTACACCTGAGTACCTCGAGAGATTGTGAGTAAAAAGCCTTTACCAATAGCTCAGGTTGGGTCTCGAGCCCAGAATATCCCGATCCAAAAGCGAGTGTCACACCATAAGACTATAAAGCCACAATTCTCAAGAAGTTTCGGGTTTGATATTTTTTCGTTAGCAAGAGGGGTCATTTTAATCCAACAATATTTGAAGTAAAAGTTTTCTGACCGAAAGCGGCCAAAAAACCCCAAACAAACAAACAAACAAACAAAAACAAAACAAAAACAAAACAAAAACAAAACAGAAATACGTGTTCAGTTAGAAGAAGACAGAGCCAGTGAAATAAGAATTCTTTGCAAATTTACATTTTGTGTGGTTAATGGTTTTAGTGGGAGTAAACTTGTTGAGGTGACTGGAGAATTGCGTGATACCGTTCTTTGAGAGAGAAGGGATAGTGGCTGACATTGGGAAGGGGGGGGGGAGAAAATGGAAGGGGAGGGAGGCGGCTGTTTAGACATGAAAGATTGAAAGATAGATAGATACTCGTAGGTAGTTGAAGAGATAGATAGATAGATAGATAGATAGATAGATAGATAGAGAGAGAGAGAGAGAGAGAGAGAGAGAGAGAGAGAGAGAGAAGATACATAGTTTATAAAGAGGGATATTTAGAATAAATAGATAAACAGATATGCGGATAGAGAGATAGAATTAAATTTTAAAAAATATGAAATAATAAGTAATAATAACTTTCATGTAAATGGACAAATCATAAAACATTCAAAGAAGAGTTTTTGTTGACCTCTACTTATCAGGTTCTTGATGTTGCAACCTTCAGGAACACACATACACTGGTAAGCAAGCGCAAACACACATACACACAGAGAAAGAGAGAGTGAGAGAGTGAGAAAGAGGGAGAAAGTGTGTGTATATGTGTGTGTGTGTGTGTGTGTGAGAGAGAGAGAGAGAGAGAGAGAGAGAGAGAGAGAGAGAGAGAGAGAGAGTATTATGGATTAGCGTGGCTCAGCGGTACGGTCTTTGCTTCGTACCCGAAAGGTAAAGAGTTTGATCACCCGCCGCTGCGCTGTGTGTCTTGAGCAAGTCACCTCGCCCTAGCTCAATTTACGGCGCTGCACTGCGGCGGACGCCTGGGTTATTTCAGTCTTCCCTTGGAATAGACCCAAGAGACAAATTTCCCCTATGGGATGAATAAAGGGAATTTTATTAATTTATTTTATTTATTTATGCGATCGATACAAAAGCATCATCATAAACATTTATATTGAATGAATTCTCCAAAACCCCTACTTTAACAAACATGTCATGTCTTTATTCCAAGCCAATACAATCAACCTGCCAAACTCAAACAAAAAGCACCATTTTTTAAAATCATTTTAGCCAGGATGAAATAACTTTTAATTCACACATCAACCGATTAATATGACCTTTATCTCAACAAAAAGTTTTAAATTAGTCGAGCCTGACGTTAAAAAAACTTATGACAGGTTGGTGGTCAGCCTATTCTGTCGCTATAAGAAGTAAAATCTTTCCGGCCAAAATATAAAATAAAGTTATTTGTCAGTGACTGCCAGGATTATTGCTTCGTGATATTGCTAAAAACAAACCAATTGAAATACGTCTTATTCACTCAGTTCGTACTAGGCAGATTGTTCAACAAAAACCAGCCAAATCAATATAAGCACAGTAATACCTGAAATATTCATTTAGTCAGTAAATAAGTAGATAAGTTTACCCAATATATTATTTTTTAAAAAATCGATTTACGTCACTTTATTTGCATTTAGGGATAAGGAAATTATTTATTGTTTATATTTCTCAAATTAAATAGTCATGACGGTTTTATTAAAGGAAACACACATTTCTTTGCGATATTGGACAAAAACATAAATCCTTCGTGTTGCTATGTTTGATTTGGCAGGTAGAGTGGTTGAGAATTTATTTAAACACATACCACCGATAATAGCATTGAAAAAGACGAAGTCTTCCCGCTCTATATTATTGTTGCTAGCTTACAAGCAGCCTGGACTAGGGGAAGTATTCATATCAATGTGATGAGAATACTTCATTAACCCTCTCCTTACCAGCCATTTTCAGGATTTTTCCCCAAAACTTCACACACAACTGACACAAAAATTAGATTTTAATCACTCAAACACAATAGCAGTAAGTTCTTGCGACAAATAATTTCTTTAACAAAACATGCTCTACAACACACTGTTCCTTTTCTTTAAATTGTATGATTTCCGAAAGAAATTTGAATAAGAAAAATGTTGGTTGTATCGTAACGAATGTGGCGATTTTCCTATAGTTGGTACGGAGAGGGTTAAATAAGACTATCTATTCTTTCCAGCTCATGTTAATCTTTTGGGGTTTTTTCTTCTTTTATTTTTGCCCACGAACACAAAATTACTGACAAATCTAAAAATTATACAACTATTTTTAACAAATTGATATATCTAGATACGACTAACAAACTTGCAAATCTTTTCTTTTTAAATTAAGGCCAATTCTATCACCCGTCAAATCAAATAATTACAGTTGCCAGATTCATTTGCGCGCACCTACAGCTTTAATTGGATTCAATAGTCTGGTGTCATGTCGCCCAGCAACGGCGGCCATCGTGGTTCTAAACAAATAAAATCGTTACTTTTTATTCTTCATACTGGCTAGAACGAACTTTTCATATGTCTTGTGATCAGAATGTATAAAAGTCAAAACATGATCAGATTTATAATGTTTTTTCCTCTGGATACGCTTTATGCTCGTCGGAGAACTATTTCATAGGGGCGTCCGCCATTGTTCCGATAGTTTAGATAAAGCCAGTTACTAAGTTACCATGCGACATTAGGAGGGAAGTGACGTTAGGACTATTGAATCCAATTACCAGACCGATTTTGATCACTCGTCCTAATCTCTGTTGATTTTCACAATACATTGATATAATAATTAAAACAGACTTGAGTCGAGTAAGGAAAGATAAGAATGAATACCTGGCAAGTTGTGGAAAAATACCTGGTAAACGCGCCCGGGGGAGACAAAGAAAAACACTCATAGACCAACTGAACGGCTTCACCAACCTAACAATCCAAGAGCTGTTTGAAAAAGCAAGAGACAGGGAGGAATGGAGAGAAATAATTCATGCAGTATCTGAAGCCTGGACCAGGCATGGAACCTAGAAGAAGAAGAAGAGTCGAGTGCGTGTTCGTTATTATCTTTATTTCCCCCCAAACAATGCGGCTTCTCTATAGATAGTATGCAGATGACGTCACTCAGGCCTTTGTTATTGTTTCTGCCATCCGCGTTTGTGAGTTGTTCTCACTAAACTGTATCAACCAGACTATAAAAGTTCATGGTTACACAGAGTTTGTGTGTTGGTCCGTTATACTTCCGGATGGCAATGTTGTGAACTCCTTGGCCAAGCGCATTCTATCTATTAGTTTTTTTTTCTTTTTGAATGGACAATAGATTTTTTAAAAGACTACAGTACGATAAGATTATAGATAGTATGCGCTTGGCTAAGAAGCTCATAACATTGCCATCCGGAAGTATAACGGACCAACACACAGACCTGAATGTAAACATGAACGTTTATAGTCAGGTTAATACGGTTTAGTGAGTATTACTCATAAACGCGAATGGCAAAAAAAAAAAAAAAAAACAATAACAAAGACCTGATTGACGTCATCTTCGAACTATCACTCAGGTCTGTTATTGTTTTTTGCCATCCGCGTTTATGAGTACTTCTCACTAAGCTGTATTGACCAAACTATGAACGATCATGGTTACACACAGTTTTGTGTGTTAGTCCGTTTTACTTCAGGATGGCAGTGTTATGAACTTCTTAGCCAAGCGCATACTATCTATACACGCCGTGACAAGGCTGTAAATGGTATAGATAGAATGCGCTTGGCCAAGGAGTTCACAACATTGCCATCCGGAAGTATAACGGACCAACACACAAACTCTGTGTAACCATGAACTTTTATAGTCTGGTTAATACAGTTTAGTGAGAACAACTCACAAACGCGGATGGCAAAAACAATAACAAAGGCCTGAGTGACGTCATCTGCATACTATCTATTCTGTCTCATATAGATAGTATGCGCTTGGCTAAGAAGCTCACAACATTGCCATCCGGAAGTATAATGGACCAACACACAACACTGTGTGTATCCATGAACGTTTATAGTCGGGTTAAAACAGTTCAGTGGGCAATACTCATAAACGCGAATGGCAACAACAAATAACAAAGACCTGAGTGACGTCATCTTCATTCTATCTATACGTTGAGACAAGGCTGTAAATGGTATTCTGTCTCCTATATACTTCTGAACTCCTGGGAAACCATTGGCTGTCATTTGTCTGACGTCTGTCTGAAGTAGGATGTACTTGTTTTGGTTATTTGTTCTGGTTAATTAACGATTGATTAGTAGTAAAGAGAAGAGAGAGAGAGAGAGAGAGAGAGAGAGAGAGAGAGAGAGGGAGAAAGAGAGAGAGGGAGAAAGAGAGAGAGAGAGAGAGAGGAAGAGAGAGAGAGGGAGAGAGAGGGAGAGAGAGAGGGAGAGAGAGAGGGAGAGAAAGAAAGAGAGAGAGAGAGTGGGGGGGGGGGGGGCGGGCGGGAGAGAAAACACAGACAGAGACAGAGAGGGGAGGGGTTGAGCGGCGATATCTTGTATGTTGAGACGAGCTATAAATGATATTTCATCTGATACTGAACCCCAGGGTAACCATTAGATGTTATCTGTCTGCCGTTTGCCTGGATTTGGTTGGAGTTTGAGACTGTTTTAGTCCCTCAATGTCGGAATTGATCATACTTAACACAAAATCTACAAGCATAAAAAAGCAATCTACAAAAATGGGAAAAAAAGAACGAGAGAGAGAGAGAGAGAGAGAGAGAGGTAGTGAGAGAGAGAGAGAGAGGAGGAGGAGGAGGAGGAGGAGGAGGAGGACTGACATTAAGACAAAAACTATAAGCATAAAAAATTAACAATCCACAAGAAAGGAAAAAAAGAAAGAAAGAAAGAAAGAAAGATAGAGCGTGTGTGAAAGAGAGAGAGAGAGAGAGAGTAAGAGAGAGAGAGAGGAGAGAGAGATAGAGAAAGAGAAAGAGAAAGAGAGAGAGAGAAAGAGAGAGAGAGAGGAAAAGAGAGAGACAGAGAGAGAGAGAGAGAGAGGAGGAGGAGGTGGAGGAGTAGGAGGAGGAGGAGGAGGAGGAGGTGGGGGAGAGGAGAACGACTGACATTCTGCATGTTGAAACAAGCTGTAAATTATATTCTGTAATAATACTGAATCCCATGGTAACCATTAGATGTTATTGGTATGGCGTCTGTCTGGAGTTGGTTGGAGTTTGAGACTGTTTTAGTCCTTGAATGTCGGAATTGATCATACTTAACACAAAAACTACAAGCATAAAAATATAACAATCCACAATAAAGGAAAGAAAGAAAGAAAGAAAGAGAGAGAGTTTGTGTGTGTGTGTGTGTGTGTGTGTGTGTGAGAGAGAGAGAGAGAGAGAGAGAGAGAGAGAGAGAGAGAGAGAGAGAGAGAGGAGGAGAACGACTGACATTCTGCATGTTGAGACAATCTGTAAATTATATTCTGTATAATATAACTGAATCCCAGGGTAACCATTAGATGTCATTTGTCTGGCGTCAGTCTGGAGTTGGTTGGAGTTTGAGACTTATTCCCTGGATGGTGGAATTGATGATGCTTAATTAAGACAAAAACTACAAGCATAAAAAATAACAATCCACAAGAAAGGAAAAAAAAAGAAAGAAAGAAAGAGAGAGAGAGAGAGAGAGAGCGAGAGAGAGAGAGAGTGAGAGAGAGAGAGAGAGGAAGACGTCTTACTTCCTGTATGTTGAGACAAGCTGTAAATGATATTCTATTTGAAACTGAATCCCGGGGTAACCATTAGATGTCTGATGTAGGATGGACTTTAGACGCTTTCGTTCTCGGATGTTGGATTAAATGGTTTTAAGACAAACAGTACAATTAAAGCAAAGAAGTAAGTAAGTAAATAATGAATTTATATAAGCTCCTAAACATCCACGTTAATCGTGCTCTGCGGCGCTTTACATAATAAAAATAAAAATGTTTAAAAACAACAAAATTAAAAATCACGACACTACATGATACATAATAAGCATGAATACAAAAACAAAATCTAAGCAACATCTTTTTCATGAAAAATAAGCCTCGCGGAACAACTCAGTCTTCAGACATTTCTTGAAAGATGATAAATTTTCACAGGACTTTGTCCGAGGACTAAGTGCGTTCCATAGGCGTGGAGCTATGAATGAAAAGGCTTTTTCACCGAAAGTGGATTTTGAGGTGGTAACCTTTAGAAGTTGGGACTGAGATGATCTTAAATTTCGAGTGGGTTCATACTTTTTAATCAGTTCCTGCAAATATTCAGGTGCCAATCCATCAAGACATCTAAAAACATAGCACAATATCATAAATTCTATCCTATTCTTCACAGGAAGCCAGTGTAATTCCTGGAGAACTGGTGTTATATGATCTCTTTTTTTCGTTAATTTTATAAGTCTAGCCGCTTTATTTTGAATTTTTTGTAGTTGATGAATTAATCTACTTTGACAACCAATGAGAAGGGCATTGCAATAATCTAATCTGCTGGTAATAAACGAATTAACAAGCATCTTTGTAATATCTTCATCAATATAATGTCTGATTCTTCCAATGTTTCTAATGTGATAGTTACAACATTGGCATCTTTTTTTAACATGATCTTCCATGGATAACCCTTGATCTAAATACACCCCAAGATTTCTCACACAAGAACAGGGTTTAATAGCAATTTCACCCACTAGTATCTCATTTGTAGATATTTTTGAGAGTTGATACCTATTTCCAAAAATTATCATTTCCGTCTTGTCATCATTAAATTTATGTTTGTTTAGTTTCATCCAATCCTTTATGTTAGCAATACAATTTTCCATAACAGATACTGATGACAGCTCTGAATCATTATTGAGTTTTGTATACAGCTGAGTGTCATCAGCATAAAAATGAAAATCAATGGGAAAAGTGGATAACATATGAGAAAGGGGAGCAGTATACATTGTAAAGAGGAGGGGGCCGAGAATAGATCCCTGAGGCACTCCACACGTTAATTTGGATGGAGTGATACATGGTTTTCTATAATTACTGACTGAGTTCTTTCAAACAAATATTCCTTTAACCAGTCCAAAGCTGTGCCACTGATATGAAATTGATCACGTAGTCTAGTCAAAAGTAAATTTTGATCGATAGTGTCGAATGCCGCACTTAAATCTAGTAAAACAAGCATCCCAGCACTTTTATTATCTATATCATTTACAATATCATTAAAAACTTTAAGTAATGCCGTTTCCATGCTATGTGAGGCTTTGTAGGCAGATTGAAATTTCTTTTTTACGAAACCCACCGAAACCCAGTTCCAGGTTCACTCCCCAATGGTGTACACTTCCCTGAGTCCCAGGTTCACTCCCCACTGCTATCTACTTCCCATGATTTTGCCGGGTTTCGTCGGGATTCGTCGGGTTTCGGGCGAGAGAAAGCCTTCAAAACAATACATGAAAAGTACTCTTGATTGCGACGATTATTAAATGACTGGTACCCCGACAACGATCCATTACAAGTACCAGACTTATTAATATACAGAGTAGACACACAAAACGGCCGTTGTGGAGTAAAAAGCAAATCATTTTCGTCGTCAGCGTTATGGGATGCCTGTCCTGTAAACAATCAATCATTCAAACAAACAAACAAACAAACAAACAAACAAACAAACAAACAAGCAGATCTAACAAAATGTCAATGTGGCCGGATAGAAGTCTAGGAGGTGTCGTAAACCGATCCTACAACAAAGCCAAACATGATTAAAATAGTATTATATTTTGCTATACATTCTCTATCTATCCATCCATCCATCCATCCATATATCTCTCTATCCATCCATCCATCCATCCATCCATATATCTCTCTATCCATCCATCCATCCATCCATCCATCCATCCATCCATCCATATATCTATCTTTTTTTCTATCTATCTATCTATCTATCTACATATCTATATCTATATATATGTATATTTAGATAGATAGATAGATAGATAGATAGATAGATATATACATCCATCTATCTATCTATATATTTATCTATTTATCTATCTATCTACATATTTATCTACCTCCCCACTCTCCGTTTTGGTTTATCGTTGCTTCTCTCTCTCTTTCTCTCTCTCTCTCTCTCACCCCCCCCCTCTCTCTCTCTCTCTCTCTCTTCCATTCTCTCTTATCATATCTGAATAGTGTTCTATTGTCATTTAATACAGTGATATTTCTTTCTATTTCATTCTATATGTTTTTGTAGATGTCTCAATCAACCAACCCTCCCCCACCCCTCCCGCTTTTTATCTACCATTTACTTCTTGACCATTCTTGTTGGTTTGCCTTATCCAATTATCCATACGGATACTGGATGTGTTTTTATCTTGGTCCTGTAATGTCATATCAAAGACATACCAGATCAAAATGACCGGATGTGATACGGACGAAGTCCTATCCTGTATCACTCACTGTCATTTGTTTGTAATCTTCTTTATACACAAATCCCTGTAATCACACACGGCAGAATGACTTGTTTTTCTCTACGTTTATATCATTAAACGGGTACTATGACGTCACAAAGAGTAAACCTCGAGATACATTCAAATTTGTAGTCATTATGTTAATTTACCAATACACCGCCGAGTCGATAGATCCGATAGTCGAGGTAGGTTGATTTTTAGGGATGTTTCTTTTTTTACTTTTTCATTCTACTTTGTCTGTGCTATGGGAACCACCTGAGAGAATCAGAAACAGAGGCAGGCAGAATAAAACATACATTGACTGTCTGCTAGATGGCACAGGAATGGACAACACCCGGGAGCTGCGTACGCTTATGGAGGACAGGACAGAATGACGAAGACGTGTGGCTCATGTTGGGTGCCCTAAGGGGCGGCCTAAGTAAGTAAGTACTTTTATCTATATTTTTAAAAATATGTTTAAAAAAAACAAAACATTTATTTATTGTATTAAAAAAAATATCTGCTTATTATATTTCTGTATATGGCTTCATCCTAAATCTATGTAGATGTTGACCCTCGTGAACTAATTCGCAGGTCTGATAACCCAATGTAGTATCGGCTCATTGTTGTATTGGGAATCTAAAAAAATCGCAATATATTGTCCATTAAAACAATGTTAAACTAGGCCCATAAGCGCGTTCGGATGTCAGACCTGCATATAATATGTACACATCGATATTGACCTTTCCAGGACTCCCTATTCTTTTTTCTTTTTAACTGCATTTCACTAACCTAATGCAAAAAGAAAATAATTGCGATTTTATACAGAGCAATATTCACTAAATGTGCTCAAAGGAGTTCCAAGCCAACAGTAATATTTAACATTGTATGACTAGACATGACGCCTGTCAGGCGATATTACATTTTTAGACAGCGTCAACTCTGATACGGTGTGGCTATGTGGTCTTGTGGTATGACACTCGCTTTCGGATTGGAAGGTCCTGGGTTCGAGCCTCGTTCGACGAATTGTTGACTCCTTGGAAAAGGCTCTTTACTCACATTCTTCCACCTGGTCGTTAACAGCGCTGTCTCTATCCGAAAAAAAAATTAATATCACCTAATAGGCGTCATGTCCCGTCCTACATGTTAAGTGGCGCTGTTGGTCAGGGACCCCCTGTAAACACGTAACATGTAACACGAGACATGATGCCTATTAGGCGATGTTGCAATTCTTTTTCGGCAGAGAAAACTCTGTTAACGGTCAGGTCCTCATTTTACACCCGAGTACGGTGAGAGAACGTGAGTAAATAGCCTTTTCCAAGGACTCAACTATACGCCGAGCGAGGTACTCGAACTCAGGACCTTCCAATCCGAAAGCGAATGTCATTCCACAAGACCGCATAGCCGCACGATTAAAAGCCAAAACGTTTCAAATTCCAATCCATCAGATTCCCTGGTCGAGCAGCCATCTGTATATTGATTCTACGTGGCGGAGACCATAAAAGGGCTGTAGTTGTCGATAATCTATGCCTACCACGAACTTCAAAGGGCCTGGGTTGAGAGCGACGACGATGGTTGATTAAACAAAACCAATCACAGATTAACACAGTTGCTTGATTGGTCAACAGTGGCGATGATTCCCTCGATCATTCGATGCCTCTGGGAATTGTGTTGTGAGTGTGGTTGAGCGCCTTCAATTTTTTTATTTGCGACCTATGACCTATCAATTTTTTTTATTTGTGACCTATGACCTATCGTCTTGAAACGGTAAAAAAAGTCATGTACAAAATTGAATATAAAATAACACATTAAGAACAATTGTACTAAACAATTCACATTTCAGTCTCAAACCACTTCTTCAGCCCATACAAATCAAAAATTATAGTTAACATGTGACCTATCGTCACAAAACCGTATTATGCTGGAGTGATTTTTTAATGCTACAAATTGATTTCATTCAATCAAAAATGAGAAGCAGTAATAATAATAATAATAATAATAATAATAATAATAATAATAATAATAATAATAATAATAATAATAATAACAATAATAATAATTATAATAATAATAACAATAATAATAATTATAATAATGATAATGATAAAGATGATAATAATAACAATAATAATAATAATAATAATAATAATGATACTACTACTACTACAACAACTACTACTACTACTACTACTACTACTACTACTACTACTACTACTACTACTACTACTACTACTACTGCTCATGATAATAATAATAATAATGATATTAATAATAATAATAATAATAAAAATAATCATAATAATAATATTAATAATAATAATAATAATAATAATAATAATAATAATAATAATAATAATAATAATAATAATAATAATAATAATAATAATAATAATAATAATAATAAGTGTTTTTTTTTTATGGGAAAAATTAAGATAGTTTTATAAGATTATTACTCTAAAATTTCACATTTATGATCATTTCAAATTTATAATCCTTTTTTCTGCCGTTTTATTGAAGAACACAGTATGTGCTATTTGGTTAACATTGCATATACTGTGTTTTTAAAAACAACGGCAGTATTGGTATCTGTGTGACCACGGGGTAATACGTTTTCAGGACAACTTTTTTTTTATGAGTTATTTTATTGTCATGTGTATGTGCGGCTATGTGGTTTATTGGTATGACACTCGCCACGGATCTGAAGGTCCTGGGTTCGAGTCCCGTTTTGAGAGGCGGCGCATATTGAGTCCATTCACTCACCGTACTCAGGCGTAAAAACATGGCCGTTTCAGCGTTGTTTCTGTCAGTGTAGCTGTTGGCTTGGGCCTCCTTGTGATGTGAAGGGCTTCGAGCATGTTTCGTGGAGATAGCTCTCTATAGATAGTATGTGCTTGGCTAAGAAGCTCATAACATTGCCATCCGGTAGTATAACTGACCAACACACAAAGCTGTGTGTATTCATGAACGTTTATAGTCAGGTTAATACAGTTCAGTGAGCGTTACTCATAAACGTGGATGGCAAAAAAAAACAATAACAAACACATGAGTGACGACGTCATCTTCGAACTATCTATAACTGCAGAGTTTTTTAAATAATAATAATAATAATAATAATAATAATAATAATAATAATAATAATAATAATAATAATAATAATAATAATAATAATAAAGCTCTGACAAGGTATGCATTATACAGTACCAGACATACAAAGCAAGAGA
>NC_088360.1:27941251-27973751 GCF_034508935.2 Berghia stephanieae
CTATTCCCTTATCTGATCAACGGTGTTTAGAATGTCTTTGTTTTGTCTGCTTGATGATCGATGGATTAGCCTTTCGCACTCCTGTCGTCAAGTAAGATTGCCTCAACACTTTTATATATTCCTTCTTCTTCTTCTTCTTCTTCTTCTTCTTCTTCTTCTTCTTCTTCTTCTTCTTCTTCTTCTTCTTCTCCTCCTCCTCATTATTATTATTATTATTATTATTATTATTATTATTATTATTATTATTATTATTATTATTATTATTATTATTATTATTATTATATTATTATTATCATTATTATTATTATTATTGTTATTATTATTATTATTATTATTATTATTATTATTATTATTATTATTATAATAATAAATTATTATTATTATTATTATTTATTATTATTATTATTATTATTATTATTATTATTATCATTATTATTATTATTATCATATTATTATTATTATTATTATTATTATTATTATTATTATTATTATTATTATTATTATTATTATTATTATTATTATTATTATTATTATTTATTATTATTATTTTTATCATTTTTACTATTATAATTTTAAAAAAATATTTTTCTGTAATTTCCTTTATTGATTTGTATAAACCAATTTGACAATTCCTAAGAGAATGGAATAAAAATGTGTCTAATAATGGAATAATCCACAACGCATCCATAAATCTTTGTGTGGAATTGCTTATATCAGTGCATCCATATTTATGTCTATTTATTTTACGAATAATCAGAAGACCAATGTATAATTTGTCTTCTATGAGATTTATGGCTACATATCCGTACTCAAGAAAAACACATTTTCCTCAATTTCGCCAGAAATTTTTTATCTTGTTTAATGATGGATTGAAGTAAGTCTTGCCTTGCTAAATCATCTCAACTCTTAGAGTTCTTTAATCTTTTCAAATCTGAAACTTGAGAAAAATCTTTGGCGCCTTGAAGACCAATTTTAATTGATCGATAACTGAAATATATAATGGTATGGATAAAATGTCTGCGATTTTCAGGATGGCCACGGAAAGATGAAGACAGGAAATTATTTTTTAAAAAAAGATAAGTAAATAAAATAAATAAATAAATTCTCTTTCTTCATCCCCTGGGAGTAATGTTTCTTTAGGGAAGACTGGAATACTCTAGGCGTCAGCCGCAGTTAAGTGAGCTAAGGCGAGGAGACTTACTCAAGGCCGCACAACGAGGAGGGAAGTCAAATTCGGTACCTTTTGAGTACGAAGCAAATCCGTACCGCTGAGCCACGCTGCCCAGAAAAAAGAATATATGCAAAATATACATAATAGTGATCTTGCAAATTGAAGCGTCTGGATTTTATGGTGTTCATGAATTGATTGGAATTATATATTTCTAGACTTGTAGAAAATAAAATTATCGACCATCTATTCCCTTATCTGATCAACGATTCAGGGAATGTTTTTGTTTTGTATGATGAATGAAGGACGGATTAGCTTTCGTACTCCGGTCCTAAAGTAAGGTTGTCTCAACACTTTGGCGTATTTCTTCTTCTTTTTCTTCTTCTTCTTCCTCCTCATCCTCTTCCTTCTCCTCCTCCTCCTCCTCCTCCTCCTACTACTACTACTACTACTACTACTACTCCTACTACTCCTACTACTACTGCTACTACTACTACTACTACTATTACTACTGCTACTTACTACTATTCCTACTACTACTACTATTCATACTACTATTCCTCCTCCTCCTCCTCCTCCTCCTCCTCCTCCTCCTACTCCTACTACTACTACTACTACTACTACTACTACTACTACTACTACTACTACTACTACTATTACTACTACTACTACTACTTTTCCTCCTACTACTACTGCAACAACTACTACTCCTTTTTCTTCTTTTTCTCCTTCTTCATCAAATAACGACACGGGCACAGTCAAACTGAGTATTACTGTCCACTTAAATGATCAAAGGCAAAACAACAAATAATTTTAAAATATGAAAAGTACCTACTCTCCGCCTGGTCCCTAGCTCATCTATAAAGAGGTATCTAAATATTGATCAGAAACCCGATACCAGAGTAATAAAATAATTTTATCTTTACTGAGGAATAGAAGAATTGAAGATTGGCAGGCGTTCTGCCCGCGTATATGTGTTCAGTATTTTAGAAGGAGTCCCAAGTCGATGGTAACATTTAACACGTAGAACGAGAATGACGCCTGTAAGCCAGTATTTCTTTCTTTTTTTCTTAATTGAAAGAGAAAACGAAAAAAAAAAAGACTTGAGTTTAGATATAGCGCAATGCGCTTAACAATGGGTCCTCGGCCAACAGTAACACGTAACGTAACATGTAAGAGGAGGAGACAGGAGTCCTGTTAAGCGATATTATATTATATTCCGACACAGACAACGTTGTTAACGGCGAGGTACTCATTTAATTTTACCTTCCGAGTACAGTAGGAGAATGTGGAATCAAGAGCATTTTCCAAGTACTAAACAATGCGCCACTAAGAGCGGGACTCGAACCCAGGACCTTCCGATCCGAAGGCGAGTGTAATACCACAAGATCACATAGCCACACACACACACACACACACACACACACACACACACACACGAAAAAAGACATTCCTGTTTCCGGTGTGGTAGTCATTTAACATCGAAGTACGGAAATAGAATGTAAATAAATAGCTTTTTAAAGGACTCCGCACCGGGACTCGAACAAAGGATTTACTTAGGCATCATCTCCAATCTCCATCAGCGACCATTCATGAGGTAATCAAATATACTTGTGATTACACATTAAGAATTCAGCAGTCTATGGGGGTAAGGACATCCTTAACATAACGGATAAACAAATATGACGTCATATCCTGTTTTAGAAACAAAACATGATGTTATGTGTCGATGAGGTAGCGGTTGTTTCATGACGTTAATTGGAAATCTTCGTCATCATCATCAACATCTTCTTCCTTCTTCTTCTTCTTCTTCTTCTTCTTCTTCTTCTTCTTCTTCTTCTTCTTCTTCTACTTCTTCTTCTTCTTCTTCTTCTTCTTCTTCTTCTTCTTCTTCTTCTTCTTCTTCTTCTTCTTCTTCTCCGCCTCCTCCTCCTCCTCCTCCTCCTCCTCATCCTCCTCCTCCTCCTCCTCCTCCTCCTCCTCCTCCTCCTCCTTCTTCTTCTTCTTCTTCTTCTTCTTCTTTTTCTTCTTCTTCTTCTCCTATTTGTTCCCATGCACCTCTTCTTCATCCTCCTCCTCCGCCTCATCATCATCATCATCATTATCATTATCATAATCATCATCATCATCATGATTATCTTCTTCTTCCTCTTCTCCTTCAATCTCAATACCGTTACCTCGAATATTCCGTCTGTATGTAATGTGAGCGAAGTAATCCAGAAAATCTATCAAACAGGATGTCTGATGTCAACAGGAATCACCCATGATGCCTAAATGAGCAAATTGGAGGTTAAGAAACATGCTCAAGGAAAAAAAGAGTGCCTGAAGCGGGGCTCGAACCCGGGACCTTTCAGGTCACTGTGCAATGCCTTAACCTCTAGGCCACTTCGCCTCCCCACCCCCCTTCGTGGAATGCCTGGGCGACGGGATCTGATGGTCTGATGGTGCCGTTGAGGAAGGGCTTAATTAAAAAAAAATTAATGTGAGCAATATTATCTTGACATCAACATCAACAACAACATCAAAAACAACAATAACAACAACAACACATAATAACAACAACAGAAGCAGCAGAAAAGATAACAACAATCTAACAACATCAACTACAGAAGGTATAAATGTATTTCAGAAAATACGCCTGATAAACAAATAAATAATAAAGGAACGTGAACGACGACAGGCAATGACATCACAAGTCAACGTGATGGATTCTGCTGGCCCAGACTAATAAATGACCCGACCTTTCTGATGTAGGCCAGAGAGTCCTATATCTTATCTGACTGAACACAAAAAACCATCTCAAAATCATGAAACAAACATTGAGATTTTTGAGAGACGTAAAGGCCAGGAAGAATGGAGAGCCAAGATGGCAAAATGTCTGACACAGATCTGGCGCCATTTGTGACCCTCCGCCTCAAAACGGTATTAAGTCGGGTTGGTTAAGATGTTGAAAATTGAATTTATAGCCAGAAATATCTGACTTGTGTTGAGTTTGTATGTTTTATTGAGGAGAATGGATACCATATTTTAGGGTGCTAATGCCAACAGTCTATATTTTTTTACCAGTTTAACATTTAATTCGGCACTTAAGCGTATGGTTCGTTCCGACATAATACCGTTTTGAGACGATGGGTCACATTTGATGATAATAGAATTTTCATTTTGAAAACAAATATACTAAAAGATAATATCATCCCAAAAACGTCAACTTGCCGGAAGTGAGTGTCAGACGTGTTCAGGTTCGATTCCCAGTCGTAGCAGCCTGAATTTTCGGGATGATTAATTTTCTCGTATTTATCTGTCTGTTGTCACTAGTTTTTTTTTTTTAGCTGTTTTGAATGAAGGATTGTTTTTTTTTTCTTGTATTTTTCTTTGTTGTAACTGTTTTTTAGATGTTTTAAGGGACGGTTCTTTCTTATTTAAGGGGCAGCGTAGCTCAGCGGTACGGTCTTTGCTTCGTACCCGAAAGGTACCGAGTTCGATCGCCCGCCGCTGCGCTGTGTGGCCTTGAGCAAGTCACCTCACCCTAGCTGAATTTGCGGCGCTGAACTGCGGCTGACGCCTGGGTTATTCCAGTCTTCCCTTGGAATAGCCACTAGAGACAAATTTCCCCTATGGGATGAATAAAGGGAATTTTATATAGTTTCATGTTTCATTTTATTATTTTCTTTCTGCTTTCATTTTTCTTTGACTATTTTGGGGGATGGTTTTCTTTCTTGTATTTTTCTTTCTGTTGTCACCGGGTGTTTTTGTGTGTTTTTTAACGCTCTCCTTACCATCTATTGGAAAATCGTCACATTTGTTACGATGCAACCGTCACTTTTCTCATCCAGATTTCTTTTCTTTTTGCTATAGCAAAAAAAAAAAACTTGACATTCAATTAATATATCTCATATTGTCGAACAATATTATGTATAGAATGTGCTTGTTGATTTTCTTAGTGAGAAATGTCTGTTTTTGTGTTGGATGGGTGTGAAGTTTTGGGGAAAATTTTGAAAATGGCTGGTAAGGAGAGGGCTAAGGGAGAATTTTTTTCTTTCATGTATTTTCTTTTCTGCTTTCACTGTTTCTTGGCTGTTTTGGGGATATCTAATATTTTTCTTGTGTTTTCTTTCTGCTTTCACCGTTTCTTGGCTGTTTTGGGGATATCTAATATTTTTCTTGTATTTTCTTTTCTACTTTCACTGTTTCTTGACTGTTTTGGGGATATCTAATATTTTTCTTCTATTTTATTTTCTGCTTTCACTGTTTCTTGACTGTTTTGGGGATATCTAATATTTTTCTTGTATTTTCTTTTCTACTTTCACTGTTTCTTGGCTGTTTTGGGGAGATCTAATATTTTTCTTCTATTTTCTTTTCTGCTTTCACTGTTTCTTGGCTGTTTTGGGGATATCTAATATTTTTTTTCTATTTTCCTCTCTACTTTCACTGTTTCTTGGCTGTTTTGGGGATATCTAATATTTTTCTTGTATTTTCTTTTCTACTTTCACTGTTTCTTGGCTGTTTTGGGATATCTAAATTTCTTCTATTTTCTTTTCTACTTTCACTGTTTCTTGGCTGTTTTGGAGATATCTAATATTTTTCTTCTATTTTCTTTTCTACTTTCACTGTTTCTTGGCTGTTTTGGGGAGATCTAATATTTTTCTTGTCTTTTCTTTTCTGCTTTCACTTTGTCTTGGCTTTTTGGGGATAACGTTTTTCTTGTGTTTTATTTCTGCCCTGTCTGACACAGCTTCAAACACAACTTTACAGATTTTTTCATCTGGCTACCACCAGTGCCTAATCCCTAATTTGTCACCCAGGTGTCTCCCAACCTCCCACAACTACCAATACTATGCACTTTTAGATTGAATACGTGTCTTGCGAACGTTGGTGGGCGAGATAGGTGTGACGTGTTGAGTGTCTCTACTTGGTGCCAAACTTATTGATCGAATTCTTAAAACCATTTGGGTACCAATGAATTTTAGGTTCAATAGCGATAACGATATAAAGATGATAATAATAAATGATGATGATGATGATGATGATGACGACGACGACGATGGTGATGATGATGTGATAATATGATGATGATGATGAAGATGATGATGATGTTGATGATGATGATGATGATGATGATGATGATGATGATGATGATGATGATGATGAACATTTCTAAAATATATTTCATAAGCAGCACATTTTATAATAAAAGAAAAGAAGATAAATCAAGAGAAACAACAACAACAACAACAACAACAACAACAACAACGACGACGACAACAACAACCATAAGAACAACAACAACAACAACAACAACGACAACAAAGACAGGCGTTAATCTGGTCACTTCAACTTTAAACTTAACTTTTTTTGCACCCGGTTAACCTCCCCCCCCCAACCCCCGACATACCCAGTTTTGAGAGGATAAGTCACAATTCGACAACATGTAAGATGGAGAAAATAATAAAGTTTGGAAGGAAATAAGATTATAAGGAAACCGTTCCATGTTGGAACCTAATCATCAACTAAGACCCAACGCCTCAAATCGGTGTTAAATTGGAATAATCTAGAAGAATAATATATACATTGAGCTTTATATAGCGAGATATCCGCTAAATGTGCTCAAAGCGCTTTACAATGGGTCACTGGTCAACAGCAACATTTAATATGTAGGAAGGAACATAACGCCTCTTAGGCGATATTACAATTTTTCGGACAAAGACAGCGCTGTTTACGCCAGGTACTCATTCTACACCTGAGTACGGTGAGAGAAAGTGAGTAAAGAGCCTTTTCCGAGGACTCAACTATGCGCCTAATGCGAGGCTTGAACTCTGGACCTTCCGATCCGAAAGCACTAGACCACACAGCGCAAATCCTCATCTAGATGAAGAAAATTAACTTTAAAAAATTGAGCTTTTATATAGAGCAATACTAACGAAAGAGTGAAAATGGAGAGGCTTCGTATGTGAACAAAACAGACCATGGACGTTTCGGGTACAGACCGTTTCGTCAGCACAACAATACACAAATTAACGTAGAAAACAGATAAAATAGAATGCAAAATAACTGGTATCGTTAGTATTACGATCACCGGCTTCAGGCAGCCCCCACTGTTTACTATATAAAGCAAAATCCACTAACCGTGCTCAAAGCGCTTTATAAAGGATTCCTGACGAACAGCAACACGTAACATGTAGAACGAGACATGACTCTTGTAAGGAGTATTACACTTTTTTTCCGACAAGGACAACGCTGTTAACAGTCGGGTACTCATTTTACACCTGAGTACGGCGAGAGAATAATATGAGTAAAGATCCTTTTTTCAAGGGACTCAACTAACTATGCGCCGAGCGAGGCTCGAACCCAGATCTTTCCTATCCGAAAGCGGAGTGTCATACCACAAGACCACATAGCGGCAGAAAGGAAAAGGGAGAACAATAAAAGCGAAAGGACAAAGAAGAAAGGTTGAGGGGGAAAAAGGAGAGAAAGGCTCCAGATTGCTTGCTTTCTGATCCGAAGGTCCTGGGTTCGAGCCTCGCTCGGCGCATAGTTGAGTCCTTGGAGAAGGCTCTTTACTCACATTCTCTCACCGTACTCAGGTGTAAAATGAGAACCTGGCCGTTAACAGCGTTATCTCTGTCCGAAAAAATTATAACATCGCCTAACAAGCGTCATGTCCCGTCCTAAATGTTAAATGTTGCTGTTGGCCAGTGACCCCTTGTAAAGCGCTTTGAGCACATTTAGTGGATATTGCGCTATATAAAAGCTCAATTATTATTTATTATTGGAATATAAGAAGCCAGTGTTGAATTTTAAAAAACCCATAATCCTCACAGCCGGTGGGGATTCCTTTATCTTTATTATTTATCTCCCCTTTGTTTGTTTTAACGATTACGACGATTCACAATCTACCCACAAATCTATCGTAAATGCCTTGGGCACTGGGCATGCGCATTCAGGGTTTCCACTTTGGACGCCATTTTTTTTTCTTTTACTAAAGACGCAAATCTCCTGCCGCATTCTGACAAAATTTTATTTTAGATTTTCATTTTGGCGAGAAAAAATAAATTCAAATTCTTATGGAATAAGATGAAATACAATTCATCAAAATGTCTTAGACTTTGTATCTAAATATAAATTTTAGGTTTAGAATATTTGCAAATGTTAGAGTCATTTACATCACTGACTATTTGAAGGAAAATGTTTTTGGCTAAAATGAAATCAGAATTGAACTTTTATAGAATTGAGCTTTATATAGTGCAATATCCACTGAACGTGCTCAAAGGGCTTTAAGCGGTCCCTGGCCAACAGCGACATTTAACATGTAGGACGGATGCCATACCATAAGAACACACAGCATTATCATGTCGTTTTGAATGTAGAGTTATTGTTAAGCGATATTACAATGTTTTCGGACAGAGACAAACGCTGTTAACGACCAGGTACTCGTTTTACACCTGAGTACGGTGAGAGAATGTGAGTAAAGAGCCTATTCCAAGGACTCAACTATGCGCCGAGCTTGGCTCGACCCCACGACCTGTAAAACCGTAGCCTGACACTGACCAAAAAATGACCTTCAAAATGCCAGTCTTTGGCCACAAAAGAAAACAAATCGTGAGTAGTATTCAATAGTTCAACCAATGGGATCAGTTGTTTCCATGAGCACTACTAACGACAACTCACTGGGCGGTGCAAAAACCAAATAATGACTTCAAAATGCCAGTCTTTTGGGGTCTCAGTGTCAGGCTATAACTTAACGATGGCTACGCTAAAACTCAACATAAAGGATCAAGTCTTCATTTGATAATCTTGATAACACACTTCTTTCGTTTTCAGGAAAAGAGAATGGGCATGATCTATATTAACTTTCCATGTGCTAGAGGTCATTGGTCACATTGCAAAATGTGCTCAAAATGACCAATTTAGTGAAAAGTGTTCACAACTTTTTAAATATCTAACATCACGATTGGTCATTTGATTCAGCTTGACACATGGGTATGTTTAAACTTTTGTAAACAAATCAGCGTGTTTACATTTGTTAAGAAATATCCAAACGTTGGACAGCAACAAATCATGTGATTGATGACCTGGTTGGACGAAAACATGAATATAGATCGTTCCCATTATAGAGGATGCCTAAAAGTCCTATTCAGTTGGTTAGGTGTCGGACGGCAATATGCTTATTATTAGTACATTTTCAAATGTCGAATAATTCATTTTGAGAGGAAATCACTGGAGTTAAGTGCCATCCTTGTTTCTGACATAATACGACCTATTTCAAATTGACAAAAATTACATGGATTTACAGCTAATTTTTCTATTTGAATAGAGTACAAGAATTAAAAACAAACATTAAGTAAAGATTATCCGGCAAAAATGACTTTGACTTATCGATGACCTTATAAAGCCGCTTGTGCAGAATGGCAATGGCGATTTTAATATTAAGCTTGAATCAGATGACCTGATTAAGCCGATTAAACGAGTGAGGGAAGACTGCTTACTAGTAGGGTTCAACAGTCGTGACGTCACTTCCCAAAGCAACTGGTTCTAAACTATCGGAACAATGGCGGACGCCATTAGCTCCATCACCGCCCTTATGAAATCCATCTCCGACGAGCATAAAAGTGTATCCAAAGGAGAAAAAGATTAGAAATATATCTGGCCATGTTTTGGCTTATTATATACATTCTGATCACATAACATGTGAACAAGTTCTAGCCAGCATGAAGAATAAAAATTACGGATTTTCTTTGTTTAGAACCAAGCTGCTGGTTGCTGGACGGACGTGACATCGGACTATTGAATCAAATTGGTGGGCAAAACGGAAGACTGCTTACTGATTATGGGGAAAATGTACGTAGCCAATCTGATTATCAACTGTTTTTTTTTTTTGAGACACGTTCATATTTAACGCGATTTCATGTGCATTTCCGTATCAAGACGAGCGTATGTAATTATGATAAACTTGAATGACTGTCTCTAACCCTGATTGGCAATATGCTACTGGAACTTGATGGTCAGTGAACACAATCGGTCAAGGATATGGAATCGTAATGCTGTGGTCAGCAGCACTTCGGGAGAGGTCAAGGATCCGGTGACCAAAGAGACATGGCATAAACATTAAGTCGTGAAACATCTTCATCATCATCATCATCATCATCATCATCATCATCATCATCATCATCATCATCATCATCATCATCATCACAATCATCATCATCATCATCGTCGTCATCATCATCATCATCATCATCATCATTATCATCATCATCATCATCCTCATTATCATCATCATCGTCATTATCAACATCCTCATCATCATCATCATCATCATCATCATCATCATCATCATCATCATCATCATCGTTATCATCATCAACGTCATTCTAATCTCCACTCTAATAAATGCTTTGTACCAACTTTGAACTCATTTCACTTCCTCACCCCTACAACCACCACCACCACGACTATCTGGTCACAGTGTCTCCCAACCACGGTGTTTCAGTACAATAAACTCCCAGATAATGAGAGGATAAACCCAGTACAATTCCAATAATGGACATCGATTTGACGTCCAGTCCAGGGGATTTGCGATCATTAAAATATCCATTAACCTACAAATCTCAGGTCAAGGAGATTGGCCAGCTCCATCAGATTAACATCTCATATGCGTGAGTCAATGCCTCAATCGGCCATTATGCCGGAAGTGAACTAGGTAAGACGCATTTAAAAAATAAAATAAAGCTTTTACATAGGACAACAAACAAAAAAAAAAACAAAACAAAAAAAAACAAACAAATACATTACTAAAAAACCAGATTGACGACTATTTTAGTTTTATAAAAAAACAAACTTTTTATTTGTTTTTATTGCTTTTTCTTGTTAGCTGAAGAAGGGTTTTGATCCCGAAATATTCCGCATTTGGGTTGTTTTTTTTTTAGATGTTGTTGTTGGTTTTTTTTTGAAGCTGTTATATTCATTTTTGTTTATTACTTTTACAATCCACAACTTGTAGCAGCCCAGTATCACTTTGGCAGAGCTGTCAAACGTCGTTAAAAGGCACAAGACAAAGACAATTGGAGAACCATCACTACGTCATTAACAGGAAAAGGCGAAGCTGCGAAGTCGGATGACATCAAAAATGGAATGTTTTAGGGAAGGATAAACGACCTATTCTGACAGTGACAGCCTATTATTTATTCACTTTGACAGGCAAATAATTATTGAGCATGGTTATGAAATTAGTGTCGAATTTCGACGGTTAAGAAACAAAATCCACTCTCATCACTCTCGCCCTTTTGTATGGCCCAATGGTATGGCAATCTCCTTTCGACAGGTAAGTCCAGGGTTTGAGTCGTGCTCGTCTGAGCGACGCAAAAAGTTGAAAAGGTCCTTGGAGGAGACTCTTCGTTTATTATCTTACATCGTACTCATGTGTAAAACGAGTACCTGGCCGTTAACAGCGATGTCTCTGTCGTAAATTTATTTTGTAATATCGCCTTACAAGCCGCCATGACTCGACCAACTAGTTAAGTAGTGCAGTTGGGTCGCACAAAATCGTACACATTTGGAAAAAGCGTGGGTACGCAACCTTTGTGCGGCTATGTGGTCTAGTGGTATGCCACTCGCTTTCGTATCGGAAGGTCCTAGGTTCGAGCCTCGCTCGGCGCATTTTTGAGTCCTTGGATAAGGCTCTTTACTCACATTCTTTTACCGTACTCAGGTGTAAAATGAGTACCTGGCCGTTAACAGCGATGTCTCTGTCGAAAAAAAATATTGTATTATCGCCTAACAAGTCGTCATGACACTACCTACTAGTTAAGTAGTGCTGTTGGGTCGGGCCGTTTGTAAAGCGCTTTGAGCACCTTTGGTGGATATTACACTTCGAGTTTGTCAAGTGACTCAGAATGATATCTGGGTCTGTACTCTTCATGATGGCATGTTTTCGTCGTCCATCTTTGTCTGTCACGTTCTTTGTTGATCTTTTTCAAGTATGGAGATAGAGAGTGAACCTCTGATTTCTTTCTTCCGCTTTTCTAATATGTGATACCGGTTACTATTATAGACGTCTATACATGTTCAGGTTTTTAGAAAAATCCAATTTCATCAATGAGTATGAGTCCATTTATTTTAAGTCAAATTTTATAAGTTAAGCTTAAAAGTAAATTTCAATTGTCAATCTCAACTCCATCTAACAATGTAATAACCAGTATTGATGTTGTGGATTTAGTCAAAATGCTCAAAACATCCGCCAACTGGATATAACATACTAAGACACAGAACGATGTGTAACCTTGACCGTTTATAGTGAAACCTATTCATAAAAATGGCTGGCTAAAACAATTACAAAGAGCTGAGTGATGTCGGTTTCGTTCCTTCTGTATTTCTGACCAATAATGACATTGGAAATGTGACACAAACATGTTCGGACACATATAGTGAATGAGATTAGCGGAAGAGTAGTGTCCCTTGATTGGACGTCACCCATAGTCTGTGACGTCACCGGCGGAAAAGTTATTAGAGAGAGAACGTCATGTTGGTTGTGCGCATGCGTCTCTCGTCCTCGTCCGCGAGGAAATTATTATTATTATTATTATTATTATTATTATTATTATTATTATTATTATTATTATTATTATTATTGATGTTAATAACTTTTTTGTGCTTATATTCTCTATGTTTTTTTAATGCTATTGTTGTTGTTATTGATTCTGTTGTCGTAGTTGCTATCATTGTTGTCATAGTTGTTGTTGTTGTTGTTGTTGATTCTATATTTGTTCTTGCTATTCTTTTACAAATATTAACTCCTTAAACAATAAGTCACTATTCACTTGAATCTTAAAATCGACCACAACAATCTAAACGGCCATGAAACCCAAATTTAACGATAAATCTTTGCCTTATTTGGGGTGGGAGTGGGAGTGGGGGTGGAGGTGGGGGGGGGGGATTGTTTGGCCTTAAGTCACGTGATAATTACAATGAAAGTACATAATTTTAGAGAAATCTTTTACCAAGACCACAGAGAGACCAGCCAGACCCACTTCCGGTTTCCTTCGGGGTTTTAGTTTTAAAGACGATGAATTTAAGTACACCAAATTCGATTGTATTTCTGTTCGCACTGACATTCTGAAACGTGCCGTGCGTGTTAAGGAAGGATAAACAAATCTAGGACATACACGACGTGTGACTATGGTATTTAAACTAGGCGCATCGTCTAGCTTGCTTAACATCCATTACAAATCGATAAACATTCACACATTCAATCTGGGCGCGATATCTTACTTTAAACTTGAGCGTTTATATAGAGCAATACCTGTCTCAAAGCACTTTTCAAGGGGTGTTGCCAACACAGCAACAATTAACAGGTAGGACGGTACATGATGACTGTTGGGCGATATTACATTTTTTTTCGGAAAGAGACACCACTGTTAACAGACTGGTACTCATTTCACATCTGATTATTGGGAGAAAATTTAGGTAAATAGTCATTTTCAAGAACTCAACTATGCGCCGCCGCTTAGAGCAGGACTTGAACCTGGACCTTCACATCTTTTACTTTTACATTATCTTTAATCCTCTTCTTACCACCTACTGGAAAATAGTCACATTTTTGTTACGACGCACCCGTCACTTTCCTCATCCAGATTCATTTCTGTTTGGTATGGCTATAAAACTTGACATTCTCTAATAGAGCCCATAATATTGTCAAACAGTATTATGTATAGAATGTTCTTGTTGCTTTTCTGTTTGAGTACGATATGTCTGCGTTTTTTTGTTGGGTGGGTTTGAAGTTTTGGGGAAAATTCTGAAAATGGCTGATACGGAGAGGGTTAAAGTAAATTTGAACATGAACCTGTTTGAAGACGGGGATTCTAAGAATGGGGTTCCAAACTCGTGATGTCACTTCCTTTGATAAACGGTCACGACAACCAAAAGTGATTTGACTTGGAAATCGGTAAAACCGACAGGTCTCCCTCTCCGAGCGATGTTGACAATCGGGTGCAAAACATTGAACCCTTTTAGCAAAAAAATAAATAAATTCGATCTATGTGATTCTTAAAAAAGCAACTGTGCTCATTGTAAAGACAACAGCTTGATTCTTTCTGCTGAGCTTGGAACCAAAATGGCCTTTGCTAGGCAGGTGTGACGTCACGGTTTTTTATCTCTATTAAAGAACTATAATAATTCTAATTTTGCGAGCCCAAAACAAAATCTGTGTAAATATATTTGAAGATGTTATATTATTCATTCTTGCCCAATACATGTGTTTTACCAAGCTAATCAGAACTCCGATAAAGAATAAATATCAAATTTCGTACATTTCTATTGGCTGACAAAAACGAAAGTAGAGCATGACGTCATTGATATAATCGCATACTGAACCTTTAGATAAAAGCCTTTGTCTAGAACACGCTAGAAAATATCTCCGTAGGTAAAAGACAGGACAACACTTCTGGAGCTGCTGTACTCAGAAAAAAACACGTTTTTGAAATTTTTGTCGGAAAACTCGTAGATACTTTAGTTATCGACCAATTAAAATGGCCAATCGGTCGATATTTGAAGGAAGGGTTTTCTAGCCAAAATCTTTAAGTTTATTAAAATTTTATTTTTGAAAGAGAATGCCAGAACTGGATACACGTACCACAAAACTATCCTAATTCGCACACTGCACCGTAAGTTTGTTAGATTTTTTTTCGTCTTTATAATATTATTATTATTATTATTTGAGTTCTCTCCCTTTACCAGTCGTAATGTGGTACAAGCAGCCATAGTTTGATGTCTTGACAGAACCGTATAATCTCACCCAGCAATTTCTGCTGATAGGTTTTTGATGCGGTCTCCGATTCGATGGAAGAGCCAAAGACCCTTCCCGAGGACCGGCCAGTTCGTAACGCCCTTCGACCTACACAGTAATATCGCTTTCTCATTTCTTTCTATTTTCGGCTCTTTGATTTGGGGGAATCGATTACCTTTTTCATTCTCGATTACATAGTTGACTAAAGATTTGTCCTTTTTGTCTTGTGTTTGGTTATTCTTCCTTCTTTTTTTTGTAATTCAGAGACATTTCTTTTTTGATCCTGGGATTAGTACTTGTTTCCTTTGCAGAAGTATTTGAGTATTTATTGGGTGTTATGGATGTTTTGTTGTTTTGATTACTGTTTTACTGTTGATATTTTTATGTTGAAATTCTTGTTCCCCCCCCCCCCCCGTTTTTTTGTTTTTCTTATCAGATGTCTCGTGTTTGAATCGTTTGACAGGTGGGGTTCATCCTGATAATATCTTGCCAAAATGAATTAAAATGAGTTTTACTAATTATATTTTTGTAGATGTTATTTTTGCTGTTGATGTTGCTTGTTACTCTTGAAATTATTGTTCATGTGGGGATCAGGGTCAGAGGTCAAACGTCCTGCACACGGTTCTTCAATACACTGCATTCGGAAAATACATTGCCCTACAGAACGAATCACCTTGACGTCACTCGATTCATTATTTTGTTTCTAAATCGTAAGTCGAGTGATTAATTATCACTTCAATACACGATGTAATCTGGACACAATGCTGGGAACGGAGATGTTCGGATATGCGAGAGGTGAAGAGATCATGAACGTTTAAAGTTAAGTACGTTGCAAGGAATTTGTACGTCAGGACGGCACTAGGGAAAATATTTTGATAACCTTTGATGTCCAATTATCTGACATAATGAGAATGCCGGTAATTAAATCGTTCAATTCTCTTCTTACCAGCCATTTTCAGGATTTTCCCCAAAACTTCACACCCATCTAACAGAAGAATAGATTTTTTATCACTCAAACACAATAGCTGTAAGTCCTTGCCATATATAACTTCTTTAGCAAAACATGCTCTACAACACACTGTTCATTTTTTAAAAAAATTTTATGATGTACAAAAGAAATTTGAATAAGAAAATGTTGGTTGTATCGTAACGGATGTGACGATTTGTATAGTAGGTAAGGAGAGGGATAATTTGTGAATTAATTTTTTAAAGAAAATAGAGCATTTATATAGCGCAATATCAACTAAACTGTGAAATTGAAGGTCTTTATTAAAGTTTCTAACTGTGTCCAAATCATGTGTGAGCGAGATTGTTTTGGTTCTTTTTTACTCCCACTGCTGTGTTCTCCAAAATCCATTTCACGATCATAATGTTGAAGGATTGATGTTTATCTAGGGCGAAACTTTTATTATTATTATTCGGTGTGTTTGTTTGCATGTATGTGTATATATATATATATATATATATATATATATATATATATATATATGTATATATATATATATATATATGTGTGTGTGTGTGTGTGTGTGTGTGGCCGGGGGGGGGTCGCCAGCAGAATATAATTGAGCTAGAATGAGTAATTGTTTGTGAATTTTAATGGTTTTGGAGGCATGGCAATAGTAACTTCGATTTGCCATGTGTACATCTACATCTACTTTAATGACAATTTGACCCCACCCCCCCCCCCCACACACACACACAAAAAAGAAGAAAAATGTTGGCTTTGTATTCATGGGCACCGAAAGATTATTTTTATTTACCAATCAGCTGTCTCTAGCACCATATTTTAAACCAATAAAATGTGCGCAAATATTCTGCAAGCGTTGAATAAATTTTAGGTATTTTCAAAAGGGAATTTTGAGATTAGCGGAAGAGTAGCGTCCCTGATTGGACGTCACCTCACAGAGAGAACGTCAAAATGGTTCTGCACATGCGTCTCTCTCATCCTTGCTTTCGGTGAAGTGTCTCATGCCGCACAACCAACATGACGTTCTCTCTCTAATAACTTTTCCGCTCGTGACTTCCAATCAAAGGACGCTACTCTTCCGCTAATCTCATTCCCCAAAGAAATGATAGGGTTTTTCAATGGAAGTGGTGGAATAATACTCGGTCGCGTATTATCCCTTTAAGTAACAAACGCTATTATGATGACGGCATTTGGTGTACATTCTCACATGAGTCTTTGGGTGTCACTTTTGCTGAGTGTCCTTTTCCGAATTATAATATGATCAACTTTTTCGGGTAGCTCCCTGTCTTTGTTTTGGATTAATTATGATAATGATAAAAAATAGAGCTTTTATATAGACCAATATCCACTAAATGCGCTCAAAGCGCTTTACAAAGGGTCCCTGACCAACAGCAACACGTAACATGTAGAACGAGACATAAAGCCTGTTAGGCGATATTACAATTTTTCCGACAGAGACAACGCTGTTGACGACCAGGTACTCATTTTACACCTGAGTACGGTGAGAGAATGTGAGTAAAGAGTCTTTCCAAGGACTCAACTATGCGCCGAGCGAGGCTCGAACCCAGGACCTTCCGACCCGAAAGCGAGTGTCATATCACAAGACCACATAGCCGCACATGATATTAAATGGCATTTATATAGAGTTTTACCCCCGTTGTCACAGGCTCTAAGCGCTTTACAGTGATCTAAAACAAAACATATTACAGTAAGACAAGTTTGATGGAAAAGAAATACGAATTCAATTTAACAACAACAAAATATGATATTAGATTATGATTACTTGGTTTTCTCATGGCCCAGACCGGATTCTTTGGCTGAGAGGGGAAAAAGTCGAAAGTATAAATCTTGGAGGATGATGTTTATTTCCTTGTAAATGATCTCTATATTATGTACCGATATATAATTTTGTTTTGAGTGTAATATTGTGTTGGCATTTGAGTGTATTCATCTAGGTGAAGTCCTGTGCTTGAGTCTAAACGGAACTTTTATGTGAATCAAATATATACATTGATAGTTTGTTCTTGGAATAATTATTTCTTCCTTATTTTAACCCCCTCCTTACCACCCAGTGGCGTGGGGCCATTGGATCGAATGGTGCCAGGCACCGCACCAATCTTTTAAAAAATCATTAACAGCATAATTTAATTAAAAATAAAACAGTGATTTTACCTCCACTGTCTTTCGCCAACTCGCCAACAACATACTGCCTTTTTAGTATCCACTCTATTCAAGATTCCGAGTCTCGCACTGCGCCGACTCGTGTGTTGGTGACATCACTCCGCGAAGTAGTGACTAAATCAAACACCGTGGTGCAAAGCAATCCGAGCTCCAATTAATGCTATATCCATTAGTATCGCGGCAGCTGATTGAGCGAGAAACTAGGTCGAATTATACTATCTTCAAATAGCGGAAAACCCCTCGACTTGGGCCAGGATCTGAGAGCTCCACCGTTGGACTGGGGGGATGCGCCAAATTAGGTTCAAAGTTCAGTTCAAAAACGTTTATTTTAGGCAATTGCCAATGTAGGGCCATCCAAAATATTACATTAACTGTCAAAAACACTGATCATTGTCAAGTTTATTTGTAAGCAGCAAAGAAAAACATCATAAAACTTTAAAATATGACATATCAAACCCCCCACCTCTTTTTCACAATTATTGAATAAAGTAATTCTTTGCAACGAAGCATTGTGGACGAATTTACCAACATTAATCTTGCTTGTAGTGCCGAGTTGATGGTTACGTGTGTATGAGTGTTTATTTGTGTGTGTGTGTGTGTGTGTGTTTGTGCGTGTGTATTTGTGTCAGTCAGAGAAAGAAAGCGAAGACTGTCAACAGTTATACTTTTGGTGTGTTTTTAGATTTGTAAGTACTTAAGTGGAGTGATTTTTTCTTTGTGATGCTTTAAGATCTGAATCTACCTTTTATTTGTGCAATCATTAATCGTATTCCACTGATTTCCATTATTTGAGATATACTTTGAAATTTTGTTTTGTTAAACAATGAATTGCAATGAATCAAGTTGACTCTTTACTTCACCGACCGTTTGGGAGATTGACACTAGATGACAAATTAGAAATAAAAAGACTAGTTCCTTACCAACCAACTGATTTTGAATTAACACAGGTGTGGAAATCTCGAAAACGCTCTTTTTCAGTGACATGGTATGACAGGCATGAATGGCTCACAGTTAGTTTAGTCTTTTGTTTTTATTGTATACTTTTTACAGATACAACAAACACTAACAAATCATGGACATCTATAGGCTATAGTGACCTTAACCACTTCCATCGTATTTCTTAACCTGCTGAACGTTGTTTTAGCACCCTTAAAAGAGTGAATTTTTTTTGTTGCGAAATTCAATGAAACAGGAGCGGTTAAATTCATTAATGATTCTGTCAATTCACAAAGCTGAAATAGATGCCATTCCAGATTTCAATAAACACATTATAAAAAGATTTGCAGAGATGAAACATCGCAGTGCAGATTTTTTTTACAAGTACTAAAAGTAAGTAATTTCTGTCATAGGTTTTTTTTTCTCTTTTGATTTACATTTATAACATATTGATTGCATTATCTACCAAATCCAATCCTTTAAATGGTAGACAAAGAATAATTATAAAGACCTTTTCATACGGGACTTGTATCCCAGTGTTGTGGCTTGTTGTTTTCATGAATTATTTGTTTTTGTGAGTTTTGTCCACTCGTAGAAACCATCGACCCTCCCCACCCTTCCATAAAAGAGAGTTTTTAATATGTCGTGCTCTCTCCTCTTAACCGTGTTCACTGTATTAGAATTTTTTTTCTAATCATGGCACAACCATATGCCGTCAATACGCCACGCCGCTGTTACCACCTACAGCAAAATCGTCACATTTGTTACGACACAATATGCATTTGTTCTTATTCAGATTTAATATGTACATCAGGAACTTTGAAGAATGGTCTTTGTTTAATTAATATAAGAACATAAAGTTGTTTTGTAGAGAGATTGATTGAGTTAAAAAATTCATTGTTCTGCTGGGTAAGCCTGCCATTTTGAGAAAATACTGAACTTGATAGGTTAGGAAAGAGTCAACCAAACCACTTTGTCTTTCTCTAGGGTGCTTTAACTTGTAAAGCTAGAATTTTTTGGTTATACCATTTTCTTCCCTTTTCACTGGCGTTGAAATGACCTAAATGTGTCACAACTGCCGTAAAACCCTACAAAATTACAACCAAAAAATATCCCCCCCCCAAAAAAAAAAAAAAAAAAATAAAAAAAAATAAAAAACAACCCCCCCCCCAAAAAAAAAATAAAAAATAAATAAAGAATCTTAAAAAAACCCCACAAAAACCCTCAAACCGATTATTGCCTTCAATTTGGAATCCTGTACACACAATAACATACCCCAATCCTTCTCACAATCCCCCAACACCGATATTTTAGTCCTCAGCCATCATAGACTTAATATTACCCCGACTCCTCTTATACACTGCGGGGGGGGGGGGGGGGGGGGGGATTCCACGTATTAAAATTTTGGCCAGGAATCTCGTCCTTCAAATATCGATCGATCAAAATGACTCTCATCTTGCCAAAAACTACCAAACCCGGGACTTCCGTAAAGTCCTAGGTTTCAGAATTTTTCGCATAAATCAGAGTCAATTGAATCGGTGTCGGTGTATATTTATTTAAAGGACACGCTTTCTGGGCAAACATTTTGAATACGTGTTTTTTCAAAATACACCGGTGATGTTTTTGGGGCTTCCCCATATCCCTACACTCCCCCACCCCCCACTCATTATTTCTACGCGTCACTAATAAGTCCCTTAACAAAAACAATCTCAGCTTCCAATACGTGTGAGCTAGTAGGTCACCCCCGGGGATGCGGGTTGAAATAAGACTCCATAAATCCATAAGAATTATTTCTAATCCTGGATTCAATGGGATGACGTTTATAGGTTAGCAAAACTCTTTGCCCTCTAGCGAAAAATTAGCCTCATTTCTTTCATTGTTTTCCCCTATTGTTTCTATTAGTATTACATAGAAGTTTTTTTGTGACAATCGTAGGAAGGAAGACAATAATATCATGACTGCTACACTATGGAAAAAAAAAAACACGAACGAAAAAATTTTGGCCAGTAAACTCGTCCTTCAAATAAATATCGATCTATTTAAATGCCCTTCATCTTGAGGAAAAAAAATACAACTTAAAAAAAAAACTAACAAACTCTCAAACCTGAACTTTTCGAAGTCCCAGGTTTGAAATATTTTTTTTTCTAGAGGTTTATTTTAATCAGTCTAAACTTGAAGGACGAGTTTTCTGGCCAAAATTGTAATACGTGTTTTCGAAGATGAGACAGATTAGTAGTTGAGTCTCTAATTGTGTTGAATGAATCCCAAAAAAACAAAATCTGGGTTCTCGTAATAGGGACAAGAATTATAATGAGATTTCGAGTCATTGTACATCCGTCATATAAAAAAAAACACCTCAATTATAATATCAGCTTGAAAATCTTATAATATTTCCTTCATTTTGGAATTTTCATTGATGTAATTTTATGGCATTTTCAAGGGATTTTTGTTGTTGTTGTTGTTGTTGTTGTTGTTGTTGTAGTTTTTCTGTCCTTTTTGTTTTCTTGCATTCTTGCGTCGTTTTATTTTTTATTATGTTTTTTATTTCATCGTTCGGGGAAAATTTCGATTCTAGGTCGTGGCTTCGAAACACTGTATAATGCGTTTATACTAAAAATGAATATAAACATTTTGTGTAAAAAAATACCAAAACATCAAATACGGAACGTTTCGGGGTCAAAACCCTCCCTCAGACAATCTTTTTAAAAACATTTAAAAAGGATAATACATCAATTAAAATTCAAAATGAGGGTAACATGATGGAAATTGGGAAAATGTTTTGAAGACATTTGTCATAATATGTGCCCCAACGCTTCCAAATGGTATTACGTCGGGATGAATTAGATTCCAAATAGTAAATCTCGAGTCAAAAATATACAAGAAATGAAATTGTTGTCTTTCCCAGTTAAAGAAACAATGTGTATTCGTCCCAATAATCCAAACGGACTTGATCAAAGTCTCATGCTTTTGACTATAATATTATATTCTTTACTTCAAAACGAAACAAGAAATGACATATTAGTCTTCCCCAGTTAAAGGAACAATGTTTATTCTTCCCAATACCATTAACCTTGGCACATTCTTAGACTCTGGACTGTCGATGGAGCATCGCCTGTTAATAATTTGGTTAGATCTCTCTTTTTCCAACTAAAAAAGATTGCTTCCATTAGACGGTTCACATCTGAGGATGTGACCAAGCACCTGGTTTTGTCCCTCGTACTATCGAAATTGGATTATTGTAATGCTCTGTTGTTTGGCGTTTCGCAATACAATCTGAGACGTCTTCAGATTGTCCAAAACAGCGCTGCCAGACTAGTATTCATGAAGCGTAGATGCGACTCTGCCGGACCTCTACTTCATGACCTGCATTGGCTGCCTGTTGAGAAAAGGATTAAATTCAAAGCTTGTGTTTTAGTGTATCGTTGTCTTGAAGGTACTGCCCCTTCCTACCGTTCGGAACTAATTGAAAGATATTCAAAACCCCGCCCCTTACGTTCAGCCAGTGATTCCACAAAACTAGTTGTCCCTCGAATTCGGAAAAATGCTCGAATGAGATCCTTTTCTCATTTCGGACCCTCTATTTGGAACGCCTTACCGCAGAACATTCGTGAAAAAGAATCTTTGTCTATTTTTAAACGTTCGCTTAAAACATATATGTTTCGTATTTAGTAGATGGTATGAGAAGCAAGATAGGTTTGGTTTGTGTCGTGTATTGTGTTTGTGTGTGTGTGTGTGTGTGTGTGTGTATGTGTGTGTGTATGTGTGTGTGTGCTTGTGTGTGTAAATGATTGTGTTTCAGCCAAAGTAATTTGTAATTTAAGCGCTTAGACTCTGGTGTCTCGGAGTTATAGCGCTATATAAGTCTTCAGCATTATTCAGCATTTAAATTCACTCAGACATAACACCGTCAATAGAAGATTGGTCGGATTTGAAACTTACAGTATGATCTCTCTGTCTTATGACTGTCAGTCAGTATGAGGACCGACGAGAATGGATGGATGGATGGATAAGGTGCTTAGTGAGTTAATGGGAGATAATATAATGATTAAGTGGGAGAAGTCGGAGGAGGAAAAGAGCGGCAGGAGAATGAATTTGATTGTGTCAGGTAATAAATGGCTAATGGTGTTTACAACATCCTTGGAAGGAGCTGTCAGGGCGATTTAATCTTATCACTTCAAAGAGAATTTCCATTGGAATTGTGTGTGGATTGAAAAGCTAAGGTATTGTTCTATAGGGAATGAGATTAGCGGAAGAGTAGCGTCCCTTGATTGGACGTCACCCATAGTCTGTGACGTCACCGGCGGAAACGTTATTAGAACTTCCGCGAGACGAGAGACGCATGCGCACAACTAACATGACGTTCTCTCTCTAATAACTTTTCCGCCGGTGACGTCACAGACTATGGGTGACGTCCAATCAAGGGACGCTACTCTTCCGCTAATCTCATTCCCTATATTATTTTTTAATATTTTAAACGGTGCATAACGTCCTTCAGACTCATTAGTCTCACGGAGTCGGGAGTTTATCCCGGTTTCTATAGCGTGTAACGGTAAATAGAAATTGCTTGCTACACTTTGGATAAGATACTAGTTTATCACAAGTACTTTCCGCCAGATCTAATAGACCCAACTACCCAATCACTGCTTCATTTTTTTTTCCTTTGGGATCGACCCATAGCCACCTTAAATATTTTTCTGTCAACCAAAGCGATCATCCTCACAGATCGCGAGCATAACTCACAATATTAGCACACAAGCAATTGAATTCAATAGTCTGATGTCACGTCGCCCAGCAATGGCGGCCATCGTGGTTCTAAACAAAGAAAATCGGCACTTTTTAATTCTTCATGCTGGCTAGAACTTTTCACATGTCTTGTGATCAGAATGTGTAAAAGTCAAAACATGATCAGATTTATAACGTTTTTCTCCTCTGGATACGCTTTTATGCTCGTCGGAGAAATATTTCATAAGGGCGTTCGCCATTGTTCCGATAGTTTAGAGCCAGTTACTAGGTTACCATGCGTCATTACGAGGGAAGTGACGACATGACTGTTGAAGCGTATTGAAATATATAATATTCAGTAATATATAGTGTAATCAGGTGTCGCGATGTAATTCCCTTATCACTGAGTTAAAATATTAAGAAAATATTCATCATCATCCATCGTGTATTGTGCTCTTGAGCACGTTGGCGGTCAGCTGTCACAATCCTCCGCGGTGCGCATGAAATCTGTGTTGCTTTTTATGTCACATTTGGCCATTCTTAGGCTATTTAGATATGTCATTCTTTGTCTTCCTCTAGCTCTCTTTCCTTCGATCATCCCAGATGTTACCAACTTTTCTATTCCGTCTCTTTTCCACACATGTCCAAGAAACCGTAACTGCCTCTTTCTGATGTTATCGATCAGCATTCTTCCCTTTCTCACCTTCTCCAACACTTCCTCGTTCGTACACCTGCCTGTCCATGATACCCTCAACATTCTTCTATATAGATACTATGCAGATGACGTCACTCAGGTCTTTGTTATTGTTTTTTGCCATCCGCGTTTATGAGTAATGCTCACTGAACTGTATTAACCCGACTATAAACGTTCATGGATACACACCGTTTTGTGTGTTGGTCTGTTATTCTTCCGGATGGCAATGTTATGAGCTTCTTAGCCAAGCGCATACTATCTACACCCACATTTCAAATGCCTCTAACCTCCTCATACATACTTTGTCAAGCGTCCACGTTTCACAACCGTATAAAAGGGTACTTATAACATATGTTTCTACTACTTTCATTCTGGTCTTCAAGTTTAGGTTGTTGTTTGACACAAATATTAAAGCGTGACAAATTAGGGAGCTGGCACTGGCGTAAGATAAAGATCTGACAAAGTGTGTATGAAATAGTGCCAGACAAAACAGAGAGGAAAATCCAAGAAACAAAATCTTCTGAGGTTCGAACCCCAGTAAAGTAGGCAGGGGCGGTTGCTGGCTGTTTATTTAAGGCGACATGGATCGAAAACATTCTCTCACCGTACTCAGGTGTAAAATGAGTAAAATGACAATCGCTTTCGGATTGGAAGGTCCTGGGTTCGAGCCTCGCTCGGCGCATAGTTGAGTCCTTTGGAAAGTTTATTTACTTCACAGCATATGCAAAAACTGAGACGAAAAGAAGTATCTGCTAAATTTGAAAAATATAGGGCGGCACAAAACAACTTTGCTCAATAGACCCACCGCCAGTGAAAGTAGGCTTTTCTATTTTTCTTGTATTTTTCTCTCTGTTTTGTCGGGAACTGCTTCATACACACAATTTAAAAATATCGTGATGCATACTCGTATATTGGCTGGCCGATCCTGCTGCATGGCATCTCCAACAATAACTTAATATTGAGCTTTAATATAGAGCAATATCCCTTAAAGTTGCTCAAATCGTGCGCAACAATTAACATGTAGGACGTGACACTTTTTATCGGACAGAGACAACGCTGTTAACGGCCAGGTACCCTTTTACACTCACTGAGGAGAGTGAGAGAATGTGAGTTAACCACCTTTTCTATCCAAGGACTCAACGAGCGAGACTCGAACCCAGGACCATCCGATCCGAAAGCCAGTGTCATACCACTAGACCACATAACCGCATGGTATAATATTTATAATAATATTGTTATTTTATAGTGTCGTATAATTTTACAAAATCCTAATTTTACCATGGCCTGGTCCTCATTACTCTCGATGCCCCGAACATCCTCCACCCCCCCCCCTCCCGGTTCACCATCACCAATCCGGTCCCATTACGAAAAGGCCAGTCTCCGACATCACCCTAATACCGTCTACGACTCCCACCCTATCCCAAGCCCTAATCCTATGGACTAGGTTACATCTCCTCCTAGTCGTATCTATCCTGTCTCCCGTCTACTGTCTGCTGATGTCATAGACGGTCTGATGAGAGATGTCCTCACTAATTACCCATCACATTTTGAGTACAATGAGGATATCCTATCTAATTACCCATTGCATTTTCGGTACAGTGAGGTTGTCCTATCTAATTACCCATCACATTTGGGTTCATAGTGAATATCAAAGCTTAGTACCCATCACATTTTTCTAATTACCCATCACATTTGGGTACATAGTGAATATCAAAGCTTAGTACCCATCACATTTTGAGTACAGTGAGGATGTTCAATTTAATAAACCATCACAATTGGGTAAATTGAGGATATCCTAGCTACTTACCCACTGAATATTGCTATACCCGATCCCAGGTGTAGTCAAGATCTTTATTTTTTATATCTCCGCAGGTTGATCCTCTTATAGAAGGAACGGAATTGACGTCACTCAGCTTTATGTTACTGTTTTTAGTCAGTTATTTTTATGAGCAGTTCTCACTAAATTGTATTAGTCAGACTATAGATAGTATGCGCTTGGCTAAGAAGCTCATAATATTGCCATCCGGAAGTGTAACGGACCAACACACAAAACTGTGTGTATCCATGAACGTTTATAGTCGGGTTAATACAGTTCAGTGAGCATTACTCATAAACGCGGATGGCAAAACAACAATAACAAAGACCTGAGTCACCTCATCTTCGAACTATCTATAGACATTTAAGGTTACACATAGTTTTGTGTGTTGATACGTTACACATCCGGCTGGCGGATGTTCTGAGTTTTTAAAAAAACGAATAATATCACTAACAAAACTAGATATAATGAGAATGGCTATTAATAAGTATAAGTAATAAGTGAAGTTTTCACCAAAGGAACATTCGCTGAAGAAAAGGATCGGATAAAAGTTGACGATGGCCGAAATAGGTTCCTACCAGACCTGGTGTAACTTTAACAATTGAAGATTGGGGTTTTGTGGTCTAATGTTAAGACACTCGCATTGAGGCGCTTTGCTCGCGGGTTCGAGTTCCGCTCTAAGCGGCGCAAAATTGAGTCTTTGGAGAAAGCACTTAATGCACATTTCACGATAATATTGCGTAAAATGTTAACAACGTTGTCTCTGTCAAAAACTTGTAATATCGCCCAACATATGTCAAGTGTTGTTGCTGGCTTCTAGGGAACCCTTTTAAAGCGCTTTGAGCACGTTCACTGGAATTGTGCTATATAAAAAATACCATTCAGGTTAAAGCTAACTTGTCGAAATATATAGTTTGAGACCGAAAAGAAACACAACTATTCTTTTGCTCACGATAACAAAACAGATGATTGATAAGGTCGTGATAATTAAAGACTAGATCAGTTTTAGAAAGTCTCCGAGAGACAACTGCTGTCACATATAAATAAAACCAATGACATCTCATTATTATTTCAAGCAGTAGTTGCTTTGGTATACGGTTAGAGTGCGGCTATGTGGTCTTGTGGTATGACAATCGCTTTCAGATTAGAAGGTCCTGGGTTCGGGCCTCGCTCGGCGCATAGTTGAGTCCTTAGAAAAGGTTCTTTACTCGCATTCTCTAACCGTACTCAGGTGTAAAATGAGTACCCTACTGTTAAGAGCGTTGTCTTTGTCCGACAAAATTGTACTATCGTCTAACATGTTTAAATGTTAAGTGTTGCTGTTGGTCTTTGAGCACGTTTAGTGGATATTGCGCGATACAAAAGCTCAAAGCTCAATACTTTAGATACAACCGAGTAAGGTTTTATATAATTGTAACATTACATCACTGACCCACCATCAATAAATGATAATAGACTAAGAGCCATTTCAATTATTCAGAGACTCACAGAGCGAATCAGGTCAATAGGCTGATGACAACAGAAACATAAAGCTTTCATCATAATTGTATGAATGGAAGTTGTGGATTACAAATTTTCACAGCTTCATAGTTTTTAAAGGGGGTTCGATGTATCATGCATTCGATTTTCGGAGGTCGGAAAAACTGACAAACTACTATTTCTATAACGAAAATAATTACTATACTACGCTACAACTACACTCTATAATTTCTACTACTACTACTACTACTACTACTACTACTACTACTACTACTACTACTACTACTACTACTACTACTACTACTGCTACAACTACAGCTTCTACTACTACAATTTCTACTACTATCATAACTACTACTAATAATATTACTACTTATACTATTACTAATGCTACTACTACTACTGCTATAACTACAACTTCTACTACTACAATTACTACTACTACTAAGACGACTACTACTACTACTACTACTACTACTACTACTACTACTACTGCTACTATACACTTACTATGTTGTGCTACTACTACTATATTCTACTACTACTACTACTACTACTACTACAACTACACTCTACTACTACATATTACTACTACTACTACTACTATACTACTACTACTACTACTACTATACTCTTCAACTACCACTTCTATACTACATTTCTACTACTATCTATACTACTACTATAATATACTACTATACTACTACTAATCTACTACTACTACTACTATAACTACAACTTCTACTACTACAATTACTACTACTCTACTAATACGACGTACGTACTACTACTACTACTACTACTCTACTACTACTACTATTTATACTACTACTACTACTACTACTACTACTACTACTACTACTACTACTGCTCTACTGCTACTACTACTTACTACTACTACTACTACTACTCTACAACTACAACTTACTACTACTTACATTTACATACTACTACTACTACTACTACTACTACTACTACTTACTACTAACTACTACAATACTACTACTACTACTACTCTACTACTACTACTACTACTATTACTACTACTACTACTATACTACTACTACTACTACTACTACTACTACTACTACTACTACTACTACTACTACTACTACTACTACTACTACTACTACTGCTGCTGCTGCTACTACTACTACTACTACTACTGCTACAACTACAACTTCTACTACTACATTTACTACTACTACTACTACTACTGCTACAACTACAACTTCTACTACTACTACTACTACTACTACTACTACTACTTTGACAATTACATTAACTAATCTTCCAGTAATATATCACATCGATTATAAATCGATTCATAATCATCATTACCACCACCATCATAATCATCATCATCATCATCATTACCACCACCATCATAATCATCATCATCATTAAATCGATTCATAATCATCATTACCACCACCATCATAATCATCATCATCATCATCATTACCACCACCATCATAATCATCATCATCATCATCATCATCATCATTACTACCACCACAATTATCATCATCATTACCACCACCATCATAATCATCATCATCATCATCATCATCATCATTACTACCACCACAATTATCATCATCATCATCATCACTATAAAGTCATGAGCTGTTTAATGATTAATACAATCACCAGTAAAAGTCTATATATAACACTAACGTTGACCTTGAACCACATTTAGGTTTCAATTATTCATTTACTCCAGACAAAAAGACCTGGTCTAATATTAGCATTTCAATTATTTCACTATCGGTTCCATAATATAGCATTTGAACACTTCAAATTGAGCGTTGAATACATAAGGTCGAAAAAAAATCTGCAAAAATGTCAGACAAAACAGGGAAGAAATATACAAGAAAAAAACCCAACAAAACATGGGGGATGTTTTTGTTGTATTTTTGTCGGAGAAATTGTAATAATATCGCCTAGCAGGCGTCATGTCTCGTTCTACATGTTACGTGTTGCTGTTAATCAGGGACCCTTTGTAAAGGGCTTTGAGCACATTGAGTGGATATTGCGCAATATGAAAAAAGCTCTAGTTTTGTTTCCTGCTTTGCCAGGCACAGTTTCATACATAATTTTCAGATCTTTCTCTCACACCAACGCCTTCTTCCTAATTTGTCACATGAGGTGCAACATCTGCTACAAATTATGTACTCAAAGTGCTTTACTAGGAGTCCAAAGCCAACAAAAACACAAACTATGTAGGACTGTACATGGCGCGCAAAATGCGTTTTTACGTGATTTAAAAAATAAATTCGACAATAACAACGCTATTACAGCCAGGTACTTGTTCTACATCTTAGATATCGAGAATATGTGAGTAAAAAGCCCTTTGCAAGTGGACAATTTTGAGCCGCCCATACCGAAACTCAAACCTGAGACAGGTTTAAAGGCGAGGGTCTTACCACGAGAGTGCAATGGTGTGACAAACTAGGGAACAGGCAAGAATTTAAGATAAATATCTGAAAACTGTGAATAAAACAAAGCAGAATAAAAAATACAATAACAAGAAGAAAAAAACAAACAACGATCCCAAAAATTAGCCTGCCTGCCTAGACTATGAATCGGACCTCAGATTCGTGATTAGTAATGGTAGCACGTCTAACGGGTAATCACGAGGTCCGAGGTTCGATCCCAGTCGAGAGAGGCTGATTTATTTGGGATGTTGCTTTTTTCTTGTATATTTCTTCTGCGTTGTCTGACTCGGTTCATACATAATTTTTCAAATCTTTATAGCTCAATGATGAGTGAGACGGAATTAATTATTGCTAAACGCGCTAGTCTGGCTTCTATCGAACAGATCGGAATGTGGAAAAATCTAGTTTAACCCTCTCCTTACCAACTATAGGAAAATCGTCACATTCGTTACGATACTATCAACATTTTTCTTATTCAAATTGTTTTTGTACATCATAAAATTTTTAAGAAAATGAACAGTGTGTTGTAGAGCATGTTTTGCTAAAGAAATTATGTTTCGCAAGAATTTTACTGCAATTATGTCAGAGTGATAAAAATCTATTTTGTGTTAGTTGGTGTGAAGTTTTGGGAAAATCCTGAAAATGGCTGTAAGGAGAGAATTAAAGCTAAAGTTGACACAACGGGTTCCGTCAGACTATGAGAAGACCAGGGAGTGACGTCATCTTCCGCCAGTTCCTTGATTAGAACCCTCAAGGGACAAGACCGTTTGAAAGTCGGAAGCGGAAATGTAAATGCTCTCTGTTTTGTTTGTTTTGAATGGTTTTACGTCGTTTGCATCAAATTTAGGTCATATCAGCGCAAGTGAAAAGGACGAAAATTGGATAGTAAAAACATTCTAGATGTACAATTACAGGACTTGAGGAGGAACAAGTAAGATAAAGGGGAATGGTAGAAATTGGGAATAGAAGTAAATTCCAAGAACACACCATCAATGTACTGAGTTTGAGATCACCTAAAAGTCTCACTCAGACACCAGCACAAGAACCCACTGAGAGGAACACACTCAAATGTTTACAAATCATATGCTAAAAGAAAGAAAGAAAGAAGAGAGAGAGAAGAGAGAGAGAGAGAGAGAGAGAGAGACAGAGAGAGAGAGAGAGAGAGAGAGAGAGAGATAGAGTGAGAGATGATTTACAAGGAAAAAAATATCGTCTCCCAAAATTATAACTATACATTCGACTGTTTCATCCCAGCCAAGCACTCTGGTCAGAGTCAGGACAAAACTTAGTAATCTCATTCCAAGACAAAAGAAAGATTGCAATAGGAAAAAAGGTATAGGGATCTAGAAGACACAGCAAGTACCTCCCGGCCCAATATGGGAGATAGGGAACCCCATCCAGTAAAGGCTCTCTAAGCGACAAATTAAAAACGGCAGCAGAGGCTATGTGATATAGTGGTATGACACTCGCTTTCGGATCGCAAGGTCCTGGGTTCAAGTCTCGCGCTCGGCGCATTGTTGAGTCCTTGGAAGAGGCTCTTTACTCATATTCTCTCACCGTACTCAGGTGTAAAATGAGTACATGGCCGTTATCAGCGTTGTCTTTGTCCGAAAAATTGTAATATCGCCTAACAGGCGTTATGTCCCGTCCTACATGTTAAATGTTGCTGTTGACCACGGACCCCTTGTAAAGCGCTTTCAGCACTACTATGTTATCAGCAAATTCCATACCACACTCGTCGGCAAACCCACCCAGAAGCTTGGTAAGAACACAACATTCAACTAGGTGCTCTGCGGTTCCGGGCTCGTTACCACAACGAGTACGTGTTGGACAGGTGGAAAGCCCCTACTGATTAAGTGATTTTGCCGTTAGGCAGGTTCTCAACCGAAGCTCATTCGCTGCCACCCAGTGTCTCCTCTTGCTGGCAATTGGATTCAGTAGTCTGATGTCACACCACCCGGCAACGGCGGCCATCTTGGTTCTCAACAAAGAAAATCATTACTCTTTATTCTTCATGCTGGCTAGAACTTTCCATATGCATTGTGATCAGAATGTGTAAAAGTCAAAACATGATCAAATTTAAGGGTTTTTTTCCCTCTGGACACGCTTTTATGCTCGCCGGAGAAATATTTCATTCGGGCGTCCGCCATTGTTCCGATAGTTTAGAGCCAGTGTTACTAAGTTACCATGCGTCATTAGGAAGGAAGTGACTTTACGACTGATGAAGAGTATTTCTCTCACAGTTTCGAGGAGTCGATGTCCCCGCCTCTGCGAGGGACTGAATCGTCCAAACCGTCTTCCATATCGTATAATATG
>NC_088360.1:27978751-27986251 GCF_034508935.2 Berghia stephanieae
TATCTGACGTTTCGACACAAGAATATATCACAGTGCGGCCCTTCATAGCGGTCAACGTCGTGGGATGTTTTGGTTTTGTTTTGTTTGTTTAGCCATGGCCTGCGCTTGTACGCACATTGCCTATCATAATATGGCTCCACGACGATCTGTCCTCTGCCTCTTTCATACAAACTCGGAGTTTGTAGGGATATTGCTTGTTGACAGCCTCAAACTGGTCAAAATTTTCAACCTATGACAACCATGAGCTCTTTCCCCCTCTATGTAGCCACTAAGTGTTAGGCTTTCAATGTGACCTCATCGCCACACATGGCCAAGAAAGCCCATTTGCCCCATTTCTGATGGTTTTCACAATCTGTATGGGTTTCCCTATTCTATGTAACACTTCTACGTTTGTTATTCTATTTGACCATTTGATGTTTAGCAATCTTCTGTACAACATCATCTGTAATGCTTCACACTGGATATTCCGGACTAAAGTAGATGAAGAAAACTGAGTTTAAATTCAAAATTATTTACATTTGGACACCTAAAATTTTCGTTGCTTTATGGAAAAATATAAATCAAACTCTTCAATAATGGATTTCATTTTAAAACACGTTTTATAAATCACCCTTAAAAACTCAATTTTAGCATTTATTTTATCCCGACATAATACCGTTTTGAGGCGATTGGTCACGTTGGTGAGAAAATAAAAATGTGGCCGAAGATTTTAATGTCGACGGGTTTCAAACTTGTATTCTTGTGTTTTTGTGTCAAGGCCAGTTCAAATCGTGACCAACTCGCCTACACGATTTAATTAACCGATCATATCCACTTACAAATCACGGCTTTGATGCCATGCCGGAATTTCGCTTTTAAAAAATCAATTTACTGAAAAAAGGAAATATTGATCAGGCTCATTTGGCTTTTAATGTTCCGTATAATATAGACTATATATATAACTGTGACGTAGTCTGACAAAATACTTTTTTGTTTAATTGGAGGAGGGGGGGGGGAGGGAGAGAGAGAGAGAGAGAGAGAGAGAGAGAGAGAGAGAGATAGAGAGAGAGAGAGAAAGAGAGAGAGAGGGAAAGAGAGAGGGAGAGAGAGGGAGAGAGAGAGGGAGAGAGAGAGAGAGAAAGAGAGAGAGAGAGAGAGAGAGAGAGAGAGAGAGAGAGACGCAGCAGACAACGTTTACTTCATATATTTAGAAATTAAAATGACACCAAACTCTCCAAAAAAAAGTCTCAAATCTAAGATTCCAAAAGAAGTCTTAAGTGTTCAGATTTTTCAGATTGAAGGTAATTTTAATAATATTATATTTGAAGTAAATGTTTTCTGGCATAAAATGAAATAAAGTGTTTCTTTAGAAAATGGCAGAGACGCCGTAAAGAAGCCACCTAGAATGGGCTCGATAAACACCCGGGCTTTCCTCGACTTGAATCACGTAGCACCAAAAGGCTGGAATTACGGACATGACTCCCTTGCTCACGTGATCTCTTTGCTTATTTGCGGCTATGTGGTTTTGTGGTATGACACTTGTCTTCCGGTCGGAAGGTCTTGGGTTCGAGCCTCGCTCGGCGCATAGTTGAGTCATTGGAAAAGCATAGTTGTGTCATTGGAAAAGGCCTCTTTGCTCACATTATCTCCCCGTACTCAGATGTGAAATGAGTATCTCTGGCCGTATACAGCGTTATCGCTGTCGGATAAATTGCAATATGGCCTAACAAGCGACATGTGTCGTACTACATGTTACGTGTTGCTGTTTCCAAGGACTCTTTGTAAATCGCTTTGAGCTCATTTAGTGAACATTGTACTTTATAAAACTCAAAAGTTCAAGATATGTCGTCCGACTCTATAACTGGCGCTGTTCTCAATCTTGGCGGTTAATAAGTGGAGAGTTTGTTGATTTTTTTCTAAAGCATTCACGGCGGGACCCGAACCTAAGACCGGGTGCCATCTTACCACCTGGTCACGAGGCAGCAATGAATGAGAACAAATCACATCTTTGATGGGTTAACTAAGTAGTATTTCCTTTCATCATCCTTATCCTTTGCTCAAGCTCAGCCCAAATATTCAATTTCTTGGACACTATGTCACGTGATCAAATTAGATACAATCTATTTCTAGCTACGGACAGATAGGAAATCTTTTACCGAACAGGATGTCAATCAGGCCGATAAAATGTCAAGTATCGCTTACTCGATACTTGCAACATCGTAATTGGATCACGTTTGCTACCCTGACCCATTTTAGAACCGACAACACAGCCGTTTAAATAGGGCCAAAACTTTCACTTTAGTTACTTCTTCCCTCACTGGCTACCGTCAAGTAATGTAAACAATCCACCGTCAGCCACAGTGATAACAGCTGTCAAGACGGCGTGCATTGGCAATAAATTATGTCTGCAGGTAAATCTCATCGCTTTGAATTTCACTCAGGCAGAGAGTAGTAGAAATTTCATCAAAATACTCAATTTTCTCAGCCCGTTGTGGACGCAGCATCTTTTTCATAATTTTCAACATATATGGATACAAAGACCAGCTTTTCCTCTACAAGACGCAATTATTTTTATTTAAATCATTAATGATAAGTTTGTGTTTTGCTCTTTTGAATAATCAGTTTTTTATGAAATAAATATTAAAATTTTAAGTTTAAGAAATTTTAAAAATTCAAAATATCAAACCAACACTTTTTACCATCAAGTGTGAGGGATACAAGGAAAGTTAGATAAAATTATCTTTCATACGTATATACTTTAATATGTAGATTCAGGGATTTAAGAATAGAGGGTGTGGAAAGGAATCTCAATAATTATTTTGTTACCAACAAAGAGGAGAATATTTCATGATATTTTAGAAACCCAATAATAAAACTAGATAGTGATGATAAGAGACATTTATTTAATTTGATTTCATTGAATTTAAGCGGAAATTTTAGATATTTCTTAAATTTATTATTTAAGTTCTGTTCAGGTTATGGAGAGACACACTGAAGACAGTCATCACACCAGTACAAATGAAATATGTCGAATTTGTTGTGAAAGAGTACAGAGCCGTGCTGAGAGGATTAAAAGACTCTAGACGTTATCAACAATTGACTATAAATATAAATGAGAAATTCTGACATATTTCAATATTTCAATTTGCGAGAAATGTATCTCACTGACAATATTTTAAAGAATTGCGATGGAGGTATTGATACCTTTGATTCTGTGAGAAAACTCTGAACAAGAAACAATACTTTATGAGGTGAATATAATCCTAATCTTTCACCAGTGATGTGCTATATGCAGTCTATATGGCACACAAATTAAAAGAGGTGCAAGTCAAGTACATACAAAAAGTAATGGGCATGGATATCTCAAAATAAGGTTATGAAAATTATAAGAACTCTTTAAGATTTTCTTAGTGGTTTTGATTGTCTTTAAATGAGTGTCCTTATATAACAATTTTAATGGAATTCTTATAATTCGTTGATTCTGGATAAATATAAGTGAATCACATTTGACTATGTTTCTAGTTTATTTAAAAGAATTCTATTAAGACAATGATGTGATTGGATTTCAATTATACCTTACTGAAATCCTTACTTTTACGTACAGGTGAACTGATATCTCAAAAACGCCTCAATCCACTGGTATAAAATTTATATGTCTAAATTCTACAGATATTCAACATCATTTCCATTACTTTTGTTTTAAAATCTTAAGTGTTGAACATGTTAAAATATTCTCTTTAAAAATTTAATTCACTTAAATTTATGTATCAATTTCATGGGTTATCCCTCTTGCTTTTTAACATCATCATAATTATGATTATATAATCAATGAAAACTCTGTTAATAAGCTGTTTGGTAGTATAAAAATATTTTTGCTGCACTTAATAACGGCAATACTACATTAGTTTGAATTTCAGGAAAAAATCGATCAAAACGGCGAAAAAATTGTCTCCCTCTCTCAGTGTAAAGCTATGACTCATCATCACTAGACTGGCTAGATTTACCTGGCGAACTAAACTGAAAGCAATAAACGCCTGTGACAAATTCTATGATTTTCAAGAAAAGGAAAAAAAATGTGTTCGTTACAAGCCGGAAAATGAGATCCAATAACCGGAAGTGAAATTTCGGGTTTTAACATTTATAGTCGTGGTTATAGCTTCCGTCGTTCTGCGCATGCCTTGGCCAATTGACCTCTTTCTGCCTAATTAAGAATATCAAACATTTGAACTTAACTTGATATCAGATCGTAGCAAAAAGAAAACCGGTCATCGGATTCATTGATTGCGTGGTTCGTTAAAACACGATCCCTCGTGTCTGCTATTTAAAAGGATTTCCTTACATTCTGTTTACTTGGAAAAGTAGAAAACGGTAAGGGCTGCCTGAAGCCGTTGATCGTAAAATACTAACGAAAGAGTGAAAATGGAAAGGCTTCTTATAGGAATAAACAGAGCAGAACAGTTTTGCAAAAGAAGCCTTTACATTTTCACTCTTTCGTCAGTATTCTGTTTACTTGTTAACATAATTTCTACTTTTTACACACGACATGTCTCATAACAAAAACAGATGATGGGCAGATTTTAAACATTGTCACAATTTGGTATGTGTTGCTTTGGTTTGAGAGTATTTACTTTACATCGACGAGATCATCAGAATTTGAGTTATCAGCAGATCTGAAAATGTACATGTCGGTTTGGGCAAAGCAATATAAATAAATAAAATAATAAAATAAAATAAAATAAAATTCCCTTTCTTCATCCCATAGAGGAAATTTGTCTCTAAGGTCTATTCCAAGGTGAAGACTGGAATAACCCAGGCGTAAGCCGCAGTGCAGCGCCGCAAATTGAGCTAAGGCGAGGTGACTTGCTCAAGGCCAAACAGCGCAATCGGCGGATGACCGAACTCGGTGCCTTTCGGGTACGAAGCAAAGACCGAACCGCTGAGCCCGATATTTGCATTATAATCGAAGTGAAAATATTATTTGCAGGTTTGACAACTGGACGGGATTCTGGGCTTGTTTTGGCATCGTTGTAATGGACAATATATCGTGTGAGAGTAAAATAAATAACAAATAATAAAATTCCCTTCATTCATCTCATAGGGGAAATTTATCTCTCGGGTCTATTCCAAAGGAAGACTGGAATAACCCATTGCGCCGCAAATTGAGCTAGGGCGAGGTGACTGGCTCAAGGCCACACAGCGCAACGGTGAGTGATCGAACTCGGTACCTTTCGGGTACGAAGCAAAGACCGTACAGCTGAGCCACGCTGCCTCCTGATCAGCCTCCATTACATTATATTTCCATCAGAACAATGAAACCCCAACTATTTGGGTTATCAGACCTGCCAGTAAGAACACGTCGATAACGAACAACACGACACATAATCTTTACTCAAGTCTCATGTCCTGGACAATACATTTAATTTCTAACAGCATCAGTACCACCCAGTAGTAGCCTTTTGAGCTTGAGCTTTGAGATTTTTGTAAAAAATATATATAGCGCAATATCCACTAAATGTGCTCAAAGCGCTTTACAGGGGGTCCCTGACCAACAGCAACATTTAACATTTAGGACGGGACATGACGCCAGTTAGGCGATGTTACAATTTTTTCGGACAGAGACAACGCTGGTAACGGCCAGGTACTCATTTTACACCTGGGTACGTTGAGAGAATGTGAGTAAAGAGCCTTCTCCAAGGACTCAACTATGCGCCGAGCGAGGCTCGAACCCAGGACATTCCGATTCGAAAGCGAGTGTCATACCACAAGACCACATAACCGCATATTGAGGCGACGGGTCACATTCAAATTCAAAAAGTAAAAACCCTCATATCCACCCCCGCCCACCTCCATCACGAATTAAACACTCAGTCATGTTTCATTTTTTTCTAATGTTTTTTAAGAATAAATAGTCGGACTTGTTTTGATCATTTATTTTTAAAGATCTAAAACGTGTTTCATCATAAATACAATTGTTATTTGTGTCAGCGATCCCATCCAATCAGCTGTGGAGATTTTGATGTGGATTCCTTTTATTATGCTTCAATAATTTAGTAACATTCCAAAATGTCTAGCTGTCCATTTTCTTCTAAAAACAGTTTTAAAAAATATACATTCTTTGAAACTATATTTTTTAGAATAAAAAAATCAATAACAGAATAAAATGGATCCCATAGGGGAAATTTGTCTTTAGGGTCTATTAATTCCAAGGACAGACTAGAATAACCCGGGCGTAAGCCGCAGTGCAGCGCTTCAAACTGAGCTATGGCGAGGTGACTTGCTCAAAGCCAAACAGCGTAGCGGGTATTCGAACTTGGTACCTTTCGGGTAAGAAGTAAAAAATCGTACCCTTGAGCTACGCTGAATAATAAAATGCATAAGCTTTACTCAAATCTCATATTTTAAACTATAAATAATATTATTTTGATTTCAATATCACAACGTGTTCATATACGAAGGTCTCTCATCAAAATGGTTCTATCTAGTTTAACATTGTTGCAATGGACAATATTTTGAGTCATTTAAAAAATATTTCCATTACAGCAATGAGCCCATAATCAATTGGATTATCAGACCGTCAAATAGGTGCACGTCGTCCCAACACAATACCGTTTTGAGGAAGAGGGTCACTTTTGGATTTATAAAAGTATACAAAACTTCATATCCACCCCGCCTCCCCCTAACTCCCCTTATACGCAAAAAAAAAGCCCAGAAAAACAAAAACAAAAAAAAACAAAAACAACCCCCCCCCCCCCCCCCCCCCCAAAAAAAAAAAAAAAAAAAAAAAAAACCCACCCCAAAACAATAGCCGCCTATTAATTGTTATTTTTGTCTTTCTGTCTTTTAAATTGCAAAATTGTCAGACATATTTTGGTGATTATATTCATTGACCTAAATCGTATTTCGTCATATCTAATAATTTTCATTTGTTTCAGCGATACGATCTAATCGGCTGTGATGATATTAATGTAGGTTCCTTTTTATTGTGCTTCCATTATTAATCAATGGCATTTCAAAAAGGTCTAGATGGCTGTCTATTTATAGACGTCTAAAATAATCAAAATAAAATGAACAAACACACACTTTTTTGTGCATCTATTTGGTCTAGTAGTTTGACACTCGCTTTCGGATCGGAAGGTCCTGGGTTCGAGCCTCGCTCAGCGCACAGTTGAGTCCTTGGAAAAGGCTCACAGATACTCACATTCTCTCGCCGTACTAACGTGTAAAATTATGAGTACCCGACGTTATCAGCGTTGCTTCTGTCGGAAAAAAAATTGTAATATCGCCTAAAAGGCGTCATGTCTCGTTATACATGTTACGTGTTGTTGTTGGTCAGAGACCCTTGTAAATAAAGCTCTCTGAGTACGTTCAGAGGGTATTGCTTTATATAAAAGCTCAAGAGCTTTTTAAAAACTTTTTTTTTTCATTTTTGTTGAAACTAATATCTTTTCTAATCAATAAAACTTATTATTATAATTTTTACTCAAGTCTCATAGTTTAAACTATAAATTCCATCTTTTTTTT
>NC_088360.1:27991251-27993751 GCF_034508935.2 Berghia stephanieae
TACTAGTACTATACATACTACTATACTACTACTACTACTATACACTACTACTATACATATACTACTATCTACTACTACTACTACTACTACTACTACTATACTACTACTACTATACTACTACTACTACTACTACTACTACTACTACTATACTACTACTACTACTACTACTATACTACTCTACTACTTACTACTACTATACTCTACTACTACTACTACTACTATACTACTATACTACTACTATACTACTACTACTACTACTACTACTACTACTTACTATAACTACTTACTACATACTACTTACTACTACTACTATCTATACTATACTACTACTACTACTACTACTACTACTACTTACTAACTTACTACTACTACTATCTACACTACTACTACTACTTATACTACTATCTTACTACTACTACTATACTACTACTACTACGATACATACTATACTTACTACTACTACTATACTACTACTACTACTACTACTACTACTACTATCTACTACTACTACTACACTACTACACACTACTCTACACCACTACTACTACTACTCACTATACTTACTACTACATACTACACTACTCTACCTACAACACTACTACTACTATACTACTACTACACTACTATACTATTCTATACTACTTACTAACTACTCACACTACTCACTACTTATAAGTTCTTACAACTCTATACATCATACACTGCTCACACTCACACACAATTCTAACTATCTACGCACACCTTATACTATACATCAATTACTATGTGGTCTAGTAAGCATTGAAGGTGTCATTGGGGAGTGGGGGGGGGGGGGGGGGCGGTACCAAATAATCGGAAAAACCCGCAATTCAATATTTTGAGTCACATTGCGTCAATATTCTACCTAGGCCTATCATGTAGAAATGAACTTAGACGAAGAAAATTAATTTAAAGGCAAAAATTAAAATAATTATGAAATTTTAGTGTTTAGAATTTGTGCCACTATGTGGTCTTGTGGTATGAGACTCGCTATCGGATCGGAAGATCCTGGGTTCGAGCCTCGCGCTCGGCGTATAGTTGAGTCCTTGGAAAAGGCTCTTTACTCACATTCTCTCAGCGTACTCAGGTGTAAAATGAGTACCTGGTCGTTATCGGCGTTGTCTCTGTCCGACAAAAAAATTGTAATATCGCCTAACAGGCGTCATGTATCGTTTTTCATGTTACGTGTTGCTGTTGGTCAGGACCCTTTGTAAAGAGCTTTGCGCACATTTAGTGGATATTGCGTTATATAGAAACTTAATTTTTTAATTGTTTTTTTAAAAAAGGCAAACTTAAAAGAATTATGAAAATATAATGTTTAGAATTTAAAGCAACAAACTCCATTTTCATCACTAAACATATATGTGATCTATAGGTAATGAGATTAGCGGAAGAGTATCGTCCCTTGATTGGACGTCACCCATAGTCTGTGACGTCACCGGCGGTTATTAGAGAGTGAACGTCATGTTGGTTGTGCGCATGCGTCTCTCGTCCTCGCTTCCGGTGAAAGCGGCTTGAGACACTTCAAAACCAAAATTGACGTTCTCTCTGTAAGGTACGTCCAATCAAGGGACGCTACTCTTCCGCTAATCTCATTCCCTATTGTTTCCACCTATAATATTACGTCGGGGTGGGGTCGGTAGTTTATAGCTCAGTTATTAGCACTCATTTCACATGAAGAAGGACCGAGATTTATTCTTGGTGACTCCCCTTCCCTGTCCACCCAGGTGTAACTGTTTAGTTGGATCAGTTTGATTGAGAGAAAACTACTCTGTATCTGCATGTTGTCCGTTTCATACTCTAGAAACCGGGATAAGATCCGGTTCTGTAGAACTCGTGGCTCTGAACGCTTTAAAATTCAACTATAAACATCAAATTCATCATGAATTAATAACGTATCAAAACGATTTGGTCATAGAGAGGTCCATGGGCAATGAGAGGGAGAGAGAGAGAGAGAGAGAGAGAGAGAGAGAGAGGGGGAGAGAGGAGGAGAGGAGGAGGAGAGGAGGGAGAGGGGGAGGGGAGGAAGAGAGGAGAAAGAGAGAGAGAGAGAGAAAGAGAGAGGGAGAGAAAGAGAGAGAGATAGAGAGAGAGATAGATAGATAGAGAGAGAGAGAGAGAGAGAGAGAGAGAGAGAGAGAGAGAGAGAGAGAAATAACAACGTCCTTGTGTGAGACAAAACAGATTCTATCTAATCATCTCTCGTCTGATGTTTGCGACAATCAAACAGACGTGACCCCATAACCCGGAAACAATTTTTATTCTTAATCACAAGGACACGGAAAAGGGGAGTGGCGGACGGAAACTTGACACTCCAAGGGGGTGTGACAACTCAACGTAATACATGTAACTAGACACCCAGAATCCGGTGAAATCCATATTCAAAGAACACAGAAACTGGTCAATCCATGAGCGAGATGTATTAGTCATAAATACAACTGTCACTAAATTAATAAGCCTCGATTTCAATGACAGATCCCGT
>NC_088360.1:27998751-28016251 GCF_034508935.2 Berghia stephanieae
TGTTCTAAAGTCCTATTTCCCACCTTTTTTTTATCTCTAAATTCACTTCTTGGGGTACAACACATCTCGGCATAATACCGTTTTGAGACGGCGGGTCACAATTGGTCTTCTGGTTTGGGACTGATGGCATCGTGTCTTCTATTTTAAATAAATGCTGGTCGTCGATAAATGCGGCTATGTGGTCTAGTGGTATGACACTCGCTTTCGGATCGGAAGGTCCAAGGTTCGAGCCTCGCGCTCGGCGCATAGTTGAGTCCTTGGAAAAGGCTCTTTACTCACATTCTCTCACCGTAGTCATGTGTAAAATGAGTACCTGGCCGTTAACAGCGTTGTCTTTGTCCGAAAAATTGTAATATCGCCTCACAGGCGTCATGTCCCGTCCTACATGTTAAATATTGCTGTTGACCAGGGACCCCTTGTAAAGCGCTTTGAGCACATTTAGTGGATATTGCGCTATATAAAGCTCAATTTTAATTTATTTTTAAAAAAAATACAATCCATCGTCGGTCTTTACGTCCCATAGTCTAAAGAATCTGCTATAGATAGAATGCGCTTGCCAAGGAGTTCAAACATTGCCATCCCAAGTATAACGGACCAACACACAACTCTGTGTAACCATGAACTTGTATAGTCTGGTAATACATTAGTGAGAACAACTCACAAACGCGGATGGCAAAAACAATAACAAAGGCCTGAGTGACGTCATCTGCATACTATCTACACATCCGCTCGACCCATGGCTACGGTTACAAGTTTTATGAACAAAGGAGTGGGTTTACAATTTTAAATAAAACCTGCTACAAAAATAGTTATGCCACCTTGTGGTTCGATCAATATGTGATATCTATAGATAGAATGAAGTTGACGCCACTCGGGTGTTTGTTATTTTTTTTTTTTTTTTTTTGCCATCCGCGTTTATGAGTAATTCTCACTAAACTGTATTAACCAGACTATAAACGTTCAAGGTTGCACATAGTTTTGTGTGTTGGTCCGTTATACTTCCGGATGACAATGTTGTGAGAGTCTTCGCCAAGCGAATACTAGCTAAAGGAAAAGTTTTCTGCCAAACGTCCTTTTTTGGCAGAATATGAAGTCGTCTGGCAGAAAAAACGGTTTGGCAGTTTGGCAGATATTTGGCAGATTTTATTTTCCACGTTTTCCAAGGCAATTTTTATGTATTAGTGCTTTTGTGAAATGAAAAAAAAAATTATGACATCGGCCTTTTGAATTTTTGTATAACAAATCTGACGAATTTTCAAATAAGTAACTATAAATAGTACGGTTTTGCATATTTTTGTGGTATTTGGCAGATTTTTATAAATCCAGTTGGCAGAATGCCTGAAAATAATCTGGCACCCCTGAGTGATACCAAGCTGCTATCAGCTGTGGACTGTAAAAAGTAATAAACAAAAATGAATATAACAGCTTCAAAAAAAAAAAACAAAATACAAAACATAGAATGTTTCGAGCTCAAAACCCTTCTTCAGCCAACAACAACAAAAAAAACCCAATAAAGACATAAATACATGACTAAAATATCTACAAAATATATCTGAAGTCGATTAGGAATTTAGTAAGGTATTTATGTCTTTATTGTTTTTGTTTGTTTGTTTTTTGTTTGTTTTTGTTGTCGTTGGCCGAAGAAGGGCATTGACCCCGAAACGTTCCGTGTTTGGTATTTGGTTCTTTCTTTTTTTTTGAAGCTACTGTTTTCATTTATTTATTTTTAAAAAAAATGAAAGACTCACCTCAAATTCAAGACTCATGTTGAAATGTGGATCAAGCCTAAGACTTCATAGGGAGAACCGGGGATTAAATGGACATAGGGCTTATGCTTAGTGTCCTTGGATATGGTTCACTCCAGCTAGGAGTCAGCGATGAGTTAGGCGGATTATCAAATGATTCGCTGTTTCCTCACGTTTCCTTGGCAACGAATGCATAGCAGTGATTGTTTTTGGGCAATGACGCACACACACAACGGATCATGAATGTTTTTATGTTTTTATAAAATTAATGAATACGACGTCGCTCAGTTTGGTGATTAGTTCTCACTTAATTATTATCTCAATCGTTCTATAAAACATTAAAGGTTACACATAGAAGCTTTGTGCGTTGATAATAATTGTGATCTGGCGGAAAGAAGAGGTGAGTATTTCACTTAAATGCATACCATATTTTGAGGAGAGGAGTGCTACAGAGGAATAAATAGTGGTATGATCTTTGACATATACCCATAAGGTTCCGGTTTCAACCCCCCCCCCCCCCCCCCCCCCCCCCCCCCCCCCAATTTATCATAGGTGACACATCATCTCAAAGCGGTATTATGTCGGAATGAACTAGATTAGGAAAATTAAACTTATAACCTTAAAGATAACAAATGGTGTTTCCTTCTTTTCATTATGGTAGAGTAGAAATACTATTTCTTGCATTGCCAAACGTTCTAAAGTCCTATTTCCCACCGTTTTATCTCTAAACTCACTTCTTGGGGTACAAAAAAAAAAAAGAATCTCAAGACACATTTTACTCTATTTGTTTTTATTGACTCTATGAATCCTTGATTTGGCTATGAATTATTGTTGTTTTTTTTTTTTTTTTTTTTTTTTTTTTTTTTTTTTTTTTGGGGGGGGGGGGGGGGGGGGGGTTCACTCAAAATTGATAATAATTTATATTGTAAAGTGCCCAGAGCTTGTGTTTTACATGAGAATGAGCGCTGTATTATTATTATTATTATTATTATTATTATTATTATTATTATTATTATTATTATTATTATTATTATTATTATTATTATTATTATTATTATTATTATTATTATCGTTATTATTACGATTACAACACATCCCGACATAATACCGTTTTGAGACGGCGGGTCACATATTACTATATAAAAAAAAGAACCATTATATTTCTTCTTCCTGACTTAATTCCGAGGAGATAATAATTGTCTTGTAGTGGATTGCTAGGTTTGGAGATGTTCAGTTGAATTAAGCGACACTAAAAATGTGCACAACTTATTATTATCTAATATTTATTGTTATTTTATTTAATGTTAGGCTGGGCTTGACTTCATGAAACTTGATTTTAAAATCATATTTCGGCATCGGTTTCATCATGACTCAACACCGGTTTGAGATATTTAGTCACATATGTTTATTATTATTATTATTATTATTATTATTATTATTATTATTATTATTATTATTATTATTATTATTATTATTATTATAGAATTCTTGCGTTTGAAATTTGAACGAGTTCCCAACAGAGGTACGACCTTGTATCACTGCTTTACGTTTGGGAGAGAGAGAGAGGAAGAGAGAGAGAGAGAGAGAGAGAGAGAGAGAGAGAGAGAGAGAGAGAGAGAGAGCGAGTGAGAGAGAGAAAGAGAGAGAGAGAGAAGAGAGAGAGAGAGAGAGAGAGAGAAAAGAGAAGAGAGAGAGAGAGAGGAGAGAGAGAGAGAGAGGAGAGAGAGAGAGAGAGAGAGAGAGAGAGAGAGAGAGAGAAAACTAAATTTAATGCTTTACTTTTTTATAATATGACGTGTGATTTTATTCCGGTTTCTATACCGTTAAAAGGATAATAACATTTGCTTGCTACCCTTTTAATAGGACGCTATTCAACTTTCCGCTAGATCTGACAACCCCAGCTACTTAATTACTACTGGTTTGACAAGGAAGAGGGTTGGCTGTAAATCAAATCTCAAATTCTGTGGGGCTATGTGGTCTAGTGTTATGACACTCGCTTTCGGATCGGAAGGTCCTGAGTTCGAGCCTAGCTCGGCGCATAGTTGAGTCCTTGGAAAAGGCTCTTTACTCACAATCTCTCATCGTACTCATATGTAAAATAGTACCTGGCCGTTAACAGCATTGTCTCTGTCTGAAAAAAAAAAGTATTCTCGCCTAACAGGCGTCATGTCTCGTTCTATATGTTACATGTTGCTGTTGGTCAGAGACACCTTGTAAAGCGCTTTCAGCACAATACGTGGATATTGTGCTATATAAAAGCTCAAGTTTTTTAAATAGACCCAATCGCTGCTGGGTGGACAGGGGGGGGGGGGGGGTAGAAAAAATCCCGACTGCACCCTTGATCGATATCTGTCCCTTTGATTGTGAAGCGAGTGCTCTACCAACTGCGCTATCGGGACCCCTAAGTTCTGGAATATTATGGTATGGAAATAAGATGTGGTTTCTCGTCGGATAAATGGAGAAAGAATTAGGGTTGGTCAGTGCTGGTTCGTGTATGAAAATACAATCGGTCTGTAGGAGTGTATCCGTCTATTGTATTTGCAATGATGCATCAGCGATCCAGACGTATGCATGGTCATTTCATTGGTCAGCTGGTGAAATGGTTGACCTGTGGATAGATAAAGAGAAAGAGTGTCCCTGACTTTGTTTTTAAGATAATGATATGATGTTATGTGAAACGAAAAATAAATAGAAAAACTAATAATATGCACATACATTTACATAGAATATTTCTATGCTTTATTCTGCTCAATGCGCTTATGTTTGTTTTTTGTTTTTATGGGTTTCACGGCATTTGCAACACATTTAGGTCATATCAGCGGCAGTAAAAAGGAAGAAAATGGGATAGTAAAAAGTTATAGAATTACAATTAAAGCATCCAAGAAAAAGTAAGACATAGGGGAACTAGGAACAAATAGGGATCAGATGTAGATTCCAAGAGCATACCACCAATGTACTTAGTTTGAGATCACCAATAAGTCTCATCTGGACACAAGCACGGCCCCCACTAAGAGAAATACACTCAAATGCTTACATTATAAACTATAACAAATATAATAATACATAACAGAGAGATGATATACAAGGTAAAAAATATCATCTCCCAAAACAATAACTATGCATTTGACTATTTCCCTCCCAGCCAGGACCCCGACCATGGCCAGGACAAAACCAAGCAATCTCATTCCAAGACAAAGACAGAATGCAAGTTAGAAAACATATATAAGGGGATAGAAGACACAGTATGTACCTCCCTGCCCACAATGGGAGGTCAGGAACCCCACCCAGTCAATGCGCTTAAAACTGTTGTGTTTATATATATATATATATATATATATATATATATATATATATATATATATATATATATATATATATTATTTTTTTTTTTTTTTTTTTTTTTTTTGTCTATCATCTGGGGACTGGTTGTAATTTGCATTTCTTAGAAATTATACAGGACCGGAAACGGAAATGTTTGAATATTGACCTCACAAATAAAAGTCGGTATCATTTCGAAATGTTGCGTTTGCAATAGGTGGTCCCATTCGGGAAATGATTGCGCTTAGCATCGCTTGACAGTGGAACTTGACAAAACTGTGAACACCTTTTCACTATGTGGGTCATTTTGAGCACATTTCAATGTGACCAATGACCTCGTAGTGAAAAGTGTTCAGAGTTTGTGACATATCCAACGCTGCAATTGGTCATTTACTTGCTCGGCATGACTCATGGGTAAGATAGTTAGAAGTTGACGTCACTCAGGTCTTTGTTAATTTTTTTTTTTGCCATCCGCGTTTATGAGTAATTATCACTAAACTGTAATAACAAGACTATAAACGTTTAAGGTTACAAATAATTTTGTGTATTGGTCCGTTATATTTCCGGATGGCAATGTTATGAGCTTCTTAGCCAAGCGCATACTATCTATAGATAGTATGCAGATGATGTCACTTAGGCCTTTGTTATTGTTTTTGCCATCCGCGTTTGTGAATTGTTCTCGTTAAACTGTATTAACAAGACTATAAAAGTTCATGGTTACACAGAGTTTGTGTGTTGGTCCGTTATATTTCCGGATGGCAATGTTGTGAACTCCTTGGCCAAGCGCATTCTATCTATAGATATAAGAGTTCATCGATCCTACTTTTTAAAAAAGCTCATTCGATTTATGCGTGACTATCTGAAGGAAAATCCATTAACGTTATGATGGCCTTGGCTGGTTTTTCACCAAATTTGCATATTGTGTGGAACCCGAGACCCTGCTACTGTCTGCAAAGACTAATGGAATGTCCACAGTGGAAAACAACACACTAACATGATAATTGGTTAGGTTTCGTGATTTGGTAGCTGTCTGTGATATAGATAGTATGCGCTTGGCTAAGAAGCTCATAACATTGCCATCCGGAAGTATAACGGACCAACACACAAAACTATGTGTAACCATGAACTTTTATAGTCTGATTAATACAGTTTAGTGAGAATCACTCACAAACGCGGATGGCAAAATACAATAACAAAGGCTTGAGTGACGTCATCTTCGTTCTATCTATACAGTGCCTGGTGTACAGCTACCTCTTGTATATGCCAAACAGCCGAGCGATCAGCCCCACAGGGCATGAGTATTTATCACAATATTTTGACACAGTAATAAAGGAATTGCATTGCGATACCTGGCAGCACAATCCGTTTTTTCCCTTATAGATAGTTCGAAGATGACGTCACTCAGGTCTTTGTTATTGTTTATTGCCATCCGCGTTTATGAGTAATGCTCACTGAACTGTATTAACCTGACTATAAACGTTAATGGATACACACAGTTTTGTGTGTTGGTCCGTTATACTTCCTGATGGCAATGTTGTGAGCTTCTTAGCCAAACGCATACTATCTAGAGACACATAGATAACACGCCTCTCGGACAGTCGTCATAATGTAAACAATGGCAGTTATTGGTAAACAACAAACTACACCAGTTTCCATGGCATGTGTCTTGACCCACTGTTCTGCCGCTTGATCAATAGATAGTTCGAAGATGACGTCAATCAAGTCTTTGTTATTGTTTTTGCCATCCACGTTTATGAGTACTTCTCACTAAACTGTATGAACAAGACTATAAAAGTTCATGGTTACACACAGTTTTGTGTGTTGGTCCGTTATACTTCCGGATGGCAATGTTATGAGTTTCTTAGCCAAGCGCATACTATCTATAGAACCAACACAGAAACTTCAATATGATCGAAAAAACCGAGTGGTAACTAGTCACCCATTTGGCGGTAAAAAAAAAAAATAACAAAGGTCAGAGAGAGGTCGATTTCATTCGTGTCATTGTTTATAAATAGCCAACCACGTTTGGAGGCGTGTCACACATTCCATGTTGTTTTGATTGGTCAAAAATCTACTGGTTAATTGGTTGTGTTAAAATTGTTGAGTGATGCTCAGGATTTGTGCGATGGGCTGATTCGATGTACACACAATATATGGAGGTCTGACATCCGAACGAAATGGGCATGATCTAAATTCCCTTTCCATGTGCTCGAGGTCATTGGTCACATTGCAAAATGTGCTTAAAGTAACCCACATAGTGAAAAGTGTTCACAGCTTTTGAAATATCTAACATCACGATTGGTTATTTTGTACAGCTTGACACATGGGTATGTTTTATAACTTTCATAAACAAAGCAGCGTGTTTACATTTCTGAAGAAATATCCAATCGTTGGACAGCAACAAATCATGTGATTGATGACTTGGTTGGACGAAAACATGAATATAGATCGGTCCCATTATGGACATTATTGTAATGGATGATATTTTGCGTCATATTTTTGTGTGTTGCGATTTCCATGACAACAATGAGTCCATGAAAATTGGGTTATCAGACCTGCAAATAAGTGCACGTCGGTTGATTTCTTCCGATGACTGGCATTGTCCTTAAGACGGCGATGGTCTCGTTCTATGGCGGTCTGACGAGATATTTCATACAACGATAAAAATAGATATTAACTCACTCAACCCTAACACCGACTATATCCGTAGTTTACCCGGGTTACTTTTACCCCATGCCAATTTATTACCTTTTTCTGAGACAAATTATAGATAGTTCGAAGATGACTTCACTCAGGCCTTTGTTATTGTTTTTGCCATCCGCGTTTGTGAGCTGTTCTCTGTATTAACCAGACTATAAAAGTTCATGGTTACACAGAGTTTGTGTGTTGGTCCGATATTCTTCCGGATGGCAATGTTGTGAACTCCTTGGCCAAGCGCATACAATCTATAGGTGTATTATCAAATATTTTTAGTTTTTACATGTTAATGGTAGTTGAATAAAACTATCTATGTACATGCTTATTTTTAATACATTTTTTCCAATTTTGAAAAATAGCAAAAATCTCTAGGATTGAGTGAGTTAAACCACCCCCACAGCTCACACACAAACACAAACACACACCTACACAGACAAAAAGCAACATATTATGAATAAGAAAAGAACAGAAAATTAACAAACTAGATTTCGTGATTTGGCGACTGTCTATTGTGGATTATCGTGTCTGGTTCAATATGGCAGTCTCGGGAGATGTTTGATACAACCGTTGACAATAAACATTTACCATCCCACACACACACACACCCACACACACACATGCACATACACACAATCACACACACACATACACACGCATATACACACACAATCACACACAGACAGACACTCACACACGAACACATACAAAAACAAACTCAAAACGAGTCGGTCTGACCAATTTGGAAAAGACTTATCTAACAATAACAGATCCGTGATTTGGATTCACGTGGTTGGTTCAAAATCGTGGCCTTTGGAGATATATTGTTACAGTGAGTGACATAATCAGTCGGATGGTGAAAAGGCTTGAACTGAGATAGATAGTATGCAGATGACGTCACTCAGGCCTTTGTTATTGTTTTTGCCATCCGCGTTTGTGAGTTGTTCTCACTAAACTGTATTAACAAGACTATATAAGTTCATGGTTACACAGAGTTTGTGTGTTGGTCCGTTATACTTTCGGATGGTAATGTTGTGAACTCCTTGGCCAAGCGCATTCTATCTATATTGCCTTGTTTAGTAAGAAGGTCAATTTTTATCCAAAATGAGTTCTTGTCATAAATGATTAAATCAACCCCTTTTTGTACATCTTCGGGAAACATCAAAGCTTAATTTCACTTCTAAATATTTTTTAGAGCTAGTCAAGTTGAAAAAGTATGAAATTTGAGAAAAGTTGCTGAAGACTTTCCTGTACATCTGACTATATCTTCATGAAAAATCACCCGATTTACTTCAAATAAAGATTAAAATGCTCTGGTGAGCATATTCTTTCAGAAAATGCAGAAAAATGCAAATCCAAAATTTTCACCTTCCGACTGATTACGTCATGCACTGACACAATTATTCGACAACAAGTCCCCCCCCCACCCCCACCCCCCTTCCGCCCTCCCTTTCATCCATACACTTACACAATGGGAGCGATCTATATTCAGGTTTTCGTCCAACCAAGTCATCAATCACATGATTTGTTGCTGTCCAACGATTGGATATTTCTCAACATATGCAAACACGTTGCTTTGTTTTTATGAAAGTTGTACCCGGTACCCGTACCCATGTGCTGAGCAAATAAATGACCAATCGTGATGGTATAGATATAATGAAGTTGACGTCACTCGGGTCTTTGTTATTGTTTTATTTTACCATCCACATTTATGAGTAATTCTCACTAAACTGTATGAACCAGACTATAAACCTTTAAGGTTACACAAAGTTTTGTGTGTTGGTTCGTTATACTTCCGGATGGCAATGTTGTGAGCTTTTTAGCCAAGCGCATAATATCTATGGATAGAATGAAGTGAAGTCACTCGGGTATTTGTAATTGTATTGTTTTTCTGCCATCCGCTTTTATGAGTAATTATCACCAAACTGCATTAGCATTAACCAGACTATAACCGTTCATGGTTACACAAAGTTTTGTGTGTTGGTTCGTTATACTTCCGGATGGCAGTGTTATGAGCTTCTTAGCCAAACGCACACTAGCTATATTATATGATAGATATTTCAAAAGCCATGAATACTTTTCACTATGTGGGTCACTATAAGCACATTTTCAATGTGACCAAGCACATGTAGAGGTAATATAGATTATCCCCATCGATACCATGAGTTTTTGGTTCGCATCAGAAGTTTCCCTAAATTTCCAAGTAATCTTATTAGAAATGGATTAACCTTTCCTGAAAACTTCCTGCTGATTGAACTATTCCGTTGTAAAGCGCTTTTAGCACATTTTGTGGAAATGGCTCTCCATGAAAGCTCAGGTTAAGATAGATAGATAGATAGATAGATAGATAGATAGATAGATAGATAGATAGATAGATTGATAAGCAGATTGATAGTTAGATAGTCAGATAGATAGATAAAGTAGTAGTAGATAGATAGATAGATAATATATAGATAGATATATAATAGATAGATGATGATAGATAGATTGATAGGCAGATTGATAGTTAGATGGTCAGATAGATAGATAGATAGATAGATGATAGATGATAATAGATAGATAGATAGATAGATATAGATAGATAGATAGATAGATAGATAGATAGATAATAGATAGATATGATAGAGATGATAGTCAGATAATAGATAGATAGATAGATAGATAGATAGATAGATAGACAGATAGATAGATTAGATAGATAGATAGATAGATAGATAGATAGATAGATAGATGATTGATAGCAGATAGATAGTTAAGATAGTCAGATAGAGATAGTGAATTAATAGATAAGATAAAGATTGATAGTTAGATATCAGATAGAGATATGAATAATTGGACATATAGATACACAGATGATAGTTAGATAGTCAGATAGAGATATGAATTAATTGGACATATAGATACACAGATTGATAGTTAGATAGTCAGATAGAGATATGAATTAATTGGACATAAGATACACAGATTGATAGTTAGATAGTCAGATAGAGATATGAATTAATTGGACATATAGATACACAGATTGATAGTTAGATAGTCAGATAGAGATATGAATTAATTGGACATATAGATACACAGATTGATAGTTAGATAGTCAGATAGAGATATGAATTAATTGGACATATAGATACTACAGATTGATAGTTAGATAGTCAGATAGAGATATGAATTAATTGGACATATAGATACACAGATTGATAGTTAGATAGTCAGATAGAGATTGAATTAATTGGACATATAGATACACAGATTGATAGTTAGATAGTCAGATAGAGATGTGAATTAATTGGACATATAGATACACAGATTGATAGTTAGATAGTCAGATAGAGATGTGAATTAATTGGACATATAGATACACAGATTGATAGTTAGATAGTCAGATAGAGATATGAATTAATTGGACATATAGATACACAGATTGATAGTTAGATAGTCAGATAGAGATATGAATTAATTGGACATATAGATACACAGATTGATAGTTAGATAGTCAGATAGAGATATGAATTAATTGGACATATAGATACACAGATTGATAGATCGATAAGGACGAAGGAGAAAGACGAAAAGCTTGGGAAAAGAAAATATAGCAAGATGGAAATAAAGAGAGACGGCAGTATAAAGAAGGAGGGGGCGGATAAATAAAAGGACAGAATGAAAGAGAAAGAGAAATAAAGATAAGAGGAGAGAAGAAAGAAAGGAAGAAAGAGAGTGAGTGAGAGAGAGAGAGAGAGAGAGAGAGAGAGAGAGAGAGAGAGAGAAAACGAGAGAGATAGAGAGAGATATGTAATCTATTAGAAATCATTCTTTGATGTCCAATTCCTGTCCATCTCAAAGCGCCCTGTTATCTCCTGCCTTGATACACACACATACACACAAACACACACACACATATATATATATAAACTCTTTGGCTATCTATGCAGATTGGTTTTCGCACAATCAACAAGAGCAAAACAAAACACACTATTTATTTTCTTCCTTGTCCTCAGAACATATTGTTTTCATGCTTATATAATAATAATAATAATAATAATAATAATAATAATAATAATAATAATAATAATAATAATAATAATAATAATAATAATAATAATAATATAGATAGATTAAAAGGACCACTCATATCTTATCCTAATAATGCAGAACTAGCACTTCAAAGAAACCTTAGCATTCGCGGCTTTTTGACAAATGAGCTCTCTCCTTACCAGTCATTTTCAGGATTTTCCCCAAAACCTCACACCCAACTAACACAAAATATATTTTTTATCACTCAAACACAATAAAATAGCAGGAAAGTTCTTGCGATGCAGAAATCTAGAAAAAAAATGATCATAATAAAAATGAGAAAAAAATTATATGTTTTGTTGAAGAATGCGTTTGTTGTTGTTTCATCTGCTATTATTTCCAATTGTCTGACGAGGTTATTTGCATTTGAAGCATGGGAGGAGGGGGGGGGGGGGGGGAATTAAAAGCACCTGTCCTTTTCGCAGGGGACTTAAGAATTTAATTCAGGTCCCTTGTTCCGTGTGTGTATGTTGTGTGTGTGTGTGTGTGTGTTACAGTGTGTGTGTGTGTGTATATTTGTGTGTGTATGAATTTGGATAAACTTGAATACATTTCGTTTATGGTCCTTACTTTACGATGTGGAATAGTTATCTTAATACCGAAAATAAAATATAGTGAATTCTTGATATTCAGAATACTGCCGCCGTTATCACGAATAAATAATATTTAAAAGAAAAACTTAATAAAAAAACGATAATAATAAACTAAAAAGAAACAACAACGAAAAAAAAACCCCAACAAAAACAAAACAACAAAGAACAAAACGCACTATCCCAACTTAAAAAATAAACAGACAATCAAAAAGCGAAAAAGACCCCCCCCCCCCAAATAAAAAAATAAAATAAATAAATTTAAATGTAAAACTCCAAAAACAGTAATATATATATAATATATATATATATATATATATATATAATATAATATAATATATATATATATATATATATATAAATAGATAGATAAATGTAAATCTGGTAGGTCCATAATACGTTTTATCAAGGACAATTAATATTTGAACACACCCCCCCCCACACTCACCAAAAGTAGACAATGGAATAAACAAAAAACAAACAAAAAGCAAAGAAACAAGAAACAGAAAACAAATAAATAAAAATAAAAGAAGCGATATATACATATAATGTTCAAAAAATATATTATGATGAGAATAGATTGTCAAAATTCCGAAACCTGAGACCTATTATTTCATAAAGTCTGGAATTATTGGAGATGTGGATTGGGTATGACGTTAAGTTTGAACATGATAGAATGTGGAGGCGGGGGGGGGGGGCAACCAATCGTCTCAAAACGGTATTATGTCGGAACGAACCAGATGCTGAAAAGCCAAATTCAATTGTTATCTGGTAAAAAAAATAATTCATTTTTTTTGCATGAGAACCCTAAAGTATGGTATCCATTCTCCTCAATAACACATACAAATTCAACACAAGTCTGATATGTCTGGCTATAGATTAAATTTTCAACATCTGAACCAACCCGACTTAATACCTTTTTGAGGCGAAAGGTCACATATTCTAAGTGAGGAAATTTGATTTGAGTCAAGTTGAAATCATTCTGTTGAGCTGATGAAATGAATGTGAATCTTATAATATGATTTAAGACTAGGAAATCCTCTCAAAGTGTAAACAAACGGGGAAAAAAAACTTCAACAGAACAATAAAAAATACCCAATAATGATCATATTGATAATAATTATAATGATTTCGCAAAAAATAATAACGATGATGATGGCGTTATGCTACTGATGATGATGATGATGATGATGATGATGATGATGAAGATGATGATGATGATGATGATGATGATGATGATGATGATGATGATGATGATGATGATGACGATTATGACAATTACATAGATTGTGACAGATATGTTATAGGCATAAGGCAGGCCTCTGGTCCCATCATATCATTATTAGTTGATACAGTACAAATGCACGGAAAATCCTTTCACAATATCATAATGTTATTGCATCTTTCAAATTTGGGCGTCTTGTTCCTTCATGATATGAGATTGAAATGGCGGGTAATAGTGCCGCGCTGAAGACCGGTCTGGACCGCGGTCCGACGGTCTTTTAGCTGTGAACCGAAGACCGGTCCCAGAGGGGAAGACCGGCGGCGGTCCTCACTTCTTATCACCTTTCAACTAGTGCGGGGCGGTCCTTGCAAGGACCACGGTCCTACGGTCTCGCGCCATAGCCTACAACTTCCCCAGCGATTCGTTGCTTCGGTTGCCTATCTTCCACCAATCACCACCCATCCCACTTAATTAATCGCACCCACCCCCCTTTGCCATACACTAAACGACACAGACGACCATACAGGCAGACGACCACCAACCTCCACTCCGCAAACCGCCCTTTCGTGTGTGAGATGGGGGGAACAGGAGGCGCACGCCTTGGACGATTCCATTATACGGGGTAAATTTCAAAATTTACTACACCATAATGATCGCAATGACAATGATCTATGGTGAAGGCATGACCCCTCTTCTCTAATGGGTTATTGTTTGAAATGTATGTGACTACAAAAGATGTGTGTGTTTGTGTGTGTGTGTGTGTGTGTGTGTGTGTCGAACCTAGCAAGTAGCAAATCCGATTTTTTGTTTTCTTTTGTCCATCTCTTGTCACCACTCCTTTCTATCGCAGTGTTGTCATTTAAAATAATACAATAATATTAAAATTTCGTTTGGTGTTTTTACTAATCAAATAATATGAGTTTCATTAGTTTCTTCCTTCCAAAAAACCCAGTTATAACGTCTGAATTTTAAAAAAGTCCAATAGAATATTTGGGGACCCCGATAGCTCAGTTGATAGAGCACTCTCTTTATACGCAAAGGGCCAGAGATCGATCCCGGGTGCAGTCGATTTTTTTCTGAATCCCTGTCTACTCAGCAATGAATGGGTAGCTGAGTTTGTTAGATCTGGCGAAAAGTCACCATCGACCCCTCTTATCACCTCATCTACCCCCTCTTATTATAACTTCACGTCTCTCTCTTACTCTTCAATGCTCGCTGCCCTCTAATGTGTGTGTGTGTGGGGGGGGGGGGGGGGAGGGGGGGGGTAGGAGTTGCGTGTGTGTATCAACGCCACGAACAACTCGATCAACGCCTTGGGCGATGCCATTATCTCCGTTAATGGGGATAAATTTCAAATTTTATTAAATTATCGAAGTAACAATGAAGTACGGTGAGCAAATAAAGAAGGCATCACCCCTCTTCTCTAATTAGGTTACAATTTGAAATGAGTGTGACTACTCCGTGTGTTTTACTCCTGTAGACCACGGTTTTCATCGTGTAGCGGTCTTTAACGGTTCAAGAATGAACGATCCCACGGTCTCAAAGGTCAAACCGGTTCGAATTTCCAACAGTCTCTCAGGAATGTTCAATGTCGAAAAGTCTTCATTTCCCAAGGACCGTAGGACCGTGGTCCTTAAGCTTGCCAAGGACCGCCCCGCACTAGTAATAGTTATGTGTGTCAAACCTACTCAAAAATTCATTAATCTAAATTGAGCTTTTAAATTGAGCTTTATATAGTGTAATATCCACTAAATGTGCTCAAAGCGCTTTACAGGGGGTCCCTGGTCAACAGAAACATTTAACATGTAGGACGGGACATGCCGCCTGTTAGGCGATATTACAATTTTTCGGACAAAGACACCGCTGTTAAAGGCCAGATACTCATTTTACACCTGAGTACGGTGAGAGAATGTGAGTAAAAAGCCTTTTCCAAGGACTCAACTATGCGCCCAGCGCGAGGCTCGAACCAAGGACCTTCCGATTCGTAAGCGAGTGTCATACCACTAGACCAGATAGCCGCACTCCCCGTAAATAGTAACGCGCGGTGTATACATATATGCAGGTCTGATATCCGAGCGCAATTATTATGGGCTTATATTAACATTGTTGTAATGAACAATATTTTGCGTCAGTTTTTTTTAGATTCCCATTACAACAATGAGCCCTCAATGAATTTCGTTATCAGACCTGCCAATAAGTGCACATCTGCCTGATTTATAATAGTAATCAGATTATCTAGCGTTAAAATTTCACTCAAATTAATTTTTTTTAAAAAGAAGAATCAAATAAGTATAAATTTTGAAAATGTCTTTTTTTTCAGTAATAACGAAATCAGAGTCGATTGCTGGGTAGAATAAAATATTTCTTTCAATCCTATGGTTTGACGTTTGAACCTTGTTCCCCCAACGCGCACTCGCATGCTCGTATGTCGTTTGGGATACATGCCCTTACAGAGAGAACGTCATCCTTCCGGTGAAGTCTCTCATGCCGCTTTCAAGATAACCCATCATCCTGGTTTTGCGCATGCGTCTCTCGTCCTCGCTACTACTACTACTACTACAACAACAACAACAACAACAACTACTACTACTACTACTACTACTACTACTACTACTACTACTACTACTACTACTACTACTACTACTACTACTACTACTACGACTCCTACTACTACTACTACTACTACAACAACAACAACAACAACAACAACAACAACTACTACTACTACTACTACTACTACTACTACTACTACTACTACTACTACTACTAAAAAAAACAACAAAATTTAAATAACAATAAAAAAACAAACAAATAAAATTGTTAAACATGTAATAAAATTGTAAAGTAGATAAACTTTTAAAAAAAGATGTCTACAACACGTGGGGTTCCCAAGCGGTCACCCATCTAAGTACTAACCACGCATGACGTTGCTTGACTTCGGTGACCGGACGAGAACCGGTATTTTCAACGTAGTATGGTCGTAGACAACAAGTGTCGAAAATAGAATTTAATATAATTAAAACACTATTGCTAATTTATATAATGATGAAGATAGTTTAGAAATGTATAATATTGTTAGTTCATTGTGCGGCTATGTGGTCTAGTGGTATGACACTCGCTTTCGGATCGGAAGGTCCTGGGTTCGAGCCTCGCTCGACGCATAGTTGAGTCCTTGGAAAAGGCTCTTTACTCACATTCTCTGACCGGATTCAGGTGTAAAATGAGTTGTTGTCTTTGTCTTTGTCCGAATAAATTATAATATCGCCTTGCAGGCGTAATGTCTTCGTCCTACATGTTAAATGTTGCTGTTGGCCAGAGTCCCCTTGTAAAGCGCTTTGAGCACGTTTAGTGGATATTGCGCTATAGAAAAGCTCATTATTTATTTATTTATTTATTGTGTTGTATTCGTCTGTTGCACAATTTGTCGTTACTGGAGAATTTAAAATTGCGATGGGATATCTTGAAAGCGGCATGAGACACTTCACCGTTTTCTCTGTTTGGGAACACGTACAGACTTTTATAGATAGTATGCAGATGACGTCACTCAGGCCTTTGTTATGGTTTTTGCCATCCGCGTTTGTGAGTTGTTCTCACTAAACTGTATTAACCAGACTATAAAAGTTCATGGTTACACAGAGTTTGTGTGTTGGTCCGTTATACTTCGGGATGGCAATGTTGTGAACTCCTTGGCCAAGCGCATTCTATCTATAGATAGTTCGAAGATGACGTCACTCAGGTCTTTGTTATTGTTTTTTTTGCCATCCGCGTTTATGAGTAATGCTCACTGAAATATATTAACCCGACTATAAACGTTCATGGATACACACAGTTTTGTGTGTTGGTCCGTTATACTTCCG
>NC_088360.1:28021251-28048751 GCF_034508935.2 Berghia stephanieae
TTTTCCTCTGGATTACATGGGAGTTGGTGGATGCTACCCAACCAGAGAGGTCTTAACTGCTATTTCTGCAGCTATTCGCCGTTTTAGGGGTCGGCAATTCTCAACTAATTATCAGTATTTCAGTGATTTAACTACGATAATATTTAGAGAGATTTTCACTCTACAAAAAAGGAACAAAATATTGGTGAGTAACTTTCCCATTTTCATTGAATTGTTATTTGGAAATGCTTTAAATGACTAGGAGATGAGACCTACTATGCATTATTCCTTATAACTATCTGCTGATCTGGTGAACCACTCATAAAATAGGTGTCATGGTGTTTTTACTTACACAAGAAGTCGTAGTCGATGTCTAAACTCCTGAGTTTAATAAATCATGACCTACCATGCATACAGAGTAGGGTGCTTATCTTTTATGCATGAGACTAGAGTCTCAATGACTGCTATCTGGAGTACTATTCCTATGCATTGCATGGCTCCCAGATTGCTGGTCAATTACCTCTATCTCTAGTTCTTAAGTCAACAGTAACTGGACTCAACTCAGGTAGACTAGCTAACTAGTCTCTAAGCTGTAAGTGATAACACCAGAAATTACAACAGAGGTCGAAGTCTATGTCTAAACTGAGTTAATCAAGACCCACCATGCATACAGGGTAGGGTGCTTATCTTTTATGCATGAGACTAGAGTCTCAATGACTGCTTTCTGGAGTACTATTCCTATGCATTGCATGGCTCCCAGATTGCTGGTCAATTACCTCTATCTCTAGTTCTTAAGTCAACAGTAACTGGACTCAACTCAGGTAGACTAGCTAACTAGTCTCTAAGCTGTAAGTGATAACACCAGAAGATTACAACAGAGGTCGAAGTCTATGTCTAAACTGAGTTAATCAAGACCCACCATGCATACAGGGTAGGGTGCTTATCTTTTATGCATGAGACTAGAGTCTCAAGGACTGACATCTGGAGTACTATTCCTATGCATTGCATGGCTCCCAGATTGCTGGTCAATCAGCTCTATCTCTAGTTCTTAAGTCAACAGTAACTGGACTCAACTCAGGTAGACTAACTAGACTAAGTTGTAAGTGATAAATCACTTAACTAGCTGAACAACCTACACAGGCTGCTAGTTTTGTCTCACCAGACAGTAGCGTTCATCTTCATTTACATGTTCCTAACAACCCCTATTAAGTATAGGATGTTTATCTGAACTCTTTACATCCATACTCTGGAAAACATATCCATCAGAAGGCGAAGTCGATGTCTAAACTCCTGAGTTTAAATCATGACCTACCATGCATACAGGGTAGGGTGCTTATCTTTTATGCATGAGACTAGAGTCTCAATGACTGCTTTCTGGAGTACTATTCCTATGCATTGCATGGCTCCCAGATTGCTGGTCAATTACCTCTATCTCTAGTTTTAAAGTCAACAGTAACTGGACTCAACTCAGGTTGACTAGCTGACTAGTCTCTAAGCTGTAAGTGTTAATACCAGAAGATTACAACAGAAGTCGAAATCTGTCTAAACTGAGTTTAATCAAGACCCACCATGCATACAGGGTAGGGTGCTTATCTTTTATGCATGAGACTAGAGTCTCAAGGACTGACATCTGGAGTACTATTCCTATGCATTGCATGGCTCCCAGATTGCTGGTCAATTACCTCTATCTCTAGTTTTAAAGTCAACAGTAACTGGACTCAACTCAGGTAGACTAACTAGACTAAGTTGTAAGTGATAAATCTAACTAGCTGACCAAGCTACACAGGCGGCTAGTTGGGTCTCACCAGACAGAAGCGTTCATCTTCACTTACATGCTCCTAACTACCCCTATTAATTATTGGACGTTTCCCTGAAACTCTTTCCGTCCAATATGTGGGACATTTAGCTCACAAATTACCTGTCCCAGTCACCAAATTGTCTACATACCCCAATCTAATATGACAAGAATAGAAAACCCTAAATTGTCATAAAGTTGGCTATGGCCTAGTTTCAATCCATGTGAGCAGTTTCACTGAGACAAAATCTATTCATATTGTTCAGTTCATTTAAAATGGATTCAAAAATCATGATCAACTCAATCTCATCCAAAGATCTTGCCAGATCTTCATTGATCAGCAAGTCACTGGCTCGCAAAGTGTTAGACCTGCGTGCTCAGAAGGGTTTTCTAACTAGAGACGATTTGGAAGATAAGGTTGCTAACATCAAAATGTTAGATCTTTTTGATTTTGCGGTTCCGTCTACCGGTGCTTGGGTAAATCCTGAGGAACCAGCTGCCGCAGCTTCCCAGGCTGGTACCCCGGATAAATCATGCCCGTTGGATAACTTGAGTAGCAGTAACGTAGACCTGCGGGGTGAACCGTTCGAACCAAAAAAAACCTCGCTCGACGAGCCGTTTCGCAACCCGAAATGGTTGCTACTGATAAGTCGCGAGGAAAGGCGAATGATGCTTCAGGTGTAAATCAAAATGGCGATATGAGACTTTTCCCACGTGAAGAGTTTCACGACTCACCAAGCATGTCACGCCGAGCAACCTTTCCGCTGTCCGATCAAGAAGGGGTGCCTTTTTCACAGGGGGGTAAACTTGGTCAGGATCCCTTTAAGGGGGATCTCCAAGGTTAAGGTTATGACCCGGTGAATATTCGCAAGAGGGATCCCTACCTCCACTTCTCAGAGGAAGATATAGCACCAATGCACATGAGAGAGGAGCAAAGGAGTAGAAGAGATCCAGTAAGGCAAAGTAGGACAGCGCATACGATGCCATCAGGAAGGATGCCCCCGATGTACGGTGATGTCCAAAATGTGATTGATATGTACAACGAACGTCAGAAGTGGAGAGACGAAGCAAGACAGTTGCCATATCGTGACGTCCCGTTTGCATCCCGCAACCCTGATAACAAGCCCAACTATGAGATGCCAAATGAATACTCATACATGCTTCCCCCATCCAGAGTGCAGCTACCAAGATCAATATCGTTTGATGGAACTGGAAGATGGGACACATTCGTATATAGTTTCCAAAATTTTTTGAAGTATCATGATATCCAGCACCTTCGTGATCAACTGTATTTCTTAAACTTAACATTGGAGGGAAAAGCCGCGGATTACCTATCGCGTATCCACCAATCAACAGTCTTCATAAATATTGAGGAAGCATATGGGGCTTTAAGGAATAGATTTGGCGGCCAACAACTGCAACATGCAGCATTGATACAATTCAACAGTACCATCCAGGCCGAGAAGGAGGATGTTCTGGACTACACAGACAGACTGTGGGAACTGGCACTCCAAGCTTTCCCAGGACAGAGTTGAAAAGATGAAATTCGACTATGGAATTAGAAGAGGCAAAAAGTGCACCTTGAAGACAGAAATTAAAAATTAAAAACGTTTTATAACTGAATGCCATCCTGATCAGTCCTGCCAGCATCATTGCAGATTTAATCCTCGGTGCAGTGTTATGTGTAAAAAACAGAAACAAGCTTTAAGAAGAATGGTCAATCAAGAAGCCTCCAACTCTGTCATGACTCATTTCTGTTGCTATGTACAAAAAGAAAAACCCAGACCCTGGAAAGAAACAACAAAGTATGTTTGACTGTCTGGAGCAACATCACGGTCTGTATCAACTGAGCAGAATAGCAACGAGTCGATGCCACCACTGTCAACATGGCAGTGACAGTGATGAAGGGGTTCAATTCCAAAGAAAATACCAGGGAAGCTCAGCCTGATGATACTGGACTCGAACCAAAGGCTGAAGGAGAATGGTAGAGGTGACGCCTCACCTCCCCATCAAAGGGTAGAGGTTTCACCTCCCCACTAAGAAACTTCTCACATCATGATGACTCAAGGGCACAAGGGACTACTAGAGACACCTGGAGCAGACACCATGCACAGGGAGCCTGATGACACCCCAAGCAATCACAGGTTTGATGACAGCTGAAAAAAGTGCCCTGAACCCAAGACCTGATGATACCAAGGTTGGAACCCCTCAGAATCACAGGCTTGATGATACCTGGTGTAAGCCCCCCTGAACCCAGAGACCTGATGATACCAGGGATGGTACCCCTCGGAATCACAGGCGAGGAAGGGAGAGAGCTACCCAGAGGCCCATCTGATCATGGCTTAAGAACCCGACCCAACATGATGGAATCAGAATAAGCCAAGATGTGAGAAAGAACCCATGAGGGTACCATGATGACCATGTGGGCCAGGAAACCAGGGTAGTGGTACCCCTAATGAACTGATAACATGAACACCTGAGAATTCACCTCAGTCAGGCGAGGGAGGGAATTATGGCTATACATCAGAAGGTATTTTACTACCTCGATCAGGTGAGTCAGAAGCATAAGCTTCAAAATGATGATGGATACCACCTTGTGGCAGGACCTGTATTATAGACATTAACATGAATTGGTAACGGACATGGTTCCGACTATGCTTTAAAAAAAAAAAAAAAAAAAAAAAATTCTGACATTATCCCTGGTCATCATCATCTTGTCAATCAATTAATAAAGAGCTCCCCTATCCTGTTAGCAATAATGTAAATACTAAATAAGCTCAATTTTCAGCTGCATTGTTTTAAAGAAAAAATGAGACATATCCACCCATTTACAAGTGCAGGAAGCAACCACACTGATATTGTCTTACAATTTTGATTGCTTATGTTCCCAATTAAATTTAAAATATTACATCCCTCCTAACATGTTATCTTTTATTAATTTTGGTCCAACTTTCATAAGTACTATGTTCTGATAGGGATATTTTCAGTAATGTTTTGTGGATTTTTATTTCAAGTTTTCAAGCCCCCGGGAAGGGAGATTTATTGTTTGTTGTTATTTCCCCTGTTTTATGGCTCAATTGGAGCAACGCCTCATAAGGTAAGAAGTCTTTTTTTTTTCGTTATAGGATGTCAAACTGGAGAATGAGGTTTGTTTTAGAAGGGGGAGGAATGTAGGGAACAGTATGCCCTTTTATGTTGTGTGTTTGTGTGTTGGTGTGTAGTATCTCGATCGAGGCTGTTGTGAGTTGTTGTCATGATGTTCCGTTTGTGATTGTGACGTCATATCTTGTTGGCCACCGTATATAAGCGGCAGTCACCGCTTACTCTCTCTCTTTGACCATTTGAATCTACAACGTTCCTAACGGATAATCAAAATCTAGGTATGTGTACTTAGTAAATCGGGAACTGCCCACTTCGGTGGAGATTCATGCCTCGGGCATATTATTTATTTATTTTATTTTCTCATCGTGAATGAGATGTAAAAATCTATTCACGACACCAGAACTCGGTATTCTGGCTGTAGGACTCCATGGCCAGGATGGGTCCAGATGGCCGGTGATCACGAAATTACTAAGTTAAAACTAGATATTAAATAGATAAAGTTAAAGTATAAAAATATAGCTTACCCTGAATTAGGCGGTAGTGGTACATTGAAGTTATATTAGGCTATTGAATGAGAATGAGAGACAGTCGAGAGGTTCCTTTGGCTTTTATATGAGCCCAGGACGAGGCAGAGCGGAAGTAGGAATGACCATTGCTAAGGTCACTGTAGCCGTCCGATTGTTTACGGCTAGAGATCCCTACATTCGCAGGGGCGTGGCTATATTGGTTGATTTGGTGCCTGGTCCTACATCCATCTTTTAAAAACGGATTTCAGTATTCTGACATATTTCAGTAAGTTTTTTTTTCTTTTTTTTTTGTATTTACAAATCTAGCATGTTTCATATCATTTTCTTCTGATTCTGGCACCACCTTATACTGGAAGCATGCCACGCCACTGACCATTTGTCTGACGTCCCAGGTTTAAGACATTATGACAAGTTGAGTGACATTTTAAGTGATTTATAATCATTAAACCGTCTGTCTAGATCTAAAGTGATGGATTTACGGTTTACTGTTGTTTTTTTTTTTTTGTTATTCGCTGAAGAAGGGTTTTGTGCCCGACTTTCCATTTTTGCTATTTTGTTCTTTTTTAAAGTTGTTACTTGGAGCATAGGACCAATGTAAGTGTTCTGGACGAAGTAAAAGAACTGGCAGGAAGGCAAGAACCACTATTTGCAATGGTAAAGAGAAGGAAATTGTCTTAGTTTGTTCACCTCGTAAGACACAAAAGCTTATGCAAGACAATATTGCAGGGCACAGTAAAAGGCTGCTGATGAAGAGGAAGACAGAGGAAAGTGTGGCAGGATAATATTAAAGATTGGACAGGATTGATGTGGAACAATCTAATGAGGAAGGCCCAAGACCGTGAAGAGTGGCGTCGAGTCGTGAAGTCTGCATCCTGAGAGTCCCCCCGACGACAAACCGGTCATGGGATAGAGTGAGTGAGTGTGAAGTTGTTATATTTATTTTTGTACATTAATTTACTAGATTGGCATAAATTGCAATTGAACGCACTTTCTCAATGTAAATAGGATGATAAATATGCAATTTTGGCTTTATAGCCAAGATGAATCTATTTTCCTGTATAAGATGAAAAAAAACAACAATTTTTGCAAATATTCATATAATGTAAATTCATTGAATGGAAATTCTATTTCCAGCATCAATATCATCTCGACACGATGCCGTTTTGACATAATGTGTCACAGATGTACATCTTTAATCTGTCCCTCCATTATAAACAGCTTTAAGCAAGCCTTAATGTGCGTCAGAAGCAGCTATCGATGAAATTGAAGTACGACTTGTTTCATTGTTGTATTTATATTGCTAATCATGAATTCATCCTTATCGAAGGGATTAAGCCGAAAAGACAAAAGACACAGCTTATGAAATTAATCCCAATGCATTTGCACTGGTTTGTGTGAAGTTTATCCTGTTTCTTCTTATTCTTATTCTTCTTCTTCTTGAAAAATTTGTTTAAACACCAAATATCAAGATTTGATTATTAAAATCAGTTTTTTATCAATATCGATGAAAATAGAAAAGAAACCAAGACAAGAATGTTGGAAAACCATAAATTCTTCACCCCCACCCTCGCCAAGCAAACAAACAAAAATACTCGACTAAGCACCGAATGATGTTATCAGACGATCAGTATGATGTCTAATTTATTCCATAGCCGTGGGTGGCGTCTATCAAATCCGAATACATTTCCACTAGTTTATGAGGAGTATATCCTTTCTCTCCTTCTCTTCCTCTCTTCTTCTTCTCTCCTTTTCTTCTCTATTCTTCTCTTCTCTTCTTCTTCTTCTTTCTTCTTCTTCTTCTTCTTCTTCTTCTTCTTCTTCTTCTGTCTCTTCTCTTCTTCTTCTTCTTCTTCTCTTCTTCTTCTCTCTTCTTCTTCTTCTTCTTCTTCTTCTTCTTCTTCTTCTTCTTCTTCTTCTTCTTCTTCTTCTTTAAGAATTCAAATAAACACCAAATGCCAAGATGCTGGAAGTGCCCGTTTGATCATTAAAATCTATTTCTACCCTAATCGATACGAAAAATAAATTACAAGAAGCCAAAGACAAGAAATTTAGAAAACCAGAAAATCTACCTCCCCCTCCCACCCCCCCCCCCCATCCACCCCAACACCCCCCACCCACCCCCAAGAAAGACCCAACAGACAAACGAAATAGCCGAGAAAGAACCAATTGATTTGATCAGACTTGAGTATCAGGATGTATAATTAATTCCGTAGTCGTGGGTGCCTATCAAATACGATTGTGTTCACTCACTCTCTCACATGATTCTCAGGCTTTTGAAAAATGAAATAATTTTTTTATCGCATTAATTCGACACCAATCCAAAGTGCATCTGAACTGTTAGCGTGTAAAGTATGAAACAGAAATGAATATAATAAGTAGCCCTTCACAGACTTTAGGCACATGGCGGCGTAGTTTATCCCGGTTTCTATATATAGGGTGAAACGGACAGTATCAGTTGCTTGCTACCCTTTGGAAAAGACGATAGGCAAATCGCAAAGTAATTTCTTCCAAACTTGATTCAGCTATTCAATGACGTTTTGGATGGCTAGGGCAGGGGTCAGAAGGAAAAAATCTCGAATTCAACAAGTGATTTGTCTAGTGTATTGCACGCCAAGTCGTTTGCGATTAAGAAGAAGAGTCAAATTGCAGTGAATAAATTTACTATAATAAAACTTGAACTCTAGAGCTTTTACTAAAAGATTTCCAAAGACTTACTCTAGAAGACGTTTTAACTAATAAGCTTTTACTCTAATAAGACTTTATCTAATAAGACTTGTACTCTAATAAGACTTTACTCTAATAATTTTACTCATAAAACTTTTTACTCTAATAAGATTTGTACTCTAATAAACGTTACTCTAATAAGACTTTAATCTAAAGACTTTTTACGTACGTCAAACGTGTTTCAAAAATCTGAAGTTTGATTGAAAAGTTTTACTATGAACTTTTTTCTAGGTCGCATGCAATGAGCGTTTTCTGGCCAAAATAAATTTAACCCGATTTCAGCAGTTATAGGGTTAAAAGTGTACTAGAAATAGATGGGTAAAATCGATGAATGATAAGCCTCGATTAGAAGGCGTACTCCATCCTTTTTTACGAACCCTTTCCTGCGAGATTTGATTAGAAACAGTTAGAGAATTTGTATAGAGTATACTTGTATATACTTGTATAGAAGTATGCAATGACTCACCAGTCTTGTTATTTTTGCCATCCGCGTTGTGATTGTTCACTAACTGTATAACTACATAAGTCATGTAACAAGTTGTTTTGTCTTATACTTCTGATGGAAGTTTAACCCTTGACAAGCGATCTTCTATAATTAATACTTATTCCGTTCTTGAAAATCAAATTTTAAAAAATTGCATTATTTAATTGTTTTAATTCACGTTATGAATTCTCGTCCTACAGGAATAATGTTGCTGTTATTATGGATCCCCTGTAAAGTGCTTTGAACACGTCTATTGCATAGTATAGCTCTATAGTAAATCCTTTGGTTTTTATGTGTTAAAAACGCGTTACTAATAGTCCCAAGTTAGGAGCAACGTATTAATGCTGTTCGTTTGGCCAAAAAGCTCACATTTCGCCAGCCGGATATTGAATGGTTTAGAGCCTGAAACGCTCAGTGTTTGGTATTTTGTTATTTTTTTGGAGTTTTTATATTCATTTTTGTTTATTACATTTTATATAAAATCTCAAGTTTATCTTTCGTTACTGTTTTACCAACCAGAAATTTGTGATTAATTTGACGTAAACCACATACAGAATGTCAGAAGAATCATAAAATCAATTTACACGGTCTGAGATTAAATAATTGAACAATTGATTGAGCTTTTATATAGCGCAATATCCACTAAATGTGCTCAATGCGCTTTACAAGGGGTCCCTGGTCAACAGCAACATTTAACATGTAGGACGGGACATGCCGCTTGTTAGGCGATATTACAATTTTTCGGACAAAGACAACGCTGTTAACGGCCAGGTACTCATTTTCCACCCGAGTACGGTGAGAAAATATGAGTAAAGAGCCTTTTCCAAGGACTATACTATGCGTCGAGCGAGGCTCGAACCCAGGACCTTCCGATCCGAAAGCGAGTGTCATACCACTAGACCACATAGGCGCACAAGATTAAGAGACATATTGTAAGCCCTTGGACATTGGCACGGATAATAATAAACCAATCTCGTCACCAATATCACTACATTTCGAAAAAAAAAAAACATTTTTGAAACATTCGCCAAATAAAACTCGTGTTTCAAATATCGCCACGCTCAATGAAAACGACCCTCATCAAATCTACTCATCTTGTCAAGAACTCTCAGGCCTGGGACTTGAGGCTTTGTGGTTTAATGGTTTATGAATAGGATTCAATAGTCATAACGTCACTTCCTTCCTAATGACGCATGGTAACTTAGTAACACTGGCTCTAAACAATCGGAACAATGGCGGCCTCCGTATGAAATATTTCTCCGGCGAGCATAAAAGGGAATCCAGAGGAAAAAAGACCCATAAATTTGATCATGTTTTGACTTTTACACATTCTGGTCAAAAGACATATGAAAAGTTCTAGCCAGCATGAAGAATAAAAAGTAATGATTTTCTTTGTTTAGAACCAAGATGGCCGCCGTTGCCGGGAGGCGTGCATCAGACTACTGAATCCAATTGTGGGTTTAAGGCGTAGAGTTTTTGACAAAATGATGGTCCTTGTAATAGGCTTCAACAGTCGTGACGTCACTCCCTCGTAGTGATGCATAGTAACTTAGTAACTGGTTCTTAACTAACGGAACAATGGCCGACGAGCATAAAAGAGTATCCAAAGGAGAAAAACATTATAAATCGTATAATGTTTTGACTTTTTTACATTCTGATCACATGACATTTGAAAAAGTTCTAGCCAGCATGAAGAATAAAAAGAACAGATTTTCTGTGTTTAGAACCAAACTGCTAGTTGCTGGGCGGACGCGAGATTAGACTAATGAATCCTATTGATCATTATTTGAAAGACGGGCGTTCTGGCAAAATGTTGACAAATTAACGTGTTTTTTTTCAGAGGACTATAGAATCTGTGACAAGGTGATGAGGTGTTCTACACATTCTGTCTATCACTACGCACGCTATCAACACAATCTGACAGGAGCCATTTAAAAAATAATTTGGTTAGAAAAACTCTCACCTCAAATTATGTCACCCATCCTCTTAAAATGGCTTTCTGTTAGAATGATACAGAGGTCTAAATAGTTATGTTAGAATGAAACTAATAAAAGAATGTGAGGAGGATTTACCTTTTAATTCTTTTAAAAAGATATATCTAATGTTTACTAACGATACGTGTAAATTTAAGCGAAATTTCATCTTCGTGATTCAAATTTCAGTTTCAGAATTCAAACCACACCCGCATCATAATATTTTGATTGTGCGGCTATGTGGTCTAGTGGTATGACACTCGCTTTCGGATCGGAAGGTCCTGGTTTCGAGCCTCGTGCTCGGCGCATAGTTGAGTCTTTGGAAAAGGCTCTTTGCTCACACTCTCTCACCATACTCAGGTGTAAAATGAGTACCTGGCCGTTAACAGCGTGTCTTTGTCCAAAAAATTGTAATATCGCCTAACAGGCGTCATGTCCCGTCCTACATGTTAAATGTTGCTGTTGACCAGGGACCCCTTTTAAAGCGATTTGAGCACATTTAGTGGATATTGCTCTATATAAAGCTCAATTTAAGTTTTTTGGTTTTATTTTAATACTATTTTGATTCAATTAATCTCTAAGCGGTCAATTAAAATGACCCTTAAGTAGTCCTTCAGAGCCATTATAAGACCCATGTTTCAATGCGATGCGATATCAGTTTGCTTATTATACTTTAGGTTTATTACTCTATATTACGTATTATCCAAATACGCTTCAACAGTCGTATCGTCATTTCCCTCGTATTGACCCATGGTAACTTAGTAACTGGCTCTAAACTATCGGAACAATGGCGGACGCCCTTGTGAAATATTTCTCCGACGAGCATAAAAGTGTATCCAGAGGAGAAAAACATTATAAATATGATCATGTTTTGACTTTTATACATTTTGATCACAAGACATATGAAAAGTTCTAGCCAGCGTGCAGAATAAAAGTACCGATTTTCTTTGTTTAGAACCACGATGGCCGCCGTTGCTAGGCGACGTGACATCAGACTATTGAATTCAATTCAAACCACTCTCACATCATACTGATTTGATTCAATAAATCTCAACGTGATCGATTAAAATAACCCGTATTCGTTCAGTGCCATTAGACCCATGTTTCAATGTGATATCAGTTTGTTTATTATACTTCAGGTCTATGACTCAATAATACGTATTATCCTAATTGTTTCGCTGTGTGTAGATACTCAATTTCTGTTACGTAGGGTAATTAATTAAAATTCTAAATTTGAATCTGACTGTTACCCAAAGTCGACTCAATTCTTAGTATTAATTTGTATTCGAGGGCGGAGAGAGTTCTTGAATATGACAGCCATTGTTGGTGTTTAGGCTGAAGAATTTTGATTCTTTAAAAAACAAAATTGAGCTTTATATAGCGCAATATACACTAAATGTGCTCAAAGCGCTTTACAATGGTCCCTGGTCAACAGCAACATTTAACATTTAGGACGAGAAATGACGCCTGATAGGCGATATTACACTTTTTCGGACAAAGACAACGCTGTTAACGGCTAGGTACTCATTTTACACCTGAGTACGGTGAGAGAATGTGAGTAAAGAGCATATTCCAAGGAGTCAACTATGTGCCGAGCGCTAGGCACGAACCCAGGACCTTCCGATCCGAAAGCGAGTGTCATACCACGAGACCACATTGCCGCACAATTCTTCGTTTGAGTGTTTCTAAATCGGTTGTGTTCACATGATTCGGGAAGAGGTATGCAGTCTTTGATATTATGTCTTAAGACAAAGTAAACGCTTCAAATAATATCATAGCAATAATATCAACAACCTCGAAAAAAGGAAAATAGTTACTTATCACTGATTCGAATCTCTGCTTTTATTCAGTGTAGTCTTAGCACTCTGTTTATGTTGTGGGCTGAGGAAGGATTTTGTGTCGACAGCGATACTCGAACACAGGGGTTCTCCGTTAGTTGTGAGACTCGGTGGCTCAGCGGTACATTGTCTTATCTTGTCATAAAAATCAAGCAAATTTTAGCGTGTTCAGTGACCGAATAAAAGCACTTTACACACTTTATCCCAATCATCTCAGCTAACCATAAGCAGTACGAAAAGTACACCTAACCGGCGCCTGGTACTGTATGAAATGGGAATATGGTTACATTTGGCAAGCTGAGAAATAAATAAAGCATAATAAAGCGCAATAAACATGATAATTCCGTGAAAATTTGCTACATAACTGTTCATATCTATTCAGTTATTTAGTTTATTCAATGTCTTATTGACTCAGACATATCGCAGCTCTCATCCTCTAAAACGTGTTTTGAATCCTGCAAATGCCAAACCACTTCACGAATTTGTTTATTTCGTAACAACCATAATAAAAAGAACATTTCATACAAGTGAAAGCCCCTTCGTTGAAGACATTTGGATGATTTCCGTCTGTCTAGAACCGGAACTATCGCTGGAATTCCGTCAACAAGACGTCTTCAAGAACGAACGATAGACAGGAAATGGCTAATGTCGTATATCGTACTCTGAAACGTGAGTGGAGCAGGCACTTTTGTTGATGATAGCAGAAAATGAAGTGAGCAGAAAAGTGACAGAAGACAACAGAGAATAAATATTTTGCGGCGACCTTACTGATAAAGTTTTAATGGAGTTTGGATGGCGTCGAATGCATGCGTCCCTCTCACGGCCAGGTAATGTGGTCTCGTGGTATGACACTCGCTTTCGGATCGGAAGGTCCTGGGTTCGTGCCTCGCGCTCGTCGCATAGTTGAGTCCTTGGAAAAGGCCCTTTACTCACATTCTCTCACCGGACTCGGGTGTAAAATGAGTACCTGGCCGTTTTACAGCGTTGTCTTTGTCCGAAAAATTGTAATATCGCCTAACAGGCGTCGTGTCCCGTCCTCCATGTTAAATGTTGCTGTTGACCAGCAGGGAACCCTTGTAAAGTGCTTTGAGCACATTTAGTGGATATTGCGCTATATAAAGCTCAATTTTTTAAGGTCGCTCAGAATGCGGCGTTGTGGGATTCTTTTGAATGTTCCAATGCGAGACTTCAAGAATCTTATGATAATATAATCTCACATCCCTGATCATTTTCACTTTAAAGTCACTTTTCCTGATCAGGTTCACCACGACAAAGTACCGCTTTGAGACGAGAGTCACGTATAACCTTTAATAATCTAAATAAATTATGCACGATATCATAAGATATCATCGCTTAGGCATTCAACGAAGGAATATAGATAATTCATCAAAGAAGATCTCAACAGGAATCACCCATGTTGTCCAAGTGAGCAAATTGGGGGTTAATAATCTTGCTCAAGGAAAACAACGAAAGTGCCTGAAGCGGGGCTCGATCCCGGGACCTTCCGGGTCACAGTGCAATGCCTAAACCACTCGGCCACTTCGATCCCTATAACTTTTAATATTTTTGGAATTCGTCAATGTTGTTTCACATCAGACGAACTCTTAATATTGAGTTGATCTGAGATGATACTCTGGGATAGAGAAAATCATTGAAAGACCTAAGCCCGTCCCCGAGATCTTTCAATCATAGTCCCTGGAAAGAGGCTTGAACTCGTGTGAATCTTGTTGTTTTGTAGGTCAAATCGGACATTGAGCTTTATTAGTAGGTCACAGCTAGAAATGGCCTCATTTTTGTCTTGTATTGTTTGTACCTGAAAAGCTAGTACAACCCGTGACCTATTTATTTGTAAATGTGACCCACTGCGTCGATATGTTATTGAGAAGGAACTAGATGAAGGAAACTTTAATCTATGTCACATACACAATCTAAATGAGGACATTTGAGATTGATTGTCAGACCATCCTCATTGAATTCAAAAGAAGTGTGGCACGCATATAAATAGTGATGCGGAATAAAAGTACCGGATGAATACAGAGAATAACACTAATATCACGTTAGGAGGCCAACCCTGGATCCAATTGAAACGACACCCGTTGTCAGGCAGAGAGAGAGAGAGAGAGAGAGAGAGAGAGAGAGAGAGAGGGAGAGAGAGAGAGAGATGCAGAGAGAGATGCAGAGAGAGAGAGATAGACATACATACACACACACGCGCGCACAGAGGGAGGGAGGGAGGGAGAGAGAGAGAGAGAGAGAGAGAGAGAGAGAAATAGAGAGAGAGATGCAGAGAGAGAGAAAGAGAGAGATAGACACACATACACACACGCGCGCGCACAGAGGAGAGAGAAAGAGAGAGATAGACACACACACACACACACACACGCACAGAGGGAGAGAGAGAGAGAGAGAGAGAGATGCAGAGAGAGAGAGAGAGAGAGAGAGAGAGAGGTCGGCGAAGGGAAGAAGAATTATCAACTGAGCAATCCAGCAATACATTAATTGTATTGCATGGCTTCGATTTTAAGCATATAGTTGTTGTTTTTTCCAAACATAATACTATCTTTAGACTATTTGCCACAAATTGTTTGGAACTCATTTTTGTTATTTAAATAGATCAAGCTCAAACCAACGGCAAATATATTGTGCATGGCAGCAGTGTTAATTCAAGCCCGTGATAGATTTTGGTTTTCTGACCTGCAAATATAGATACATCTAATTGAGTGAGTACTCAATTAGATGTATCTCTATTTGCAGGTCAGAAAATTGAGTGAGCACTCAATTAGATGTATCTATATTTGCAGGTCAGAACATTGAGTGAGTACTCAATTAGATGTATCTATATTTGCAGGTCAGAACATTGAGTGAGTACACAATTAGATGTATCTATATTTGCAGGTCAGAAAACTGAGTGAGTACTCAATTAGATGTACCTATATTTGCAGGTCAGAAAACTGAGTGAGTACTCAATTAGATGTATCTATATTTGCAGGTCAGACAATTGAGTAAGTACTCAATTAGATTCCTTATTGCTCCAGCTCTGTCAATGAAATTTCTTAGTGTCGAATAGTATTTTTGTACTAAATATTTTATATTTGAGCTTAGTTTGTGAGACTGACTGCCTTGCGTGTAGATATTTTAGGTCTGACAGTCAAACAGTCAAATTATGGGATTGATTTGACATAATTGTAAAGGACAGTATGTTGTGTTGGTGTGAGAGTATTTTACAATGCAATCATGAGACTGGTACAACGAGTTTGATTATCACACCTGCAAATAAGTGCACACCGGTTGTACCGGATACTGGGAAGTCATTCAGAGACATTAAATTAAGCCCATGAACACGGGTCTATCCCGGCTTCTATAGCGTGAAACGGACAATAATGATTGCTTGCTATCCTTTGGATAGGACACTAGTCTATCGCAAAGTAATTTCTGCCAGATCTAACAGAACCGGTATGCAATGACCGCTGGGCGGACAGGGGGGGGGGGGGGGGGGGGGGCGCATAGATTATTTTTTTCGACTACGCGGTCCCTTTCCCTTGTGAAGCAAGTGCTCAACCGATTGAGCAATTAAGGACCCCAGGATTCTGAGAATAGTAGTTTTTTTAACGATAACTACTATGTTACGAGTGTGCATCTTGTGTGAGTGTGTCTATGTCAATATTGTATTGTTATAAATGTGTAACCAAATGACATATTGACACTTTTTTGGGGACAAGAAAGATATATTATTATTATTATTATTATTATTATTATTATTATTATTATTATTATTATTATTATTATTATTATTATTATTATTATTAGTCATAAGAATGATAAAAAAATGGGGCCAATTCTCAACGGAAGTGGGACAAATATATCCTGGAATGCCATGACCAAATAATTATTTCCTGCTGCCCCATACAACGTATTGGTCCTAGTCACGCAATCATCGTATTCCTATTGTTTTCAATTGGTCTCGTTCTTGTCCTCAAGTCATTGTTTTCCTATAGATATACATTATGGTAGGAGGGACATGATCGCCGATGTCTGCAACAGGCCTGGCACTTGATGATGATGATATATATATATATATATACATTAATGGGAGATGGGACCCGATCATTTTTTTTGTTATCTATGCTGTTGTTATTGTAGTTCTTCTTCTTCTTCTTGATCTTCTTGTTCTTGTTCTTCTTCTTCTTCTTCTTCTTCTTCTTCTTCTTCTTCTTCTTCTTCTTCTTCTTCTTCTTCTTCTTTCTTCTTCTTCTTCTTCTTCTTCTTCTTCTTCTTCTTCTTCTTCTTCTTCTTCTTCTTTTCTTTCTTCTTCTTCTTTCTTGTTCTTCTTTTCTTGTTCTTGTTCTTCTTGTTCTTGTTCTTCTTTTCTTCTTTCTTCTTCTTCTGTTCTTGTTCTTTCTTCTTCTTGTTCTTCTTGTTCTTCTTCTTGTTCTTGTTTCTTCTTCTTCTTTTCTTTTCTTCTTCTTCTTGTTCTTCTTCTTTTCTTCTTCTTTTCTTTCTTCTTCTTCTTCTTCTTCTTCTTCTTCTTCTTCTTCTTCTTCTTCTTCTTCTTCTTCTTCTTCTTCTTCTTCTTCTTCTTCTTCTTCTTTTTCTTGACACAATTATAGTAAACAGTTACATACCCAGCCTTAAAAAAAGCAAATAAAAATAAAAATTATGGTACATTCCTCATAAAATGTAGTACAACTAACTTTAAAAGTTTCAATTTCGCTCAGAAGCTTATTACCAGTATCTATGTGTAACAATATTATAGCTAGCTGATTACTGATGGTTATCGGGTTATCGAATTAATTGTAATTAGTAGTAGTATCGTTCGGCTACACTTCTATGTTCAAGGTATCAATTCAGGTTCGGAAGTCATCATCACATTTGTTGATGGTTTCAAATCCCCCTTCCAGTTTTGTCTCTGGGCAATCTAGTACGAGATGGTTTGCATCTTGTGGTGCTTGGTTGTACTTTGGGCATTTTGGTAATTCTTGGAGCCCCCATTGTGCATGTTGGCAGCTGTTCTTGTATGTTTTGACCGTAATTGTAATTAACCTGACATTATACCGATTGTCACAGCTGTGTTATCCAACAGGTACTAATTCTACACCTTTGTATGGCCAGGGAATTGGATTCAGTAGTCTGATGTCACACCGCCCGGCAACGGCGGCCATCTTGGTTCTAAACAAAGAAAATCATTACTTTTTATTCTTCATGCTGACTAGCTCTTTTTATATGCCTTGTGATCAGAATGAGTAAAAGTCAAAACATGATCAAATTTATGGGGTTTTTTTCCCCTCAGGATAAGCTTTTGTGCTCGCCGGGGAAATTTCATACGGGCGTCCGCCATTGTTCCGATAGTTTATAGCCAGTGTTACTAAGTTACCATGCGTCATTAGGAAGGAAGTGACGTTACGTTACGACTGTTGAAGAGTATTGTGAATTTTTCTTTCCTTTTAAAAAAAAAAAAGATTTTTCTCCATTTCTCCACAATCCAATTTCAGGCATCTCTTTCTATTTCAATTCAACGTTATGGTTTTTATTCACATGTGTTGACAATGTCAATTTTATGTATCTTTACAGGGTGTTTAAAGGCCAATAATTGGTCTATTGAACCCTTAATTGTTATATGTATTTTAAAAAATAACCGTCTTGAATGACTCAACATTGCGCCGCTCGCAGCAAAACCTGGACTCAAACAAAGGATCGACTGGCCAGAAGATAGTGGCATACCAAAAGCTCACAAAGCCGGACTTATAACATAAACACACACACTCTCTCTCTCTCTCTCACACACACACACACACACCACACACACAACATATATATATATATTATATATATATATATATATATATAAATTATAAAAGCAAAAACCATGAATTAATAGTGCTCAACGTTTTGATAAACGGAGCTTTTTATAAACATTTCAAGTATAATTATTATTTTTTAACTTCTACAGTACTGTTTAATGTCAGAAAGAGAGAGAGAGAGAGAGAGAGAGAGAGAGAGAGAGAGAGAGAGAGAGAGAGAGAGAGAGAGAGAAGAGTACCTCATTCAAAAATTGACCTGGATGTGTTCCGGGACTTAGCCCAAGTAAGAGGATTAAGCTCTCAGTCTGGTTTCACCAACGAAATCAAGAAAATAATCGAATCCGTTAATTCAGATGCCCTTGTGTGATGAGTGTACTTATGCCAAGAATCTAGAATAATGTGTGGCTTTGTGGTCGCGTGGAATGGCACTCGCCTTCGGACATGTAAATCAGTGGTTCGAGTCCCACCATCACCAGGGGGGCGGTGAATAGTTGGGTCTCTTTACTTTAATCACATTTCCTGCACTCAGGCGTTAAACACGATCCTTCCCGATACCACCGTTATCAGCTGTCTATCGGAACAGATAGTATGAAATTGACGTCAGCCAGGTCTTCGTTATTTTTTTTTGCCATCCGCGTTTATGAGTAATTCTCACTAAACTGTATTAACCAGACTAGTAAAAGTTCAAGGTTACACATAGTTTTGTGTGTGTTGGTCCGTTATACTTCCGGATGGCAATGTTGTGAGTTTCTTAGCCAAGCGCATAATATCTATAAGCGCTTGGTGCCTGATAAGACGGGGTAAAGCGCTCTAATAAGTTCTATTTAATATTTCTCACCCTATATATTCAACATTTAGGATTTCTTTTCAGAGGATACAAGTACACATTATCGTTGAATGATTAAAACAAAATTCTTTAAAACATTTTGACAGTTTGTGACACAGGTCTAGTGTTGGTTTGACATTAGCCTTTTGATCGGAAGGTCCAAGGTTCGAGCCCCGCTCTGAAAGAACCCATTATTGAAGTCCTTGGAAAATGGCTCCTTATTCACAGTCTCTCACCGTACTTGGGGTTAAAATGAATTTCCTGGCTACGTTTTTTTCTTCATTGGAAACAAAATGCAATTGTAATATCTCTTAACAGACGTCATGTCTCTTCCTTATAATGTCATGTTTTGGTGTTGGCTAGGGACCTATGTAAAACTCTTTGCGCACGTTTCGGGGATATTGTTCTATATTGATGTTCAAGTTTGTATTTTTTATACTGTAATCCCTGCATTGTGAGACGACCAGACAGCCTCTGAGACCCACACCACTCTAATCTGGAAAAACCCATATTTTAAAATTTGGCCAGAAAACTCGTCCTTCAAATATCGATCGATTTAAATGACCCTCAACTTGGCAGAAAACTCTCAAACCTGGGACTTCGCGAAGTCCCAGGTTTGAGAGTTTTCTGCCAAGATCAGGGTCATTTAAATCGATCGATATTTGAAGGACGAGTTTTCTGGCCAAATTTAAAATGTGGGTTTTTTTCTAGAGTAAGACAGGACTGTTCAGCCTCTCGCTCAATGCGTGATACGATTAGCTTATACGTGATAATTATGCAAATTACAAAATGTCATAGAGTGGAAGATTTTGTGGTAAATTGAATTGGTGTACGTATTGTGCACAAAAGAATTCCATTCTAAACAAGCAGGTTTCCATCTCCAGAAAGATATCTTCCATTGCATCCGATCACGAGCTATACAACTACACCATAGAGCACATAGCATCAGCCAAATAATTTGGAATAACTATAGATAGAACGCATTTGACGTCACTCAGGTCTTTGTTATTTATTCTTTTTTTTTGCCATCCATATTTATGAGTAATTTCCACTAAACTGTATTAACCAGACTATAAAGGTTTAAAGTTACACATAATTTTGTATTTTGATCCGTTATATTTCCGGATGGCAAGTTGTGAATTTCCTAGCCAAGCTCATACCATCTATAAAATCAGACTTAAGATGGGAGCAGCATCAATATCAACAACATCACAACAAAAGAAAACAGGACCCTGGATTTCCTTAGAGATATTTATATATTAAATCAACAATCCTTAAATCCATCGCTTACAAGTCAATAGTTAGACAACAAAATAAGCATGCACTGTGTGGGACCCACACACAAACACATTGTTGATAAACTGGAGGCAATACAGAGACAAGCCGCTCGTTTTGTTACAGGAAATTATGAGAAAACATCAAGTGTGAGCAGCACGATTGATCAACTAGAATGGAGGTCGACAAAATTAGGAGGAAAACAGCACGCCTGACCATGCCGTTATAAGATGAGAAACAAACAGGTGGCTATTTCAAATTCTGATATCCAAACACCGACACGAACATCTAGGTCTTCCCACAAGGACAGTTTCATTCCCCTGACATCCACCAAAGATCTCATGAAATTCTCATGTTACCCCAGAACCATCACAGATTGAAACAAGTTACATCTGCACCCACTTTTGATTGATTTACAGAGTTTATATGTTGATCTCTGATGAATTTTCAACTTAATGTTTTTGTTCCCGTCAAAATCTTCATGAGTGAAGCTGGGGATTAAAGGAAGATTCCGAGATCCAGAAAGATTTTTTTTTTTAAATTGAGCTTTATATAGTGCAATATCGACTAAATGTGCGCAAAGGGCTTTACAATGGGTCCCTGGTCAACAGCAAAATTTAACATGTAGGACGGTAAATGACGCCTGTTAGGCGATATTACAATTTTTGGGACAAAGACAACGTTGTTAACGGCCAGGTACTCATTTTACACCTGAGTACGGTGAGAGAGTGTGAGTAAAGAGCCTTTTCCAAGGACTCAACTATGCGCCGAGCGCAAGGCTCGAACCCAGGATCTTCTGATCCGAAAGCGAGTGTCATATCACTAGACCACATAGCCGCACAAAGATTTTGAAGTTTGTAAACTCGATATTTAAACGTCGCGAGGAATACGTGAATTTGGATCGAAGACGCAATGTTAGAACCGCCTTTGCAATGGGAGCGATCTGTATTCATGCTTTCGTCCAACCAAGTAATCAAACACATGATTTGTTGACGAGCAAAGATTGGACGTTTCTTCAGAAATGTAAACACGATGTTTTATTTATGAAAGTTGTAAACATACCCATGTGTCAAGCTGAACAAAATGACCAATCTTGATGTTAGATATTTCAAAAACTGTGAACACTTTTCACTATATGGGTCACTTTGAGCACATATTCCAATGTGACCAATGACCTCGAGCACATGGAAAGGTAATATAGATCATGCCCATTACTTCAAACATATAACTAGATAAATGGCGATACATTAGGCATGCTAGAAACAAATAATTCGTGTTTGTTTATTAAATAGAAAAGTGGACACAAGTTCATATAATTTTGGTATGATAGTGAAGAAAGAATGATAATTCCTTCGTTTAGATCTCAATTCGATTTATTGTAGATAACAAATGATGAAACATTCTGCGGAGAAGACGTAAGACGTAAACATATTATTATTCAACAACCAACCAGAAGCTAAATGAACTTAGTAATAGTAATAGTAATAATAATGGTAATCACGTAACAGCTATTTAAGAAACGTGCGGCTATGTGGTCTAGTGGTATGCCACTCGGAAGGTCCTGGGTTCGAGCCTCGGGCTCGGCGCATAGTTGGGTCCTTGGAAAAGACTATTTACTCACATTCTCTTACCGTACTCAGGTGTAAAATGAGTACCTGGCCGTTAACAGCGTTGTCTTTGTCCGAAAAGTTGTAATATCGCCTGTCATGTCCCTTCAGACATGTTAAATGTTGCTGTTGACCAGGGACCCCTTGTAAAGCACTTTGAGCACATTTAGTGGATATTGCGCTATATAAAGCTCAATTTTAAGAAGCGCTAAAGCTCAAGTAAAAGACCAATAGGCAGATGAGAAGTTATAACAGTAAATCAGAGGAGTTGCGAGGTTATTTTGAAAGGTCACCAGGTGGAGATCATTATCAGCATTCCTAAATTGTTTAACCGCCAGAATCCCCCATTTTGGACTTCTTGGATAACTCAGAGTTTCTGTAGGGGAAATCTACGTGCTAATGTTTACATGTGCAATAACCCAATTTGCTATAGTCTCGTTGTTAAAATGGAAATACTCCCAAACTTACACAATTCTCACCCATTCCAACAATGTATATTCAGACTAGCCCATAACTGCTTTCGTTTATCGAAGGACGAGTTTTCTGGCCAAATTTTAAAATGTGGGTTTTTTTTCTAGAGTAAGACAGGACTGTCAGCCTCTCGTTCAATGCGTGGTACGATTAGCGTACACGTGATAATTATGCAAATTACAATGCGTGGTACGATTAGCTTATACGTGATAATTATGCAAATTACAATGCGTGGTACGATTAGCTTATACGTGATAATTATGCAAATTACAAAATGGCATAGAGTGGAAGATTTTGTGGTAAATTGGTGGACGTATAACTGCTTTCGTTTATCGAAACTGGTCATATAAAATATTATATAATAGAATAAGACAAAATTCTCTTTATTTATTTCCAAGGGGTAGATAACTTGTCATTTGAAGACTGGAGTAATTCCATGCACTTAGAATACGATGGTATAAAGAAATAAGAATCAAAATGTAAAATTAAAGCTGAGTACTTCATGAAACAAGAAAAAATATCTACAAATGTGCGGTTAGTGGTATGACACTCGCTTTCGGATCGGAAAGTCCTTTGGTTCGAGTCACGCTCGGCGCATCGTTGAGTCCTTGGAAAAGAGTCTTTAATAACATTCTGTACCGTACTCAGGTTTAAAATGAGTACCTGGCCGTTAACAGTGTTGTCTATGTCCAAAAAAAATTTGAAATATTACCTAACAGGAGTCGTGTCACGTCCTACATGTTAAATGTTGCTTTTGGCCCCTTGTAAAGCGCTTTGAGCACGTTTAGTGGATATTGGTCTATAGATAGTATGCGCTTGGCTAAGAAGCTCATAACATTGCCATCCGGAAGTATAACGGACCAACACACAAAACCATGTGTAACCTTAAACTTTTATAGTCTGGTTCATACAATTTAGTGAGAAGTACTCATAAACGTGGATGGCAAAAACAATAACAAAGACTTGATTGACGTCATCTTCGTTCTATCTATATAAAAGCTCAAATTTAACGCTAATTTTTTTTAAAAACATTAATATGACATCGTATCAAAATGGACAAGATAACGAAAATTGACTTCACAGTCAAGATGATTAGAAAGCAGCCATTAGGGACATGGGTCCGGACTTTTATCCCGGTTTCTAGAGCTTGGATAGGACGCTAGTCTATCGCAAAGTACTTTCCACCAAATCTAACAGACCCATCTGCCCAATCAGTCCTGGGTGGAAAGAAAGCAATCTGGACTAAACCCGGGATCTATCTCGGTTCCTTTGATTGTGAAGCGAGTGCTCTACCAACTGGACTATCGTGACCACCATTACAATGACAATAAAAAGGATTATTTTTTGACATGTAAGACACAAAAAATCAACCTTCTTCAGTAAAAACACGTATTTGTTACCCATCTCTCAAAACGGTATTATGTTGGAATCGACGCGTATTTATTTGCAGGTCTAATAACTCAATTAATCATGGGCTCATTGTTGTTATGGGAATCTAAAAAAAAATGATGCAAATTGTTGTCCATTACAACAATGTTATACTAGGCCCATAATAGGCTTCAACAGTCATGACGCATGGTAACTTAGTAACTGGCTCTAAACTATCGGAACAATGGCGGACGCCCTTATGAAATATTTCTCCGACGAGCAGAAAAGCGTATCCAGTGGGGAAAAAAACCATTATAAATCTGATCACGTTTTGACTTTTGATACATTCTGATCACAAGACATATGAAAAGTTCTAGCAAGCATGAAGAATAAAAAGTACCGATTTTCTTTGTTTAGAACTACGATGGCCGCGTTGCTGGGCGACGTGACATCATACTATTGAATCCAATTGCGTTCCGCTTATATGCACACGCAGGGTGGGATGGATCAATTGGAACTTAAGACCTGAATATAGACTTGAAATGACAAGATGTAGAAACAGTGAGTTTGTTGGAGTTATATTTATTTTATTTTTTATTTTTTTTTGCACAGGAATAAATTGTATCTATTCTCCACAATATCGAATATAATTTGTTTTGTTTTTTTTAAAAATCTAGCTTTATATAGGTCAATATCCACTAAACGTGCTCAAAGCGCTTTACAGGGGGTCCCTGGCCAACAGCAACCTTTAGCATGAAGGACGGGAGATGATGCCTTTTAGGCGATATTACATTTTTTGTTCGGACACAAGACAACGCTGTTAGCGGCCAGATACTCAATTTAACCTGAGTACGGTGAGAGAATGTGAGTAAAGAGCCTTTTCTAAGGACTCAACTATACGCCGAGCGAGGCTCGAACCCAGGACCTTCCAATCCGATAGCGAGTGCATATACCACATAGCCGCACAAATTAACCCCACGTTTCTTTTTCTTGGCTTTGATTTTATTTTCCATCACCAACTTTATCCAGACATAATACCGCTTTGAGACGGTGGGTCACATTCTATATTTAATGTTATAACTTAGGCTGGAAATTCAATTGAAACATTCTATGTTCACAAAGCCATGACAACGTTTTGAGGCGACTAGTCACATTTGCGTCATTTCTAAGAAAGAACTTCATTCCCCTCAGTCGACAGAGATAAAACATTTTATAGATAGTGTGCGCTTGGCTAAGAAGCTCTTAACATTGCCATCCGGAGGTATAACAGACCAACACACAAAACTGTGTGTATCCATGAACGTTTATAGTCTGGTTAATACAGTTCAGTGAGCATTACTCATAAACGCGGATGGCAAAAAAACAATAACAAAGACCTGAGTGACATCATCTTCGAACTATCTATAGATAAATCGCCCGTGTATATTTTGAGTTAATTCTATTTGTATCATAAATAGCTCATTCTGATATAGAGTCGGGAAGTAATCGAATCACTCAACGAGATAAATAAGTACAAGTATCCACACTGACATGAGCCAATAATTTGTTCTAGGTTCAGCCTTGGCTTTCCTGTTTAAAGGTATCGCATGTACGATTATTATGTCTAGGTTGGGCGGCTTTATCCTGGGTATATCAGGTAAGGTTGAATGTGTTTGTTTACATTAAATAATTGCTGTGGTACTCGATGTTGGTTAGAAAACTAACGCACCTCACCGGGGGTTCAACTTATTACACGAAACAAGAAAATCGTTCTTCTTCTTCTTCTTCTTCTTCTTCTTCTTCTTCTTCTTCTTCTTCTTCTTCTTCTTCTTCTTCTTCTTCTTCTCTTCTTCTCTTCCTTCTTCCTTCTTCTTCTTCTTCTCTTCTTCTTCTTCTTCTTCTCTTCTTCTCTCTTCTTCTTCTTTCCTTCTTTTCTTCTTCTTCTTCTTCTTTCTTCTTCTTCTTCTTCTTCTTCTTCTTCTTCCTTCTTCTTCTTTTCTTCTTCTCTTCTTCTTCTCTCTCTTCTTTCTTCCTTCTTTCTTCTTTCTTCTCTTTCTTTCTTCTTCTTTCTTCTTCTTCTTCTTCTTCTTCTTTCTTCTCTTCTTCTCTTCTTCTTCTTCTTCTTCTTCTTCTCTTCTTCTTCTTCTTCTTCTTCTTCTTCTTTCTTCTTCTTCTTCTTCTTCTTCTTCTTCTTCTTCTTCTTCTTCTTCTTCTCTTCTTCTTCTTCTTCTTCTTCTTCTTCTTCTTCTTCTTCTCTTCTTCTTCTTCTTCTTCTTCTTCTCTTCTTCTTCTTTTCTTCTTCTCTTCTTCTCTTTTTCTTCTTCTTCTTCTCTTCTTCTTCTTCTTCTTCTCTTCTTCTTCTTCTTCTTCTTCTTCTTCTTCTTCTTCTTCTTCTTCTTTCTTCTTCTTTCTTCTTCTTCTTCTTCTTCTTCTTCTTCTTCTTCTTCTTCTTCTTTCTTCTTCTTCTTCTTCTTCTTCTTCTTCTTCTTCTTCTTCTTCTTCTTCTTCTTCTTCTTCTTCTCTTCTTCTTCTTCTTCTTCTTCTTCTTCTTCTTCTTCTTCTTCTTCTTCTTCTCTCTTCTTCTTCTTCTTCTTCTTCTTCTTCTTTCTTCTTCTTCTTCTTCTTCTTTCTCTTCTTCTCTTCTTTCTTCTTCTTCTTCTTCTTCTTCTTCTTCTTCTCTCTCTTCTTTTCTTCTCTTCTTCTTCTCTTCTTCTTCTTCTTCTTCTTCTTCTTCTTCTTTCTTCTTCTTCTTCTTCTTCTTCTTCTTCTTCTTCTTCTTCTTCTCTCTTCTTCTCTTCTCTCTTCTCTTCTTCTTCTTCTTCTTCTTCCTTCTTCTTCTCTTCCTTTCTTTCTCTTCTTCTTCTCTTCTCTTCTCTCTCTTCTTCTTTCCTTCTTTCTTTCTTCTTCTCCTTCTCTTCTCTTCTCTTTCCTCTCTTCTCCTTCTCTCTTTTCTTCCTTCTTCTTCTCTTCTCTTCTCTTCTCTTTCTTCTTCTCTCTTCTCTCTTCTCTTCTTTCTTCTTCTTCTTCTTCTCTCTTCTCCTTCTCTTCTTCTTCTTCTCTTCTCTTCTCCTTCTTCTTCTCTTCTCTTCTCTTCCTTCTTCTCTCTCTCTTCTCTCTTCTTTCTCTTCTCTTCTCTTCTTCTTCTTTCCTTCTCTCTTCCTTCTCTTCTCTTCTTCTCTTCCTTCTCTTCTCTTCTCTTCTCTTCTCTCTTCTCTCTTCTCTTCTCCTTCTCTTTCCTTCTCTTCTTCTTCTCTCTTACTTCTTCTTCTTCCTTCTTCTCTTCTTCTCTTCTTCTCTTCTTCTTCTTCTTCTTCTCTCTCTTCTCTTCTCTTCTCTTCTTCTTCTTCTTCCCTTCCTTCTCTTCTTCTTCTTCTTCTTTCTTTCTCTTCTCTCTCTTCTTCTTCTTCTTCTTCTCTTCTTCTTCTTCTTCTTCTTCTTCTTCTTCTTCTTCTTCTCTTCTCTTTCTTCTTCTTCTCTTCTTCTCTTCTTCTTCTTCTCTTCTTCTTCTTCTTCTTCTTCTCTTCTTCTTCTCTTCTTCTCTTCTCTCTTCTCCTTCCTCTTCTCTTCTCTTCTTCTCCTTCTCCTCTCTTCCTCCTCCTCCTCCTTCTCCTCTCCTCTCTCTCCTCTCCTCTCTCCTCCTCTCTCCTTCTCCTCTCTTCTCCTTCTCTCCTCCTCTCTCTTCTCCTCTCTTCTCTTCTCTTTCTACTATACTACTACTACTACTATCTACACTACTACTACTCTACTCTACTAT
>NC_088360.1:28053751-28076251 GCF_034508935.2 Berghia stephanieae
TGTTCTCATAACTTAACCCTCTCCTCAACACCCATAGGATAATCGTCACATTCGTTACGATGCAACAGACAATTTTCTCATTCTAATTTCTCTTCTACATCACAAAATGTAAAGAAATGCTTTGATTACAGCTATATATAAATACTAAACACTGCTGTAGAGCTCACTTGTTACTTTTTGTTTGAGTAAGAAAAGTCTATTATTGTGTTGATTTGGAGTGAATTTTCGGGGGAAATTCTAAAAATAGCTGGTAAGAAGAGAGTTAACTCATGAGTTTATTATGCCAGAGTGTTGACATGTAGCTATTTCCAAAGATTCAACATTGCGCCGCAACAATAATAATAATAATGTACTTTATTCATCCAAAACAAATTTTTTTTTGTACAGACGTATAAAATGCCGACAATGATACATACATAAACATAATGATATACGTAAATATAATGGTAAAGTAAAATTTGGTAATAGGTATAATTATGTAATTAAGATTGTAATTGTAAAATATAATTACATAGTATAAATTTCAAGGACATACAGATTATATAATGTAAAGACTCGAACTTGGTGTCTTATAAAAGAAATGGTGTTGTAGACCAAAAGCATATATTATATATTATATAATATCTATAATATATAATATAATTATAATTATCACTGGCGTCGTCTATTGAGCAAAGTTGTTTTGTGCCGCCCTATAATTTTTCAAATTTAGCAGATACTGCTTTTCTTTCATCATTTTTGCCTTGCTGATTTCGTTCACCTCTCTCTGTCTTACTTCCATGATCGGTACCTGTAACTACTGTACGAGAGGTTGTCGTCCTCACGGACGACTCTCTTTTACTTGTGGCCCACGCGAGGCGAGATGACGTGCGACAAATGAGCTGAGGGTGGGTATGGGCTACATGAGCCAAAAAGTCAACAGGCCGCCCAAGCATTTTATATGGGAAAGACTGTTTTCTTCTGTTTAAAACCACGGCTATCCACTTCCACCAGAAACAACTAATACTTTGACTGCTAAAATAACTAGGTCAGCGGCAAATTTAATTTTGCACACCTTAGCGCTTGACTTGGGAGAAAATCAAAACCATATCAATTTTATCATTGAAAGAACAGATTGTTGTAACTCAAACATACGATGAAAAAATGACAATAAATATAGATCTTATGCATATTCGTTTCCTCAATGATGTTAATCTCAATAAGGAATATTACACAAATCATTCACCGAGTAGAGCCCCATGATGCTAAAATAAGATTCCCAGTCATTATCCGACACACACAGCAGTTCAATTTGTAGTTATTAGATTATGTTATTGTCTTTGAGTAGATAAGAAATGCATTGAGTTTGGATTTTCTATTTCCTTCTATTAATGACTGTTACCACAGTTGATATTCGAAGGAAGAAATTTATATGGCAGTCTAATTGCTGTTGTCATGTTCTTTTAAAAAATTGATATTCACAAATCTCAATGAACGAACGTGCTATCGCAATCCATACCGAACAACAATGAAAGGATCCATAGACTTCAATGATCGATGTTACACAATTTTTTCTGTAGAGGAAAATCGACAAATGGACCTCTTTTACATAATATATGCCCGTCGTAAATGCCACTTATATATATTTCTTCAAAATTCAAACCACAATCATGACCCCCCCCCCCCATTTTATTTTTACACACAATATACCACATTCTAAAAAAATAAACCCACTAGCAACATTGAAATGAGCCATTTCGCTAAGTGAGCTCAAGACACTTAAAAAGGCTCCTAAGCAAAAGCAACATGAAGACGAGACATGATGCCTTTTGGGCGAGATAACATTTCTCTCAAAATCAACACTGCTTCTGGTCAGGTACCTACTCATTTTACGCCTGAGTACAGTGAGATAATGTTTTTGGTCCATGCCGCCTTAAATAAACAGCCAGCAACCGCCCCTGATATATATATATATATATATATATATATATATATATATATATATATATATATATAATCTTTTGCTTAAACTGAAAATATAACATTGTATGGTATTATCTAGCCTCTGTGTAACTTCTTGTGAACCCAAACAGCACTTTAAAAGTTTGGCTTTATTTTAGCGTGACATTTTACTTCTTGCAAAACAAACATTGCTCGCCCAGAAATCCGATACAAATATTGACATATTTTATCAAACATTGTCAACAGAATATGATATATACGTTTTGTCATTTGATAAATAAATTTGCATTAAGTGCAAACAATGTTACAGTTCATTTCCTGGTCATCTTGTCAACTCCACCTAAATGTAAAAGGTCAATTTGCATTTTCAGCAAATACAATTGTTATACGAGTAGGTTTTGTACTGTACTCATGCCAATCAATAACCATAGGCCTTAAAAAATATACACGATAAAATCGATGTGAATATATCAAACATATCGATTTTTAAAAATACATTAAAAACCAGTACTGTCATATCGATTTTTATAAAGCAAATATTAGGATTAGATATAAACCTTCAATACCCCTCTGGAACGATATGAATAAACCAAACATTACGATTACTAAATATCAACCACATAAAAAAGGACAATACTATCGACTTGAATAAGGCAAGCATAACGATTAAATATCGTTTTTTTATCAATAACTCTTAGATATGGCTCTCATGCTTCATCAATTATTCTGTTTCAAAAAAAATCGAAAAGCCCTTTCCACCTTTTGTATCTAATTTCTTTACTATTCGATTCAATTAGAATACTTTTATTCACGATCCCATAAAATGCTGAGATATTAAAGAATAAAATGATGAAAATGTACCATAACGTTCTATCTCGATTTTATTCGAATCCGAGGGGTATTTGCATTTCATTGACTTCCTTTTAATTATTGACGATAGAAACAATTTGATTTTCTGACGAGAGCGTAAACGAGAATCGTGAGTAATTGAGGATTGCCATAACAATTGCATTGAGATATAAAAATCTACACAAAAATCTTAGGATAAAAATCAATTTTAGATGATGAAATAATACCCATTGCAGAAAATTTAACGACTCACATCCATTCTGCCGTTGTATTTAAAAGCACAGTATAGGGAATGAGATTAGCGGAAGAGTAGCGTCCCTTGATTGGACGTCACCTTACAGAGAGAACGTCAATTTGGTTTTGAAGTGTCTCAAGCCGCTTTCACCGGAAGCGAGGACGAGAGACTACCAACATGACGTTCTCTCTCTCATAACTTTTCCGCCGGTGACGTCACAGACTATGGGTGACGTCCAATCAAGGGACGCTACTCTTCCGCTATTCTCATTCCCTATATGCAATGTAACCAGAGAGCACATCTATTGTGTTCTTTAATAAAACGGCAGTATTGACATCCGTTCTTTCTCAATAATATGCAGTTAATAAATTATACTAAACGAATATCCGTTTTCGAATCAAAAGTTTCATGTATATTTTTATCTATGAAATTAGTGTAATGTAATATTAACACAGATTTCATGCGCACCGCAGAGGATCGTGATTCGTGGAGACAGCTGACCGGCAACGTGCTCAAGAATACAAGCCACCATGGATGATGATGAATATTTACACCATTTTTCTTTTGACAATTCGCTTCTATAATATTTTATGTCGAAAATCATAAGTTAATTCCAATTTAAAAGTTGTAAAAATCACATTATCTTTGAAATACGTTTCCTACATTATGGTTGAAACCATTTATCTTTAGATAATTGTGATATATAATCAACTACAAACCGGAACCACTTCAACAAACAACAACAGACAACAAACCAAACTCATGTAACACACAGTCCTGACGATGGCTGATTAGGCCTGAATCATCGATGTAGACTGATTCCAACATTGTGGTAAATATTAAAATAATAATTCGCTCCATTGCTACATGTCGAGCACTATCCGTACCATATTTGTATCAAACACGATTATATATATATATATATATATATATATATATATATATATATGTATGTATGTATGTATGTATGTATATATATATATAGATATATATATATATATATATATATATATATATATATATATATATATATATATATATTATATATCGATATACTATCAAAGCAATATTTTGAATAGGTTTTAATAGAGAGAACTCCCATACAAAAGCAAATTATGTTTTTAAAACTTCATATCTGAGTTCTATTTTTAAACCTTTTACCTGCTGTCCGTTTCATGGAATTTGACCTTAGGCATTATTTAGGTGCACTTATAAGTATCAAAACCCACCGTTATATTATGATCTGATTCAATTGCATTGAGTATAATCAAGATTTCTTCAGGCTATTTCTTTAAGCATGTAACAGAAATGTATAGAACCCATTTTCAGCGATACAAAATACTATCAAACTGTATTGGCGTTGATCTTTCTATGTCCAGCCATGTCAATAACATAAAAGCAACGTATGTATGTTGGAATCTTTATTTAGATGGTCGAATTCATTTGACATCAGATGTCTGATCCGCTCAATAAAACACGGTGCGCAAAGCTCAAATTTAAAAGAAATAAAGGAGCAGGCACCGGTGTACGATAAAGAACTGAACACGTGTTTATGAAGGTGCCAGACAAAGCAAGAAAGAAAAAATATAAGGGGAAAGAACCATCCCAAAAGATCAGTCTTCCTCGACTGATTGTTTGGGATGTTTTTTTTTTTTTTTTTTTTTTTTTTTTTTTTTTTTGTTTTTTGTAAAATTAGAAACCTTATCCTATCAAAATTAGCAGAAGTCTTGATGAATTCCTTTGTACTTTCAAAGTTAGACTTGTCCAATTCATTACTGGTAAACGTGACAAAAGAAACAAAAACAGGTATAGCCTTTAAATTGTACAGAATAATAATTACCGCTACGCTTGTTTCAAAACTAAATTCTCCTCAGCAACCTCCGTCCTTCGTTCCTTCATTACCTTCCTGTTGAGAACTTAATGAACTTTAAATTGTACAGAATAATAATTACCGCTACGCTTGTTTCAAAACTAAATTCTCCTCAGCAACCTCCGTCCTTCGTTCCTTCATTACCTTCCTATTGAGAACTTAATGAAGTATGGTTTATACGGCAGTGCACATAGCAATAAATAGGTTTACTTCGGTGCATGTCTATAAAGGGAATGAGATTAGCGGAAGAGTATCGTCCCTTGATTGGACGTCATCCATAGTCTGTGACGTCACCGGCGGGAAAGTTATTAGAGAGAGAACGTCATGTTGGTCGTGCACATGCGTCTCTTGTACTCTCAGCACAACCAACATGACGTTCTCTCTCTAATACCTTTTCCGCCGGTGACGTCACAGACTATGGGTGACGTCCAATTAAGGGACGCTACTCTTCCGCTAATCTCATTCCCTATACACCCTTCTCACTTAAATACAAAGAGATTATGTAATAACCCATTAGAACTGGGATTTAAGTTTATTCTAACCTAATAATATTAAAAAATTGAGCTTTATATAGCGCAATATCCACTAAATGTGATCAAAGTGCTTTACAAGGGGTCCTGGTCAACAGCAACATTTAACATGTAGGACGGGACATGTATATATTTGTCAAACGAAGTCGATGAATGGTTATGGTATTGCACTGTGACCCGGAAGGTCGTGGTTTCGAGTCTGCCTTCAAGCACTTTGATGGTTTTTTTTTTTTGTTTTTCATTGGGCCAGAATATTGACCACAACTTTGCTCACTTTGAACAACATGGGTGATACCGTTGACATCGGACTGTTGTTTAAAGTATTATTTATACCTACGTGGAATGCTTAGGCGACGGTAATTTAACTATGCCGCCGAAGTGAGATTTTATGTAGCGCAATATCCACTAAAATTGCTCAAAGCGCTTCACAAAAGGTCCCTTACCAATAGCAACACGTCGTGTGTAGAACGAGACTTGACGCCTGTTCGGCGATATTACAATTTTTTTCGAGATAGACAACGCCTCTTTTTACGGCAAGGTACTCATTTACACCTGAATACGATGAGAGAATGTGAGTAAATAGCTTTTCCAATGACTCAACTATGCGCCGAACGAGGCTCGAACCCCCGGATATTTCCGACCCGAAAGGGAGTGTCCTACCACAAGACCACATAGCCACACTATAAACAACAGACCACACAAAAAGTTGGCTAATCACACACATAAATCAGTGTGTATACTCTGTACATGAAGAGTTGACCTCCTTTCCATCCCTGGCATAGGGTGTGTCTTTTTTACGAAACCCGCCGAAACCCTGCGAAACCCGCCGAAACCCGACGAAACCCGACGAAACCCGACGAATCCCGACAAAGTTATGGGAAGTAGGTGGCACTGGGGAGTGAACCCGGAACTCAGGGAAGTGTACACCATTGGGGAGTGAACCTGGGACTGGGTTTCGGCGGGTTTCGTAAAAAAGAACCAGTGCTTTTTTAAGAAACCCGCCGAAACCCGCCGAAACCCGGCGAAACCCGACAATATCCAGCAAAGTTATGGGAAGTAGACAACTGTGGGGAGTGAACCCGAGACTCAGGGAAGTGTACACCAGTCGGGAGTGAACCTGAGACTAAGGTTATCGGCCGGTTTCGGCGGGTTTCGTAAAAAAGAATTCGTGCTTTATTACGAAACCCGCCGAAACCCGCCGAAACCCGCCGAAACCCGACAATATCCGGCAAAGTTATGGGAGTTTGGCAACAGTGGGGGGGGATCCTGGGAGTCAGGGAATTGCACACCAGTGGGGAGTTAACCTGGGACTGTGTAAAAAGGATATCAGTGGGAAATAAACCTGGGACTAAAGGGAGATGGATACCATTGAAAGTTGAAGCCGGATATGGGAGTTGAGTACCAGAGGAGAATGAACCTGACACTATAGAAGGTGGGCGCCAGTGGGGAGTGAACCTGGGACTCAGGGAAGTGCACACCAATTGGGAGTTAACCTTGGACTGTGGGAGATGGATAACTGTGGGTATCCGAGCCGAACTATAGGAGTTGGGTACCAGAGGAGAATGAACCTGACACTATAGAAGGTGGGCGCCAGTGGGGAGTGAACCTGGGATTCAGGGAATTGCACACCAGTGGGGATTTAACCTGGGAATATGTAAAAAGGATATCAGTGGGAAATAAACCTGGGACTAAAGGGAGATGGATACCATTGAAAGTTGAAGCCGGATATGAGAGTTTGGTACCAGAGGAGAATAAACCTGACACTATAGGAGGTGGGCGCCAGTGGGGAGTGAACCTGGGACTATGGAAACAGGATATCAGTGGGAAATAAACCTGGGACTAAAGGGAGGTGGATACCATTGGGAGTTGAAGCCGGATTTGGGAGTTGGGTACCAGAGGAGAGAGAAACCTGACACTATAGGAGGTGGGCGCCAGTGGGGAGTGAACCTGGGACTACGTAAAAAGGATATCAGTGGGAAATAAACCTGGGACTAAAGGGAGATGGATAAAATTGAAAGTTGAAGTCGGATATGAGAGCTTGGTACCAGAGGAGAATGAACCTGACACTATAGGGGGTGGGCGCCAATGGGGAGTGAACCTGGGACTATGTAAACAGGATATCAGTGGGAAATAAACCTGGGACTAAAGGGAGGTGGATACCATTGGGAGTTGAAGCCGGATTTGGGAGTTGGGTACCAGAGGAGAGAGAAACCTGACACTATAGGAGGTGGGCGCCAGTGGTGAGTGAACCTGGGATTATGTAAAAAGGATATCAGTAGGAAATAAATCTGGGACTAAAGGGAGATGGATACCATTGAAAGTTGAAGTCGGATATGAGAGCTTGGTACCAGAGGAGAATGAACCTGACACTATAGGGGGTGGGCGCCAATGGGGAGTGAACCTGGGACTATGTAAACAGGATATCAGTGGGAAATAAACCTGGGACTAAAGGGAGGTGGATACCATTGGGAGTTGAAGCCGGATTTGCGAGTTGGGTACCAGAGGAGAGAGAAACCTGACACTATAGGAGGTGGGCGCCAGTGGGGAGTGAACCTGGGACTATGTAAAAAGGATATCAGTAGGAAATAAATCTGGGACTAAAGGGAGATGGATACCATTGGGAGTTGAAGCCGGATTTATTTCCCACTGATATTCTTATTTACATATTCCCAGGTTAAATCCCCACTGGTGTGCAATTCCCTGACTCCCAGGTTCACTCCCCACTGACGCCCACCTTTTATAGTGTCAGGTTCATTCTCCTCTGGTACCCAACTCCTATAGTTCGGCTCGGATACCCACAGTTATCCATCTCCCACAGTCCCAGGTTAACTCCCAATTGGTGTGCACTTCCCTGAGTCCCAGGTTCACTCCCCACTGGCGCCCACCTTCTATAGTGTCAGGTTCATTCTCCTCTGGTTCTTAACTCCCATATCCGGCTTCAACTTTCAATGGTATCCATTTCCCTTTAGTCCCAGGTTTATTTCCCACTGATATCCTTTTTACACAGTCCCAGGTTAACTCCCCACTGGTGTGCAATTCCCTGACTCCCAGGATCACCCCCCACTGTTGCCAAACTCCCATAACTTTGCCGGATATTGTCGGGTTTCGGCGGGTTTCGGCGGGTTTCGTAATAAAGCACGAATTCTTTTTTACGAAACCCGCCGAAACCGGCCGATAACCTTAGTCTCAGGTTCACTCCCGACTGGTGTACACTTCCATGAGTCTCGGGTTCACTCCCCACAGTTGTCTACTTCCCATAACTTTGCTGGATATTGTCGGGTTTCGCCGGGTTTCGGCGGGTTTCGGCGGGTTTCGTAAAAAAGCACTGGTTCTTTTTTACGAAACCCGCCGAAACCCAGTCCCAGGTTCACTCCCCAATGGTGTACACTTCCCTGAGTTCTGGGTTCACTCCCCAGTGCCACCTACTTCCCATAACTTTGTCGGGATTCGTCGGGTTTCGGCGGGTTTCGGCGGGTTTCGTAAAAAAGACACACCGCCTGGCATATAAATAAACCCAATACTCGATTCCATCTAATTGGCCTGTGCAATTCCAAGATCCCACGCCCGTCATTTGAATTTCAAATTTTATCGGACGCCAGAGAAGAGAATTATTGAAGGTGGTTTCCTTCTTTCTCCCTCTCCTAAAATACCACTGTTTTGATTACGTAATTGTTATTCATTTCAATGTCAATGCCAGGACTCTAATTAAAACTTAAGTAAATCATTTTGTATTGGTTTGACTATTGTTATTTATCTCAATGCCATTGTCAACATTGATAGATTGTCAAAAAAAAAAAACAACTCCTCTTCATTGGTTTCAATGATTGTATTTATTTAAATGCCAATGTCAACATTGATAGATTAGATTGATAAAAAAAAATAATAATACTGAACTAAATTCACTTCATTAATTTCAGTGAATTTATTTATGTGAATGCCAATGTCAAAATTGGTGAATTTTCTAAATGATAATATACTACAATAAATCCCCTTCATTGGTTTTAAGGATTTTATTTATTTCAATGTCAAAATTGATGGATTTTCTAAATGATATTAAGATAAATCCTTATTATTAATTCAGATGTTATTTGTAAGCCATCACCATAAAATGGTATAATCTCTGTACAGTTTAATAAAAAAAAAGATAATAAAATATAATAATAAAATTACCTTTAGTATCACTTTTCCATCAAACGTGACTTACTCTGATATGTTTTGTTTTATATCACTGTAAAGCGCTTAGAGCCTGTGACAACGGGATAAAGCGCTATATAAATGCCATTTATTATTATTATTATCATCATCATTATTATTTTTGTTATTATTATTATCATTATTATTATTATTATTATTATTATTATTATTATTATTATTATTATTAATCCCATAGGAGATATTTGCCTTTATGGTCTATTCTAAACGCTGACTGAAGCGCCAGCCGGAGCGCAGCGCCGCAAGACTGAATGAAATAGGGCGAGGTGACTTGCTCAAGGCCTCATAGCATAGCGGGTAATTATTGATCTCCCAATTTATTAATTTGAATTTTGCGCACCATGTTTTATTGAGCGGATCAGACCTCTGAGGTCAAATGAATTCGACCATCGATTTATATTGATGTCCCAGATAATTCAATGTTTTTTTTTCTTAAAATAGTTGAACGAAATATCAAAGATATGGGCGTTTACTTTGTTATATTGGCTTAGCACACATAGAATTGAACTTTGTTAATATCTAAATCAAATCACATTTACTGATTAACTCTCGGCTGCTTTCAGTTTTCGATTTTAAAAAAAGTTGTTTTAAAAAATTCAACCCATTTTTAGCTCGAACTGTGACATGTTACAGTGAAACGATATTGATACAATATATTGTTGACATCGATATTTGTTATATCGTGATTTTGATATAAATCTGAAGAGGTTTGTATAAAGGAATGCTAGACAAAGCAGAAAGTAGCAATACCGCTAGTGCACATAGCAATAAATAGGTTTACTTCGGTGCACGTCTATATAGGGAATGAGATTAGCGGAAGAGTATCGTCCCTTGATTGGACGTCACCCATTGTGACGTCACCGGCGGAATAGTTATTAGAGAGAGAACGTCATGTTGGTTGTGCGCAAGTTAAAGTATCCTCAAAAAAGATGAAATAAGAAATGCAGCGCGTCTCTTATAGAGGCCAAGTCTCAGAACCCCTGTTTACGTGTCAGAGGTGCTATCATTACATCTAGAGATGAAGTGAGTAGGGAAGTGCCAGAAGACAGTAGAGAATAAAAATTTCTCGGTGGCGATTGGGGTTTGAACCCAAGACCTTACTGGTACGACAACTCCGCCTGGCTGGGGAGAGCGTAACTACCGTATGAGCTATCAACGATCCCAAAAAAGATCGTCTCTAACCCTAGTCATTATTAGAGCCCCTCTTCCCGACTACTTGAGTCACGGGTTCAACACATATTTATTACATCTCAGGGGTTACACTGATAGCTGGGACGATTTAATGATTATATTTTTCAGAAGAGTCGGCATTTCACCTGCAAACTCTTTTCCAGCCATTCAAATTCATTCCCAGATGAATTCAGAATCGTTTCAATAAATATAATTCTTCTTTATCTCCCTTGAGATAACATGATACAATATTCGATATAGATATTTTTGGAAAGTCGGGTATCGATATGATTTCGTTTCGACTATAATAAACTCAATAATAATAAAGTGCCAGGACTGTTGCAGACATCGGCGATCATGTCCCTCCAACCATATCTGTCCTCATTCTTCTCAATAGCTCGATTCCTGTTCCTCCTCCTCCACCAATCCATCCGTTCAGATTGTCAATGTAATCTATCCTCTGTCTCCCTCTTCTTTTCTTCCCAGCAACTATACCCGTAAGTACAATCTATCCAATACCGTTTTTTTTTCTGTAAATATGTCCGAGAAATTTTAACTGTCTTTTTCTGATGGTGTTTACCAAAGTTTTATTTAATACCTCCTCGTTTTTTTTATTTTATCTTTCCTTGAGATTCTAAGAATGCGCCAATACACTGGGTAGGTTAACAAAGACAGAGAACAATGACATGTATCGTCGTTGATTTAAATCGATACGAGATATCAATCCAAGGCAATCAAATTACCGCTGCCAATGAATTCCGATTCGGCGATATCCGCTGGTCACGAAGAGGAAGATTTCGGGACGATTTCAGGGCACTGACACAGGATAGTGAACCAGATTCGTCTGGCCTAACATCTCTAAATGGTACTATATATATATATATATATATATATATATATATATATATACAGGGTTTCCCAAAAATCTATACACATCAAACTATTTGTAAATATGGGATTTAATCAAATTCAATTATTATTTTAAAATGCAGTTAAAATGCAGTGACAAAAAACAATAAAATGATACAAATATTCTTAAACATAAAATAAATAAATTTTATCAAAAATCCCACGGCTGCAATTTTTCCTCACTTTTATACATTTTTGGGACACCCTATATATATAAATATATAAGTATAATTATGATCAACTTCTACAATATTGTTTCGAGCATTCGCTCTCATGAGGAAGTGAAAGTGAAAGTAGATTGTTGTGTTTATCGAACTTTATCGGCTTCGCGATTATGATGATTTGTATTTACATAAAAGGTGTTTATTTCTCTGTCTGCATGAAGATGTTAGATATATATATTATCCTAAAACTTGTGGTTAAGCTTCATTGAAGCTCGAATCGCTTCGCTATTATAACCAGGGCTGCCAGATGGGCAAATTTCATCGTGGCCAATTATCCGACTTCAAAATCGGCAAAAAACTACTAATAAACTGACCCCCTTGAAAAACATTGGCTTTGATAAATAGAAAATTGACTAACTCGGAAAAAAGTGATTTAATATTTAAATTTTGAAAAAAAAAAGAAAATGATGATAGAAACGCGATATTTTTCTGAATTAAAAATTCACCTCATATACCGGAGCATACTCAATGTATCAATGTTATATGTTTGTGTTGAGAATATTGGCTATTAAACTTAACTGCTGGCCAGGTAACTTCGCGATGGTTGCGTGTTGAACCCGCGGACTCCAGTAGTCGGTGAGAGAGAGATAGAGAGCTCTTGTAATGAATGACTTGAGTTTGATACGAATATTTTTGTGTTCGTGGATAGCTCATACGGTAGAGTCACGCTCTCACCGACCAGGCGCAGTTGTCGTACCAATAAGGTCGCAGGTTCAAACCCCATCACCGCCGCGAAAAAAAATTTATTCTCTATTGTCTTCTGGCCCTTTTCTACTCACTTCATCTCTTGTTGATATTTTGTGGCCAGTTTTAGCAACGCAGGAAGTCATCTGGCAGCCCTAAATATAACTCTCGTTGTGCAATGAGGAAGAAAAGTGAGATGACATAAACTGGATCCCTTTTCATTGGAAGTGTAAAACTAGTCTTCCGGAGGACTGAATACATAATACATTGTAAAGAAGCTTCTGGTTTCATAGTGAGATCTTGTTCTATAGTCTAAATCTATTCTAGTCTTTATTTTGAGTTATTTATAGATTATTTAATCCAGATTTCTGTGTATTTTAATGTCAATACTTTAACCCATCTCTTTTCTTTGCAACGTCTGTTGTACGTTCAATTTCCGAAAAGGATGAATAAAGTTATTATTATTATTAAATATGCAGGTCATCGATTATAAAGATCATAATAATAATAATAAATAATAATAATAATAATAATAATAAATAATAATAATAATAATAATAATAATAATAATAATATGATAATAATAATAATATAATAATAATATAAATAATAATAATAATAATAATAATAATATAATAATAATAATAATAATAATAATAATAATAATAATAATAATAATAAATAATAATAATACTTATGCATCCAAAAAGGACATGTTGTACAGACGTAATTATAATTTACACAATAAGATAAAAATACAATGAAAAGAATATTTATTATGAAAAAGGAGCAGCTCCATAACCAGAGCCGCGCTTTATAATATGAATAATTTCAACACTGTAAAATAGTTAAAACTGTCACTATAGATTGAAAATTGAAAAGATTGCAAAACAAATAAATCAATAAATTAATATGTAGTATATATAGTATGTCTTATCATCCATATCTCTCTCTCTCTCTCTCTCTCTCTCTCTCTCTCTCTCTCTCTCTCTCTCTCTCTCTCTCTCTCTCTCTCTCTCTCTTTCACGTCCCGTTATTCTTAGAATCTGCTTATACATCTTGCTACTAAAATAGTTAAGCAACCTTATGCTTCAATATGCAACCTATTTATTATTAGTCCTCCCTCCGAAGGGCGGTTACATACACATTTCCAAGGACATCTTGGAACTAGAAAACTAGAGTGTGTGACGTCACAACTTTTCTCCTCTATTGTCTCCATTTCTGATGAAATGAGTAATCAAAGAATATGCACCTTCTCAAGCTTCTATTTTAGTCTAAAAATAATCATTTTGTTACAGTAGACACGACAAATATGATGCTTATTATCAAAAAGTACCCTCGGGGGCTCATTATTCTAAATAAGGAACTGATTGTGTGAAAATCGTCACAACATTGAAAAGCCCCGTTAAAATTTTCATTTGCGATTATTTGAATAGTTTCATTATCCTGTTTCTTTCCCTTGATCTGAAGACAAATATCAACCTATTTATAAATTTCATGATAACACGAAGAGTAAATAGATTCTGAATAGACTGGATTGATGTATAGATAGAATACGAGATGTGTTCTAAAAATAAATAGGAATCATTTGAAAACAATACCACTTCAATAGGCAGAATTGCGGCTATGTGGTCTTGTGGTATAACACTCGCTTTCGGATCGGAAGGTCCTGGGTTCGAGCCTCGCTCGGCGCATAGTTGAGTCCTTGGAATAGACTCTTTACTCACATTCTCTCACCGCACTCAGGTGTAAAACGAGTACCTGGCCGTTAACAGCGTTTTCTTGTCCGAAAAAAATATACATCGCCTAACAGGGTCGTGTCCCGTCCTAATGTTAAGTGTGCTTTTGGCCAGGGACCCCTTGTAAAGCGCTTTGAGCACAATTAGTGGATTTTGTGCTATATAAAATCTCAATTCTTCTTCAATTCTTCTTTCTTCAGAGAAGTCATGACGTCACAGATTCCGGTTCAAAACGCCTTGGACGTGTGTAACTATTTCTCCACAGGACTAACAATGAATATGTTACATATTGAATCATAATGTTGTATTAGACTATTTTAGTAGCAGGGGGTTTAGGCAGATTCGTACTACTACGGGACGTAAAAGATCGAGAATGGATGATTTTGTTTGTTTGTGTGTTTTTTTTTTCTTTCTTGTTCTGTTTTTTTTTTACATACTGTGTGTGTGTGTATGTGTGTGTGTATGTATGTGTGTGTGTGTGAGTGTGTGGGTGGTTGGTTGTGCTTTTGAGCGCTGCAGAACACTTTTAAGTGGATGCTTAGGGGCTATAGAAATATATTATTATTATTATATTATTATTATTATTATTATTATTATTATTATTATTATTATTATTATTATTATTATTATTATTATATTATTATTATTATTATTATTATATTATTATTATTATTATTATTATTATTATTATTATTATTATTATTATCATTATTATTATTATTATTATTATTATTATTATTATTATTATTATTATTATTATTATTATATTATTATTATTATTATCATTATTATTATTATCTTCATTGACAACCATTTAGGCTAGAAAATAAGATACCATCACTCTGAAACCAGATTACAGATCAGTTGCACAAAGTATGTGTCGGGTTTCACACCTCCAAGGAGATTGGAACCGGCATTTCGACATTATACTACTATTGTTTACTTTTATCTTCTAATTAATCAATTCAGTCTATGGAAATGCGGAAGGATGTAATTGCATTTAAAGTCATTAATGTATGACCGCTGTAAACATCCCAGCATGCAGTCGGAGGTTGTAGAACAATTGCTCTGTTGCATTGAAAGGAATCGATTTTTTATCGATATTTTGAATTCTTGTAGTGATATCGTGTTTGTGGACTGTTTGAACTTTAATCGAATCGAAATTAGAATCGATTACAGATAATGGAGTTCCAATTAGACAAATACGATTCCGGTGAATGATTTTTTGTTTGTTTCGTTTTTGTTGTTTTTTTCTTGTTTTTTTTAAAGTCTAATTTTGTGTGTGTGTGTGTGTGTGTGTGTATGTTGTTGTTTTTGTTTTTGTTGTTATGTCTGCTGTTGTTATTGTGGCTGTAGTTGTTGTTCTTGTTGTTGTTGATGATGATGATTACGTTGATGATGTTGTCCGTGTTGTTTTTGTTTTTGATGTTTTTGGTAATGATTCTGTTGTTATTTTTGTTGTTGTTGAATTTTATGTTCTTGGTCTTGGTGGTGGTGGTGGTGGTGGTAGTGGTGGTGGTGGTGGTGGTGATGATGTAGTTGTTGATATTGCTTTAATTGTTTTTGACATTCCGCGTTACGGTCTGTCTATCTGAAAGAGATAGGAAAATTACTCCATCCCGTTACCCTTGATAACCCTGGGTTGAAAATATAAAAAGCCTATTTTATTGGCAGGAGCCGGTGACGGAATATACACTTTCCTATTGTAAACACGTGACATTATGATGATGTCATCATCCGTTTTATTCATGTAAATAATATGGATTGTTTTGTTCTTGTTCTATTTTTGGGATTAGATCAAAACGGGCTAAGACGTCACCCAGAGTCCAACTCATAATATATTGTATTATGCATTGTGATATATATGTTGTACGCATAGATTTATAAATAGTATACACCTATGGTTAACAACAAGAGATGAAGTGAGTAGGAAAGTGCCAGAAGACTATAGACAATAAAATTTCGCGGCGGTGATGGGGGTTTGAACCCGCGACCTTACTGGTAAGACAACGGCCGGGATAGTTGATAACTCATACGGGGTAGAGTCACGCTCTCCCCGGCCAGGCGGAGTTGTCGTACCAGTAAGGTCGTGGGTTCAAACCCTCATCACCGCCGCGAAATTTTATATTCTCTATTGTCTTCTGGCACTTTCCTACTCAATTCATCTCTTGTTGTTATTGACATAAGTGCCTGCTCCACTCACTTTTCTGAATTAGAAATTCACACCTATGGTTTTCACGTCACAGCAGAGTTGCCAGATAGGCACCTGATGAGCCAAATTGACCAAAACTAACCGCATGTTTTTATTGTCAATGTTTTAGATTTTTATTTCAAAAACTTTATTCTTTTAATTTTTTAAAAAAATAATAGCAATGCTTTTCCTAGACTAGTCTATTATTTATTCCCCAAAGCGATTCGTTTCTCAAAGGAGCCAAAGTGTATCTAGTGTATTGTGCGGCTATGCGGTCTAGTGGTATGACACTCGCTTTCGGATCGGAAGGTCCTGGGTTTGAGCCTGGCTCGGCGCATAGTTGAGTCCTTGGAAAAGGCTCTTTACTAACATTCTCTCACCGTACTCAGGTGTAAAATGAGTACACAGCCATGAACAGCGTTGTCTCTGTCCGAAAAATTGTAATATCGCCTAACAGGCGTCATGTCTCGTCCTACGTGTTAAGTGTTGCTGTTGGCCAGGGACACCTTGTAGAAAGCTTTGAGCACATTTAGTGGATATAACCTTTATAAAAAAAACCTCATCATAGTCTTAGTTTGAAGTTGAAATTGGCGTCAAGAACTTTGGCCACTTGGCAGCCCTGGTCACCCAACGATTCTAGTTTTATTCAGAGCTACCAAGTGTACTAAAAAAGCAGAATGAATGGTTGTGCTTTTTGTATTCTTGTTGGCAATGCGATCAGATCATAGGCGTTTCTGTACAGACCAAAGTCGACTTGTCAGATGAGCCTGTGTAAAAATAATGTTTTAAAGATCCGTCTGTTTATTAGCAGTGTGGATTAAGCTTTTCCCAACTGTTTATTCGGTGGCACCATTATTTTATGCTAAACCAAACGATGAGTCATAGATTTTTAAACAAACACATTGGTTCTAACTGGTTTGATATACAGTTGTGGTCTGTACTATACATAATATATTCAAATGATTCTGTACAGTAAGATTTATACGACATACTACAAGATGTTCATCTAGATTCCTTTTGCTTGCAAAACTAAAGAACAGAAATTCCTCTTGAAATCGAGACAATTGGATTCAATAGTCTGACGTCACGTCGCCCAGCAACGGCGGCCATCGTGGTTCTAAACAAAGAAAATCAGTACTTTTTATTCTTCATGCTGGCTAGAACATTTCATATGTTATGTGATCAGAATGTGTAAAAGTCAAAACATGATCATTTTTATGTTTTTCACTTCTGAATACAATTTTATGCTCGTCGGAGAAATATTTCATAAGGGCGTCCACCATTGTTCCGATAGTTTAGAACCAGTTACTAAGTAACCATGCGTCATTACGAGGGAAGTGACGTCATGACTGTTGAAGCGTATTGTAGTGCAATATTTATGTGCAAGATCTTAAAAAGTGTGCATGAAAAAATGCCAGACAAAGCAATAAAGAAAAATACCAAAAGTATACAGCCCCAAAAATATCAGCCTTCCTCGATTGGGGATCGAACCTCAGACCTTAACTCTCTCCTTACCGGCCATTTTCCGGGTTTTCCTCAAAACTTCACAAACAGCCTATACAAAAATATATTCATTTTACTCAAACACAAAAGCTGTTAGTTCTTGCTATACATATTTGTTCTGCGAAACGAGCTCTTCAACACAGTGTTAATGTACTTTAACTATAGCAAACAGTTATGTTCAAATATTATGATGGACAAAAGAAATTAGAATGAGAAAAATGTTGGCTGTATCGTAACGAATGTGACGATTTTCCTATGTGTGGTAAGGAGCGGGTTAAACACCATTAGACGTGTTACAATTACACCAGCGAGCTTACCCGATAATAGGGACCATTCATTAATACCTATATCTGTTTCAAACGCAATTTTTCAGATATTAATCTTACACCAATGGCTCCTCCCTAACTGTCACTAGGGGATACTTTCAAAGGTCAAAATGGAGATCCTCTACTCGTCCTCTCTTGTACAATGTTTTGTTGTTTTGTTTTGTTTTGTGGTGCCAGCGATGGTTCACAGCGGAACGCGTATCAATCGGGGATTATGTACGGGTGAACAAAACCCTACAAATGCAAATTGAATTCTGTGCGGCTAGGTGGTCTTGTGGTATGACACTCACTTTCGGATCGGAAAGTCTTGGATTCGAGCCTCGCTTGGCACATCGTTGAGTCCTTGGAGAAGGCTCTTTCTTCCCATTATCTCACCGTACTCAGGTGTAAAATGAGTACCTGACTGTTAACAGCGTTGTCTCTGTTCGAATAAAATTGTAATATCGCCTAACAGGCGCCAGTCCCGTCTTAAATGTTAACAGTTGCTGTTGGCCAAGGACCCCTTGTAAAGCGTTTTGAGCACGTTTAATGGATATTGCGTTGTATAAAAGCTCAATTAAACAAATAATTCTATATCTAAATTATTGAATTGTTTATTTGAAGTAACGCGCCCGATTGGGAAAAAAGAATGTTTCGTAAACTACTCACGTCTTAATTATATTTCTGATGATAAACAATTTTACTTCGGATTCAGTTTTTAGAATCTAGTTCATTCCAATATAATACCGGTTGGAAGCGTTTGGTTACATATTTTACAGGAGGCATAATATTAAATTCTTAAAGCTCCTTAACCCTTTCCTTACCAGACATTTTCAGAATTTTCCCCATAATTTCACTTCCACCCAACACAAAAATAGTTTTTTCTTACTCAAACAGGAAGGCAACAAGTACATTCTATGTATAATATTGATCAGCTCTACAACACTGTGTCGCGTTTTTATAGCTATAATACTTGTAAAACATTTTTTCTTTAAATTGAGTGATTTACAAAACAAATCTGAATGGTTGGTAATGAGAGGGTTAAAGCGTTTGGTGATGGAATAAACCGGTGGTTTCCTAATAATATATCGTCTCGTGGTGACTTGTCGTCAATGTTGAGAACCCTTAGCATCTTAATGATACGTCGCCTCAAAATATGATGAGTTAGGAGGGTTGCTAGTTGGGACAGCAACTCGGCAGTGTAAAAAACCCAACCCCCCCCCCCCCCCCCCCCCCCAAAAAAAAAAAAAAACCCCAACAAAATTACAGAAACCAATCAGAAAATTTAAGAGGCAGTAAAACCGGGGTGACGACATATGATTAGTCAAACCTAAGAGCGCATGGCAGGGGGGAATGGCAATTCTGGACGACCCAGTGTGTCAAAGCGTCGCCATCGTTAACATATATAGCCAGACACAACAACCCTCTAGGACTGGCAGTTTAACGTCATTATTTGGTTTTTGCACCGCTTAGTGAGTTGTCGTTCGGAGAGCTCAAGGAAACAAGTTATTTCATTGGTTGAACTATTGAATACACCTAACGATTTTTATTTCTTTTTTTTTTTTTTTTTTTTTTTGGCCAAAGACTGGCATTTGGACGCCATTGTTGGTCACAGTGGCATGGCATGCTTACAGTATAAAGTGGTGCTAGACGAAAATGTCTTACACATGCTACATTTGTAAATATAAAAGAAAGAAAAAAAACCTTACATACTTGTAAAGTAAATTTGCATGGTGATGTTTCTATCCCTGCAAATCTTTTCAATAGTTTGTTTATAGAAATCACGAACGAATATATTGATTGAAGTTTGGACACTGAGGGAAATGGCTAAAGGGACACATGCAGAAATTGAATGTCAATCGAACAAAGGGTAATTTCAAAACTTACAAAGCGTAAGAATGTAAACAGCCCATGGCTTATTAAAAGAGTACTGTAGTTACGTCATGAAACAGCCCCATTCCACTTCGGAAATCAAACATGACACCATACAAGATCTCTCTCTCTCTCTCTCTCTCTCTCTCTATATATATATATATATATATATATATATATATATATATATATATATATATATATATATATACATATATATATATATATATATATATATATATATATATATATATCTACCTATCTTTGTGTGTGTGTGAGAGAGAGAGAGAGAGAGATGAACGCGCGCGCGCGCACACACACACACACACAAAGTCAAACACGCATATCCACGCGAAGATCATGCATTTAGCATATAGCATCACTATCAAGAAATGTTTGACTTTAATCGTTCACATTCCTTCATATCAATTTTTGCAGCAATAATAATAATAATAATAATGATGATGATGATGATGATGATGATGATGATGATGATGATGATGATGATGAAAATAATAATAATGGTAATAATAAAATAATAATAATAATAATAATAATAATAATAATAATAATAATAATAATAATAATAATAATAATAATAATAATAATAATAATAATAAATTTATATATACAATAATCACGACAGAGAGAGAGAAACAAATGAACTTGTTAATAATCGAGATTTCGATAATAATAAAGGTAGTCGAAGTTACCATACTATGACTATGACGTAAATGACCAAAATTAGCTATTATTCCCCAGTCCAATAGAGTTGGAGCAAAAATTTCTCGGCACCTGAGGCGGGTTTTTTCTCGTATGTGAAGATAGTAAACATTCGAGCCATTTTCTCAGGTATTCAATGTGGCAGCACTATAGTAATAGCCTTAAATGGAGCCAGCAAAAATCAGCTCATTGCAATCGTTTGAGTGGGGAAATCCAGTCACTCGCTCAGCCATGGTAACACAGTCGCTGACAGTCATCAACGGACTGTGTGAATCGGGAGAAAAGCGTGGGTAGAAGGCGTTGTGACAGAAAGGGAGTCTGTTTCACACTGTTGATAAAAGGCGATATATACCATTTCTCAGTTTTATATATTTTTTTAAATGCTTTTATCCATTTTTAAAACATGGATGTGGTGACAGGCACCATTTGAACCAATAGAGCCACGCCCCTGGAGTTGGTCAGTGTCAGGCCATAATTTTACGACGGCTCAAAGGCCTGGGAGGAACTAAGGTCTAATTAGTAGAAAGTTAGTAAAGTAAAATAGGATAGAGCCATCACTTTTCACCTTTTTAAAAACTTGAGCTTTTATATAGAACAATGTCCACTTAACGTGCTCAGCCCGCTTTACAAGCCCCACCCTGCCTCATCCAACTGCAACACTTGACATGTAGGACGAGACATGACGCCTATACATAGTTCGAAGATGACGTCAGTCTGGTCTTTGTTATTGTTTTTGCCATCCGCGTTTATGAGTAATGCTCACTGAACTGTATTAACCCGACTATAAACGTTCATGGATACACACAGTTTTGTGTGTCGGTCCGTTTCACTTCCGGATGGCAATGTTATGAGCTTCTTAGCCAAGCGCATACTATCTATTGGGCGATAATACATTATTTTTCCGCCATAGACAACACTTTGAGTTCCCATTAATCAAGTTATAAATAAAGAAATAGTGTTAGCTTAGACCGATTGGTACATATTGAGCTTAAATGTTACTCTAGAGGAACAGTCACAGGCGTGCATTGCGTCCTTCTGGTCTAATGTTATGTCCAAGGTTCGAATCTCGTCGCTTTTGGCACTGTAAAGGAACATCTTTGGCAGAGGTTCTTAATTCATAGTTATCTATCAGGTACATGATGAACAGCAGGCTAATAACACTTTTGTCTCTGTCGAAGAAAAATGTATAATTATCATGTCTCGTCCAACTTGTTAAGTGTTGCTGTTGGCTCGAGACCTCTTGTAAGGCGTTATGAGCACATTTTGTAAATATAAAGAAATTCTCACATCCTCTTATCGTAATTCTAATTGATTGATTGCATGCAACTTAATCTAAAAGTAATTTCCGTCATATCTGAGAAACCCAGCGATAAAACCATAGTTGGCTGGGCAAAGGGTTCAGTACAAATCACGACTAACGCCAGTATCGATACAAAAGTCTTTGATGATAACTTAAGTACTCAATCATTTGTTTGCGTGACTCCCCTAAATGGTCTTGAATAGAATTGGCCGTCTCAAAACTGAGATAAAACAAAGCAAATGT
>NC_088360.1:28081251-28108751 GCF_034508935.2 Berghia stephanieae
TCTCTCTCTCTCTCTCTCTCTCTCTCTCTCTCTCTCTCTCTCTCTCTTTCCTCCTCTCTCTCAAGCTCTTATCGATAAACGTCTATAGGCGGTGGGAATAGAATAGAATAAAATACAGAAAAGCTCATATGATGTGTGGGGAGAGGAAGGGCGGCGGCGGAGTGGTATGTTCAGTTTTATGTTGGTTTAATTTTACCAAATCACTTGCATGCTTATCCCACACACATCCCGCATTTTGATTTCTTCTTATTTGCAGGTCTCATGTAGATAGTCTGCGCTTGGCTAAGAAGTTCACAGCATTGCCATCCGGAAGTATAACTGACCAACACACAAACCTATGTGTAACCTTGAACGTTAATACATTTTAGTGAGAATTACTCATAAACGCGGATGGCAAAAAGTAACAACAAATTCATGGGTGATGTCAACTTCATACCATCTATACCAGATTGTTATGAGCTCATTGTCATGGTGTAAAAACCTTCATGACTTACTAACTTGACTTTTTGCCGATCGCCTCCTCATCTTCAGACTGGGACGCTTTGGCAACTGATTTGTTGAGCGAGGTCTTTCCACAGATGATGACGGTCTGCTGCCGTGGATCTCTGGTGTTCCACGTCAATCCTTTCCGCATCTTAGTTCTATCTTGTGGGACACTGGAGCGCTTGAGGTTCTTAATTATCGTAGTGTATAATAGGCTACCTAAATCGGCATAAATGTATTGAACAGCTTGCTCTCACAGGAAAGATAGAAGGTAAAGAGAGTAAAGGGAGACCAAGAAAAACATAATATATGAAGAGTTTGAACAGCTGGGTGACAAAGAAAGAGAAGAGTAATATTAGTTTTCTGAGGTTATCTGATCAAAGAGATGAATGGCGTACCATGATCACCGATGTCTGGCACAGACTTGGTACTTGAAGAAGAAGAAGTGTATAATAATTTTACGCTCGTAGTGGTTCTGCCTTTGTGATTGTTATGTATGTCCGCTGGGTGTCAAGAATAACGCCATTGCCTTATTAGCTGAAATTATACCCTCATAACAAAGCAAAATATTGTCCTTTATAACACTGTTAAATCAGACAAATAATACGCTTCAACAGACGTGACGTCACTTCCCTCGTAATGACGCTTGGTAACTTAGTAACTGGCTCTAAACTATCGGAACAATGGCGGACGGCCTTATGAAATGTTTCTCCGACGAACATAAAAGAGTATCCAGAGGGAAAAAAAAACATAAATCTGATCATGTTTTTTTACATGATTTTTACACATTCTGATCACAAGACATATGAAAAGTTCTAGCCAGCATGAAGAATAAAAATGAATGATTTTCTTTGTTTAGAACCACAATGGCCGCCGTTGCTGGGCGACGTGACATCAGACTATTGAATCCAATTGCATTCTTTTATCAAATTGCAAATACATAAATGTGCACGCCACGCCCCCCCCCCCCGCCAATCAGCCCCCCCACCCCTTCATTCCACCATATGTCGTCCTCACCAGTCTTGGTTTTATCTTTTCAAATCAAAAACAACAGTTAAAAACAATCCTCGGTGTTTTTCTATCGACCATTCAAAGTCGGGACCAGTATATGACCTTCACCCCAGCACTGTTGTTTTTGCCGTGCTCTGATTATACAAGTATTGAAAATTTTGGCCAGAAAACGCGTCCTTCAAATAATATCAAACAATTAAAATGATCATCATCTTGTCATAAACCCTCAACCCTGAGATTTTACTGAAGTCCCAGGTTTGAGAGATTTTTTGTTAAGATACGGTTCAATTTGATCGAGAAATATTTGAAGAACGAGTTTTCTGGCCAAGATTTTTAAATACGTGTTTTTTTTTTTTTTGTTTTTTTTTTTTTTGTTTGTTGGTTTTTTTGTTTGTTTTCTGTTTTTTTTTTTAAAATAGCATGGCTGTAACGATTCTCTCCATCCGTCTGAGTTGCTATCATGAAACAACGAACGATAAGCGAAGGGAAGTGAAATTAAAATACATTTACTTTTCCATGGGGCTCGAATGTTTATTTTGTGTGTTGATTCAATTTTTCATAAAAGCATTTGCATATTTAACAACCTCTCCCCAACCCTTTTCTTTACTTCAAAACCAAAGACGAATTACATTAAAATAAAACAAAACGGCAATAATATATGTTACTACTCGTTTTCAAACGGCTATGTGGTCTAGTGGTATGACACTCGCTTTAGGATCGGAAGGTCCAGGTCAGTCTCGCGCCTTTTCACATTCTCTCAACCGTATCGGGTTTAAATTGAGTACTGGCGTTAAAAGTTGTCTTGTCGAAAATTGTATTATCGCCTAACAGGAGTCATGTCCGTCCTAAGTTAAATGTTGCTGTTTGACCAGGGACCCCTTGTAAAGCGCTTTGAGACATTTAGTGGATATGCCTATATAAAACTCAACTTTAAAGCTCAATTTCTAAACGGTATAATTTCGGAGCCAATCTAATTTAAATTTAGTATCTGTCCGTAACAACTTTATCTTTGGAAAAAAACGTAATATCGCCTAACAGGCGTCATCTGTCATCCTACTATTACATGATAAGTATTGCTGTTGACAAAGGGCCGTTTATAGAGTACTTTGAGCAATAGGATTCAATAGTCTGATGTCACGTCCGCCCAGCAACCAGCAGCTTGGTTCTAAACAAACAAAATCGTATTTTTATTCTTCATGCTGGCATAACTTTTCATATGTCCATGTGATCAGAATGTATAAAAGTCAAAATGATCATATTTAGTAATGTTTTTACTCTCTGGATACACTTTTATGCGTTGGAAGTAATTTCATAAGCGTTGATTTGGGGATGTAGCGTCGTATTTTTCGATAATTTAGAACCAGTTATATGCATTACGAGGGAAGTGAGTCACGACTGTGAACCCTATGAGAAAATTATGCGCATAAAACGCAAAGTGTTTAGGGATTTTTTTGGCAAATTCTGGTTGAGTGCGCGCAAATGAATCTCGCATTCACTCACCGTACTCAGGTGTAAAATGAGAACTTGGTCTGCGACAGCATTGTATGTGTCGGCTTAAAACAATATTAATTAGGATATGAGATTTAGTCTAATTTTTTATATTTTATTCGGGAGAATATTTATAATTTCTTCACCTGCCAAAAAAAACTATAATATAACATTTCTGGTCATTTTAACGTAATATTCATTTTTGGCATCTAGTTTACAGGAAAATTAAACCGTTTGAGGTGGTGGACCACATATTATAATAGCGCCTTAAAGGTGTCATTTCTCATTATACATGTTGAGTGTTGTTGTTGGCTTGCGGCTCCTTGTAAAGGGCTTTGAGCGCACCTAGTGGATATTGCGCTCGACAAAACCTCAATTTCTTTATAGTTAACAATATTCTGTTCCCCATTACCATATATAACGTAATATCATTATTGTGATTTACGAACTAGCAGGAGCTCAGAAGATCCCTTTTTGTAAATAATGATTGTCCATTAGATAAATATTATATATATATAATATATATATATATAATATATATATATATATATAATATATATATCATTATTATGTGGAATTAATGGACTCTATAATCTGTGTTGACCGTACCGAACCAAAACGACGGAAAATGGAGTGGTTTGGCTTCTGACAAGGACAACAGCTGTAGATGGAAGAGTAACGGTCCTACTTTTATTTTCATTTATTACCCGACCTTATGATAATATTATTTTTTGATCGCTTGATATAGACTAGATCTAGATAGTATAATATTATGAATGTGTATAAAAATCATAATTCTTTTCAGGTTTATTTTTCCGTTGGTTTGTAATGGTATCTTTTCATCTCAAAATATTATTTGTTGTTTACGGTAATAAACAGAAATGAAAATAACAGTTTCGAAAAAGAACAAAGTACAAAACGCGGAAAGTTTCGGGCTCAAAACCCTTCTTCAGCCAACAACAAAAAACAAAAAAACAATAAAACATTTAGATCACTGATAAAGCAGGCAGTCGGCAGAGAAAGAAAGACGGGCCAAATATTGCCTTCTAACTGTATATAATGTTATCATTTATTTTCGTGGGTACAATCTAACTGTTGCAGTGACACTTATGAGTCATATTGCCGTCGACGATATATATATAATATATATATATATATAATCAACAATTCCAGCGGAACCTCCTGCTCAAACTCCGAGGCAGAGGCAGCTGCAATAGAAGCCTCACTGTGACATCTCTCCTCTTTTTTCTAGCTAAACACTTCAAAACTGCCTCGGAGTTTGAGCAGGAGGTTCCGCTGGAATTGTGGATTTCATCACAGGTTTAATGAAGACAATACAAGAATATCCAGACAACTTGATACATGTTTACACATGATGGATCTGCCCACAAAAGAACTTTAAAAAATGTTGGGTATGGGTTTGTGGTAGAATACCCAGATCTAACCAGAGCTGGACTCGAATTCTGGACCTTCTACACCGAAGGCGAGTGTCATACTACGAGACCAAATCGCCGCAGATCCCGAATAAACCATAACATTGTTGTCTTGACTAAATTATTCAAGTTTGATGATTTAGTATATATTTTTTTTTAAAACTTGTTCCATTTCATCTGAAATCGATTGATATTCCAAAACCTGTTTTCTATTAAATTTGTTTTGGATTGTCTCAGTTGTATTAAAATGTCGTTTTTCAGGTTCATGCTTGTGACCTCAGATATCCGGTACAAAACTACCGAAATCTCAGTCTTCCGTCCAATCAGTTATCTAATGATGTAACTCAGTTCAAGGCTAGGATACATTGAGACGTCAACTCAAATAAACGGTCACTTTGGAGGCCGCTCTCATGTTCTGTTGTAATCCGACAAAGAAACATATTTTTGAAATTATTGACCAATACTTCTTCTTACGCCAAATATTTATATATTGAATAAAATGGCCTTTCCCTGTCTAAATGTCCTAATCTGAATTTATTTCAAGTCTCGAGTTTCAGAATTTTTCAAAATCTGAGAGTCAGTTTAATCCACATAAACGATATGGATGTTTTCTGGTCAAATCTGACAACCGTGTTTAGCTTGAGCACATCAGCGTTTGTTCAATAATTGATGTCATGCAATTCACAGCATCCTCTCATCCACAACGAGTCGTCCCATTCTGTCGTTAAATACAAAATTGCAGTTCTTGAAGCCAGAGAACCGGAAATGGACGTTTTCCCCCAGACTTACACATTTAATGACCCAATGCGGACGCATGGACAGACAGCGACAACGTCGTCTATTTATTATTTGGCGGTCTGTCTGAAAACCCCACTTTGTTATGGGCTCACCATTTTTAATGAAAATACTCTTAAACCAACATGTACTTAGATGCAAGTCTGATGGACCGTATTGTTATGGTCTCACCGTTGTAATGGGAATTCCCTCAAACCTCCGTGTACATATTTGAAGATCGGATATCCCAAATTGTTATTGATCGTTTCATTGTTGTCATGGAAATACTTCATAAACAACGCATCATCACAATAAAATCAAACCAAGCTCATAATTGCTTTGGGCGATCAGACTTGGTGCATATTACGCGCGTTGAAAAACAAGGTTCGTTCACTCAATAAAATATGCATATTCTACTGTTATAAATTTTATTCACACTACAGCTGTAAAGCTAGCGTGTGGAGTTTAATGTTGAATATTTAACTGTTATTTGCGTAATGTCTGAGTCATGTATCCCCAACAAAACACCGGTATATCTCCAATAAAGACAGATGTAACTTCATTAAATTATGGGTCTAACTCTCTCCTTACCAAACAATTTCAGGTTTATCCCAAAACTTCACACCCAACTAACACAAAAGTAGATGGTTTATCACTCAAACACAATAGCAGTAAGTTCTTGCGAAAATAAATAATTTCTTTAGCAAAACAAGCTCTACAACACACTGTTCATTTTCTTTAAATTTTATGATGTAGGTACAAGAGAAATTTGAATAAGAAAATGTTTTGTATCGTAACGAATGTGACCATTTTCCTACAGTTGGTAAAGAGAGGGTTAAAAAAAAATAGAATTACGCCCTACCGCGCCTACGCATTCCATGAAGGAATATAAGATAATCCATTAAACACATGTCAGGTGTCAACAGGAATCACCCATGTTGTCCAAAGTGAGCAAATTGCCTAACGAAAAAAAACCCCATAAAGTGCCTGTAGCGTGGCTCGAACCTGGTACCTTCAGTATCACAGTGCAATGCCTGAAGCATTCAGCCCGTTTCGCCATCGAATGTCCGGTATCGCTTCAATAAAAGACCGCTTTCTAATATCCACTGCCTAGAAATTATGAGTCAAATCATTGGCGTAATAAGGAATGAGATTAGCGGAAGAGTAGCGTCCCTTGATTGGACGTCACCAATAGTCTGTGACGTCACCGGCGGAAAAGTTATTAGAGAGAGAACGTCATGTTGGTTGTGCGGATGCGTCTCTCGTCCTCTCCGCGATGAACGTCTATAGTCAGGTTAATACAGTTCAGAAACCATGTAATATAGAGATGCAATGAATTTGTTTTTTTTGCCATTCACGTTTATGAGTAAATCTCACTTCACTGTAATATCCATTGTGTTTTGGCCCGTTGTACTTCCGGATGGCAATTTTGTGAGCTTCTTAGCCAAGCGCATATTATCTAGAAATGTATAAATCAGGGTTGCCAATGCTATTCAACAGTCGTAACGTCACTTCCTTCCTAATGACGCATGGTAACTTAGTAACATTGGCTCTAAACTATCGGAACAATGGCGGACGACGTATGAAATATTTCTCCGGCGAGCATAAAAGCGTATCCAGAGGAAAAAAACACAGAAATTCCATCATGTTTTGACTTTTACTCATTCTGATCACAAGGCATATGAACATTTCTAGCCAGCATGAAAAAAAAAAAGTAATGATTTTCTTTGTTTAGAACCAAGATGGCCGCCGTTGCCGGGCGGCGTTACATCAGACTATCGAATCATATTCAGGAGGCCAAAATTTACTAACTTTTAGGTGAGGCGAACACATCGACAGATCACTGTCTTAGGACTGAATCCAGTACAAAGACATCATGTATTTATTTTATTCCATTCAGAAGGTGATTAGAAAATACACTGAGGTGTTTTAAAATACTGAATTCAGTAAATATACGTAACATTTGCAACCTGTATACAAATATATAATAATAATAATAATAATAATAATAATAATAATAATAATAATAATAATAATAATAATAATAATAATAATAATAATGATAATGATAATAATAATGATGATGATGATGATAATAATATTAATAATAATAATAATAATAATAATAATAATAATAATAATAATAATAATAATAATAATAATAATAATAATAATAATATAATAATAATAATATAATAATTAATAAATAATAATATAATAATAATAATAATAATATATAACAATAATAATAATATAAAATAATAATAATAATAATAATAATAAGATAATAATAATAAAATAATAATAATAATAATAATAATAATAATAATGATAATATATATAATAATAATAATATAATAATAATAATAATAATAATAATAATAATAATAATAATAATAATATGAATGATAATAATAATATTAATAATAATAATAATAATAATAATAATAATAATAATATAATAATATAATAATAATAATTAATAATAATAATAATAATAATAATAATAATAATAATAATAATAATAATATAATATATAATAATAATAATAATAATAATAATAATAATAATAATAATAATAATAATAATAATATAAATAAATAATAATAATAATAATAATATATAATAATAATAATAATAAATAATAATAATAATAATAATAATAATATAATAATAATAATAATAATAATAATAATAATAATAATAATAATAATAATAATAAATAATAATATAATATAATAATATAATAATAATAATAATAATAATAATAATAATAATAATAATAATAATAATAATAATGAAAATTTACATTGCGCAACCTATCCCCCTGGTTGGAGGCTCTGGGCACATTAAAAAATCGAGCTTTTATATAGCGCAAATATCCACTAAACGTGCTCAAAGTGATTTACAAGAGGCCCTGGCCAGCAGCAACACTTAACATCTAGGACAGGACATGACGCCTGCTGGGCGATATTACGATTTTTTTGGACAGAGACAACGCTGTTAACGGCCAGGTACTCATTTTACACCTGAGTACGATGAGAGAATGTGAGTAAAGAGCCCTTTCCAAGGATTCAACTATGCGCCGAGCGAGGCTCGAACCCAGGACCTTCCGATCCGAAAGCAAGTGTCATTCCACATGACACATAGTCGCATATGCCATACAAAGGTAATCTATCATACATGTATTAAACGTAGATTTACATACAAGATAGACTACAGACATTCACATCTCACGGTGCCAAAACGATCTCATGTCGCCGAAACTAGAAGATGCACAACAATGAAATTGATGAGTGGAGAGAGAGAGAGAGAGAGAGAGAGAGAGATAGAATGAGAGAGAGGGAGAGAGAGATAGAGAGAGAGAGAGATAGAGTAAGAGAGAGAGAGATAGAGTGAGAGAGAGAGAGAGGGAGATAGAGTAAGAGAGAGAGAGAGATAGAGTGAGAGAGAGATAGAGTAAGAGAGAGAGAGATAGATAGATAGATAGATAGATAGATAGAGAGAGAGAGAGAGAGAGAGAGAGAGAGAGAGATATTTTATGTCGCCGAAACTAGAAGATGCACAACAATGAAATTGATGTAAACAACAGAACATCTGATAGAAATTAGACTAAGAAAAAATTCAACAATTCTCTTGTCTCCTTAATATAAAATAAAAAGGGGGGGGGGGCTGAGAGAGAGAGAGAGAGAGAGAGAGAGAGAGAGAGAGAGAGAGAGAGAGAGAGAGAGAGAGATGGAAGGGGGAGGGGGTAGTCGATTGGGTACAGCATTGCCTGTGTACACACAAATAGAATTTGCGCATGACTTTTCTCTTTATCAAAAAACATATCTCATATTGTTCACATCACGGAGCTGTATTGCAGCTAAGTCTGAATAATTTCAGTTATGTCACCTAATATATCCTAAAGACAAACTTTTCTAGACATTTTTAAAATATTGAGCAAAACACTTAGCACCACTTCTTTACAATGCATCGCTTCACTGCGGCTGACGCCTGAATAATTTTAGTCATATCTCCTGGCATATCCTAAAGACAAACAAAAAAATATATATTTGACTAAAAGATCATTGCTTAATTAATCTCAATTTAGCTGTTGACGCAAAAGTATCACTGTAACGACGCGATGAGGCATAAATTAATCAATTCAAATTTAATTAAAAGCCAAACCTTTGATGTCAGTTTACTGTCCAGAATTTCAATCACACGAATCACGATTTATAAGTCCCAGGACAATGCAAATTGTTAACATTCACCGTCCACAAACGTGGACAATCTATTCTCACGTAAAACAGATAGAACCAGTACTCAGTCGTTCACTCGCTCACTCACTAACTCATTGACTCCCTCCCAGCCCACGTGCGTTAACCTCCTCACTTCCCACAAACCTTTTATCGCTCATCTCGAATACTCACGATTTGGTTTTAGTTAGCGAAAGTCACGTGATATACGGGCCCCCGTCGTGTGAGGTAGGAGATCTTTTATGTTTTGTTTTCTCCCTTGTTTTCTTTTCCTATTTATCTTCTTTTTTTTTTCTTTTCTTTTTTTTCTTACTCACCCTCTCCCCTCCCCCCTCACCCCCCCCCCCCCCCCCCCCCCCCCCCCCCCCCCCCCCCCCCCCCCCCCCCCCCTTCCCCTTTCATTCAATGAAGATCCGGTTATGAAAAAGATCAATTTGTAATAATTTATGTGGCTTTGACGATTGTAAAGCAACAAGGTGTGTTGTGTCGTCCTGTAACAAAGTCAAGCATTTTTGGCCGCAATCAATGTCTGGCGGGTAAATGCAATTTTAGCGAAACGCTGGTCTTCGTGTTTTGTACTTAGACAAGTTGGTTAAGTGAACTACATCAGTCGATTCAGGTGTGAATGAGTACTTAGATAAAGCTATTGACAGATATTTATAAGACTCTTAGCATAAATAAGTTGGGATATAGCAAGCGCATTGAACTGTTTAATTAGCTCTATTTGCATTTTAGGGGGAAAATAAATGAAGCATTTTAAAGCGCATTGATCATGAAAAGAAATCCAGTGGAAATGTATCATATGTGAGCATGCTTAAAATTTTAAAATGTCTATTTTAAAAGCTTTTTTTCCAGGTATTCCTTTTTGTCCATGTGTAACCTGTCGTTACAAAACGGTATTACGACGAGGACGTTTAGAAAGTAAAACCTGACTCTTTATACCTAATAAATAGGAAAAGTGGAATATGTTTATTTGTTTTGTTGAATACAATAAATATAGTTTCTTGAATATAGATAGCATGAAGTTGACGTCACTCAGGTCTTTGTTTTTGTTTTTTGCCATTCGCGTTTATGAGTAATTCTCACTAAACTGTATTAATCAGACTATAAACGTTCAAGTTTACACATAGTTTTGTTTGTAGGTCCGTTATACTTCCGGATGGTAATGTTGTTAGCTTCTTAACCAAGCGCATACTATATATAAAGAAAAACACTTAAGATTTTATCATTTTTGTTATATATCCATTGTATATAGATAGTATGCCCTTGGGTAAGAAGTTCACAACATTGCCATCCGGAAGTAAAACGGACCAACACACAAACTTATGTGTAGTCTGATTAATACAGTTTAGTGAGAAGTACTCATAAACGCGGATGGCAAAAAAAAGACCCTATTGACGTCAACTTCATTCTATATATGTCCACTTTTGGCATCTGGTTCCTCCAGACATAACGTGGCTTTGAGACGACATGTTTCTAGTAATAGAAGTAATCTAGCATGTGATACAAAGAGGCCTGGAACAACTACAAAGGACATCCAATTCTTACGTCATGGAACAAGACCGAAGGCTAAAACCCTAATTAAATAAACTTGAATATTTGTTATATTCAACAAAACAAAAAAACATAATCCACTTTTCATATATTGGTATATAGCTACGTTCCTTTTCATACTTAAGGTCGTTCTACAGTCACGTGACTGCTGTACGGATAAGTAAATTTGTAAGTTATTTGCAAATTCAGCAACAGCACATTCCTCCCACCAAATCCAAAATCCGTCAGAAGCGTACTGTGCGGCTATTTGTTTTAGTGGTATGACACTCGCTTTCGGATCGGAAGGTCCTGGGTTCAAGCCTCGCGCTCGGCACATAGTTGAGTCCTTGGAAAAGGCTCTTTACTGACATTCTCTCACCGTACTCAGGTGTAAAATGAGTACCTGGCCGTTAACAGCGTTGTCTTTGTCCGAAACATTGTAATATCTCCTAACATGTCCCGTCCTACATATTAAATGTTGCTGTTGACCAGGAACCCCTTGTAAGGGGCACATTTGAGCACATTTAGTGGATATTGCGCTATTTAAGGCTCAATTGTATTTTAATGTGCAATTACTTGGAACAACTACAAAAGTCGTCAAACTTTACGTCAAGGCACAAGACCAAAGGCTAGAGCTCAGTGGTCGCATGCTTCAATAAATAGTAAGTACTACAAGCAATGGGGCCGGTTATTATAAAATAGGGGTCCGCATGGTCCAGTTGGCTGACCACTCGCCTTATAGATAGTGTGCGCTTGGCTAGGAAGTTCACAACATTGTCATCCGGCCCAACACACAAATTTATGTGTAAACTTGAACGTTTATAGTCTGATTAATACAGTTTCGTGAGATTTACTCATAAAAGCGGTTGGCAAAAAACAACAACAACGACCTTAATGACGTCATCTTCATTCTATCTATAGCAATGGCCATCTGGATTGATTGCCCGTACAGTTGACTGTCAATTTTTTTATATAGCGCAATATCCTGTTCGAGAGTTCAGATAGTTCAGTTGTTAGACTTCTTGCTTCAAATGTAAAGTGACCAGGATCGATCCTGGATGAAGTTAAGATCCTTTAATTTTTTTCCCTTATGAACCCATTGTCCGCCATGAAGATATTGGGTAGTTGGTTCTGATAGATTTGGCATGGCGCAAAGTACTTGGCAATAGACTATCGTCCTATCGAAAGGATAACAGGCAAAATAATTATATTGAAATTGGGATAAATACCGGTTTCAAGAGGGTTATGACTCTGAAAATATACATATTCTCCCTCTTTGGACCAAGCAGCTGCTACTCATGTTTACAAAGGATAATTTTGTGTCATAATTAAAATTATTTGTGGTGACTTGTAGCATGGTTCTGAATATTTCATTCATGGCAACATATATGTAGGGAGACCACCAATAGCAATAATAATTACCCTGAACCAGGGCCTCTCTATCATATCAGAAATTTCTTGATTCAGATGAGGCAGAATTAATCGCTGAAGAACTAAGAAATATTGCAGTGCCCTCCGTACTAAAGTCACAACAAGATCTTGACAGCCTCAAAACTCTGGCCCAGGACCGTGACCAATGGAAACAATGAACAACATGGATGGAGAGAGCAGCTATACTCATCGACTATGACTGAATGATACAATTCTCAGCAAGAGTCATTCGGACTGCGAGGCTTACTACTACTACTATACTGTAGCATGGTTTCTATAGGCAAAATGCCGTAAATATAGATAGTTCGAAGATGACGTCACTCAGGTCTTTGTTATTGTTTATTGCCATCCACGTTTATGAGTAATGCTCACTGTACTGTATTAACCTGACTATAAACGTTTATGGATACTCACAGTTTTGTGTGTTGGTCCGTTATACTTCTGGATGGCAATGTTATGAGCTTCTTAGCCAAGCGCATACTATCTATACATTGAACTTTGATTTTGAATTTTATATCTACAATCCTCAATTTGAACATATTGAATGGCTTTCTGAATGAATTAATAATTTATGATTGTATATAAGAAAATTGTCGACGTGTATTTATTATCAGATCTGATATCAAAATTGCTGTGGGTTAATCTATTTTTAAACCATAATTGTTAAACTAACTTTAAATAGTGTCCATAACAGCAATGTTAACCAGTTCACTGCAGTACTCTTGAAAGACGTCCCGGGTTTAAGAGTTTTTTCTACGATTTGGGCTTTTTTCTTTTTGGAGCTTTTTTTCATATAGCGCAGTATCACCAAACGTGCTCAAAGCACTTTACAAGGGGTACTTAGCCAACAGCAACACTTAACATGTAGAACAATTTATTTTCCGGAAAGAGACAACGCTGTTAACGGCATGTTAACGGACTCATTTTACACATGAGTACGAGAGGAGAGAGAGAGAGAGAGAGAGAGAGAGAGAGAGAGAGAGAGAGAGAGAGAGTAAAGAGCCTTTTCCGAGGACTCAACTATGCGCCGAGCGAGGCTCGAACCCAGGACCTTCCGAGTCATACCACATAGCCGCACACGATAATGATCATAATTTAATCAATCGATATTTGAAGGGCAAGTTTTCTGACCACATTAAAAAATATATACATGTCTTTCCAGACTACGCTTTTAGTGTCAGGTCGGTGCAAATATTATTTATACGTGGAATAGATTCAATATTAAGATTACATATTGCGATATGAGCACTAACCTTCTCCTTACCACCTAAGGCAAAATCGTCACATTTGTTTCGACACAATATACATTTTTTCTTATTACGATTGATTTTGTACATCATAAACTTTGAAGAATGATCTTTTTTTAATCAATAAGAACATAAAGTTGTTTTGCAGAGAGCTTGTTTGAGTTTAAAATATCCATTTTTCTGCTATATGTGACCCATCGTCTCAAAACGGTATTTTGCCGTAATGAACCATATGCTTAAAAGCCGAATTTCATGTTAAAACTGGTCAAAAATATAAACTGTTGGCATTCGCACCCTAAAATATGGCATCCTTTCTCCTCAATAAAACATACAAACTGAACACAAGTCTGATATTTCTGGCTATAAATTCAATTTTCAACATCATAACCGTCCCGACTTAATACCGTTTTGAGGCGAAGGGTCACATAGAAGCCTGCTATTTTGGGAAAATGCTGAAAATGATGGGTAAGGAAAGAGTTAAAGCTCGTGTTAGAATTCCATGGATTTATCTGGCATCGATGCGAGGGTTGATGGCGACACGTTAGTGTAATTAAGTATTGACAGCTAAGCCCTTGTGGGTAGGGTTTACAAATTATGTATAGTCTTCTTCTTCTTTTTCTTTTTCTTCTTCTTCTTCTTCTTCTTCTTCTTCTTCTTCTTCTTCTTCTTCTTCTTCTTCTTCTTCTTCTTCTTCTTCTTCTTCTTCTTCTTCTTCTTCTTCTTCTTCATCTTCTTATCATCATTATTATTATTATTATTATTATTATTATTATTATTATTATTATTATTATTATTATTATTATTATTATTATTATTATTATTATCATTATTATTATTATTATTATTATTATTATTATTATTATCATCATCATCATCTTCATCACCACTACCACCACAACCATCATCATCAGCATCATCATCATCATCATCATCATCATCATCATCATCATCATCATCATCATCATCATCATATCGTGACAAAAACATAAACAAAGCAGACGTATGACATCAGTAGCTTTCTATTTTTAGCTTAAGTAACCCATAGATGCCGCTGGTTCAAGGCGACCAAAAGATACTATTTTTAGAAGACCCTGCGCTGGTTCCATCCCAGGGAATTACTGGTCTAAATTAAGAATGACGATAAAGTGACCTAAATTCAAATCCCGTTAGTTCCCCGATTACCAGAGCAATTTCTCATGTGTGTACGTCGTTGTTCACGTTTCCCTTGTCCAGCGTAAAGATTGAGTGGGGCCCAAATATATTGTGGATAGAAACATAAAGATTAGGTACGTACAGCAAGCACACAACACCAATAGATAGTATGCAGATGACGTCACTCAGGCCTTTGTTATTGTTTTTGCCATCCGCGTTTGTGAGTTGTTCTCACTAAACTGTATTAACCAGACTATAAAAGTTCATGGTTACACAGAGTTTGTGTGTTGGTCCGTTATACTTCCGGATGGCAATGTTGTGAACTCCTTGGCCAAGCGCATACTATCTATACAACTCGTAAAGAGGGTTTTAAGTTATAGATAGAACGAAGATGACGTCACACAGGCCTTTGTTATTGTTTTTTTTTGCCATCCGCATTTGTGAGTTGTTCTCACTAAACTGTATTAACCAGACTATAGATAGTATGCAGATGACGTCACTCAGGCCTTTGTTATTGTTTTTGCCATCCGCGTTTGTGAGTTGTTCTCACTAAACTGTATCAACCAGACTATAAAAGTTCATGGTAACACAGAGTTTGTGTGTTGGTCCGTTATACTTCCGGATGGCAATGTTGTAAACTCCTTGGCCAAGCGCATTCTATCTATAAAAGTTCATGGTTACACAGAGTTTTGTGTGTTGGTCCGTTAAACTTCCGGATGGCAATGTTGTGAACTCCATGGCCAAGCGCATTCTATCTATAAGGGGATTGCAATGTAACTTGTACATTACACTAGGAATCTGGGCGGTGTTGATTTAAAACAAATAAACTTGAGATACTTGATATAGATAGTATACGCTTGGCTAAGAAGCTCACAACATTGCCATCCGGAAGTATAAGGACCATCACACAAAACTGTGTGTATCCATGAACGTTTATAGTCGGGTTAATACAGTTCAGTGAGCATTTCTCATAAACGCGGATAGCAAAAAACAATAACAAAGACCTGAGTTACGTCACCTTCGAACTATCTATACTTGAGATTTTATATAGCGTAATATCCACTAAACGTGCTCAAAGCTCTTTACAAATGGTCCAGTAGAAGCCGGTGATTGTGAAAATACTAACGAAAGAGTGAAAATGGAGAGGCTTCGTATGGGAACAAAACAGACAATGGACAATTCGAAGGATTCATACCCGAAATGTCCATTGTCTGTTTTGTTCCCATACGAATCCTCTCCATTTTCACTCTTTCGTTAGTATTTTTTAAATGGTCCCTGGCCTACGGTAACACCTAACATGTAAGAGAGATACGACATCTGTTAGTCGATATTACAATATTTTTCCGACAGATACAACTCTGATAACGGCCAGGCACTTATTTTACACCTGAGAATGATGAGAAAATGTGAGTAAAGAGCCTTTTTCCAATGACTCGATTATGCGCAGAGCGAGGCTGGAACTCAGGACCATCCGATCCGAAAGCGAGTCCCATACCAGAAGACACAAATTGCTTGTAGATTTTTAAAACAAAGAAATGCTCAAAAGATGTCCTTTTGCTAACAAATCTGGAGGTCATAAATTGCTCTTTATGTATAAGTTAGTTGTGTTGCGAAAGTTGTGTCAATCCGATAAATTGTTTCTTTTATGTCTTACAATAATGTGTAAGATGCGTTATCACACCAAGCATCGTTTAATCTTAGCATCGTTAACATGTAGCCTGACACTAGAACGATCTAGGACTGGCAGTTTGATGTCATTTTTTAGGTTTGTGTTGCGTCTAATTGGTGAGTTGTCGTTAGTAGAGCTCATGGAAACCAGTTATTTCATTGGTTGAACTATTGAATACAACTCACGATTTGTTTTCTTTTGTGGCAAAAGACTGGCATTTTGGCGTCATTTTTTGGTCAGTGTCAGGCCATAACTTTAGGATGGCCACGGTTTAATAGATAAAATAATACTCAATGTCCATCTACTTTTCTTTATAGTATCTATTCGCTTACTAGAGCGAAAAAATTATGTTGTAAACTATCAAGAAAAAAAAGTAAAAACTCCACAAATCTTAAGCATTTAATAAAACGCAATATCCACTCAGCGTGCTCAAAGCGCTTTACAAGGTGTCCTTAGCCAAAAGCAACATTTAACATGTAGAACGAGACATGACGGGCTGTAAGGCGATTTTACAATTTTCTCTGTTAACGGAGTAAATATTACTCCTTCTACACCCGAATACGGTAAGAGAATGTGAGTGATGGCCGTTTTCCTTAGACTCAACTATGCGCCGCTCAGAGCAGGACTCGAACCCTGGACGCTCCGATCCGAAGGCGAGTGTTATGACCAGTAGTCACATATTTTAGCTAGAAAATATTTTACAATAAAAATTGATGAATGAAGATGACCTTCAACTTGTTAGTAAATATAGATAGAATGCGCTTGGCCAAGGAGTTCACAACATTGCCATCCGGAAGTATAACGGATCAACACACAACTCTGTGTAACCATGAACTTTTATAGTCTGGTTAATACAGTTTAGTGAGAACAACTCACAAACGCGGATGGCAAAAACAATAACAAAGGCCTGAGTGACGTCATCTGCATACTATCTATAAGTTCAGTAAAGCTACTGTTACAGGAACTTTAGTGAGAACTGAGAACTAATCTCTCAACTGGCGGTCCAAAAATACTAACAAAGTGCCGAGTGACGTCAACTGCTGTCTAAGGTCGTGCACTGATTCACCATCTAATCCGTGGACAAACAGGAATATTAGTGTCATTAACACTTGGTGCCTGGTGCCAAACGGTGCGATGCCGTACACAATGCTTGACGTGGTGTGCATTGCAACAATTAATTGTCTTGTCTACCTTCTGAATAGCAGCAGGCTGGGTGGTGTATCAGTATAAACGTGCCTAGCGACGATCTCCGATAAACTTATGCAAGGATTTATCAATATCTACAGCCAATCTACTTTCACAAAACACATTTTTGAAAAAAAAATTATAAAGTTGGTTAGAAATATTTTATATCAAATATAGATTGGTTCACATGATTTGTATTTTGTCAAAAACTCTCAATTCTGATAAATCTTTTATAAGTTTCCATCTGAGACTTTTTGACAAGTTAGGGTAATTTTAATCGTTCGATATTTTAAATTTCTGGCCAAAATGAAAAATATGCGTTTTTATCTTAGTTTATCAAAATGTTCTTGATTACTGCCTACTAGAGATTTAATCGATACGGGGAATGGTATAATACGTATGACGTGATTGGAGGCAGGGTATCATCAAAATGCCACATTGTACAATCATGTAACGAGTGACACAAATCAAACAAACAAACAAATAAACATACCAACAAAATAAAAAGAAACAACAAGAAACATAAAAGAAAAGAAATGGAACCTGAAAAAAAAATAAAGACGATACTGTATTTATCTAGGCGTGTATTACAAGATGTTCCAGGTAATTATTATTCTTCTTCTTTTTTTGGCGTTCAAAATGTTTTTGAAAATAACAGAGATTTCATTTTATCTCAACAGAGCCACGCTCTCCCCCGCCAGGCGGAGTTGTCGTACCAGTAAGGTCGCGGGTTCAAGCCCCGCCCCATCGCCTCGAAAATTTGTATTCTCTATTGTCTTCTTGCACTTACCTACTCACTTCATTTCAGGTTAATAATGATGCCAATTTTTGGTAATTTCCACAGAAATCGCATCTTTCCACGTTATTACAAAATGTAGCGGTCAATAGAAAAAGAAATGCTCAAAATGCAAAAAAAAAAAAACAAAAACAAAAACAAAACATTATAAAAATTGTGGCCAAAAACGCGTCCTTCATATATTATCGATTGATTCAATTGATCATCTTCTTCTTCTTCTCCTTCAAGTCCCAAGTCTGTGCCAGACATCGGTGATCATGGTACTAATATTACTCTTTTCTTTCTTTGTCACCCATCTGTTCAAACTATTCAAATATGTTTTTCTCGGTCTACCTTTACTCTTTTTACCTTCTATCTTTCCTGTGAGAGCAAGAAGTTCAATATATTTATGTCGATTTAGGTGCCCTAAAAATTGCATTTGTCTTTTTCTTATTGTACGAATTAATAACCTTTTAGTTTCAGCTTGCTCTAATACTTCTTCATTGGTTTTCTTCTCTGTCCATGATATTCTTAACATCCTTCTAAGAAACCACATATCTTATGGGAATATATACCAAATTATAACGAAGGAAACTAGTGCGAAGCGGTCCTTGGCAAGCTTAAGAACCACGGTCCTACGGTCCTTGGGAAATGAAGACCGCAAGGACCGGTCCTAGGACCGGTCCTTTTCGACATTGAACATTCCTGAGAGACTGTTGGAAATTCGAACCGGTTTGACCTTTGAGACCGTGGGATCGTTCATTCTTGAACCGTTAAAGACCGCTACACGATGAAAACCGTGGTCTACAGGAGTAAAACACACGGAGTAGTCACACTCATTTCAAATTGTAACCTAATTAGAGAAGAGGGGTGATGCCTTCTTTATTTGCTCACCGTACTTCATTGTTACTTCGATAATTTAATAAAATTTGAAATTTATCCCCATTAACGGAGATAATGGCATCGCCCAAGGCGTTGATCGAGTTGTTCGTGGCGTTGATACACACACGCAACTCCTACCCCCCCCCCTCCCCCCCCCCCCACACACACACATTAGAGGGCAGCGAGCATTGAAGAGTAAGAAAGAGACGTGAAGTATTAATAAGAGGGGGTGGATGAGGTATTAAGAGGGGTCGATGGTGACTTTTCGCCAGATCTAACAAACTCAGCTACCCTTCATTGTGAGTAGACAGGGATTCAGAAAAAACTCGACTGCACACGGGATCGATCTCTGGCCCTTTGCGTATAAAGAAGTGCTCTATCAACTGAGCTACGGGTCCCCAAATATCTATTGGACTTTTTTAAAATTCAGACGTTATAAACTAGTTTTTGGAAGGAAAGAAATAGTGAACTCATTATTATTGATTAGTAAAACACCAACGAAATTTTAATATTTATTGTTTTTTTTAAACAACTTGCGATAGAAAGGATGGTGACAAGAGATGACAAAAGAAAACAAAAAGTACGGATTTGGCTACTTGCTAAGTTCGACAAACATCACACACACACACACACACCAAACACAAATCTTAGTAGTCACATACATTTCAACAATAACCCATTAAGAAGAGGGTCATGCCTTCACCATAGATCATTGTCATTGCGATCATTAATGGTGTAGTAAAATTTTGAAAATTTACCCGTAAATGGAATCGTCCCAAGGCGTGCGCCTCCTGTTCCCCCATCACACACCGAAAGGGCGGTTGCGGAGTGAAGGTTGTTGGTCGTCTGCCTGTATGGTCGTCTGTGTCGTTTAGTGTATGGCAAAGGGTGTAGGTGCGATTAATTAAGTGGGATGGTGGTGATTGGTGGGAAGATAGCAACCGAAGCAACGAATCGCTGGGGAAGTAGCCTAGTATGGCGCGAGACCGTTGAAAGGTGATAAGAAGTGAGGACCGCTGCCAGTCTTCCACTATGGGACCGGTCTCCGGTTCACAGCTAAAAGACCTGTGGACCGGTCCTTGGACCGGTCCTCAGCGCGGCACTAAAGGAAAACTGCACGATTCTACATCAACATAAAAATATGGTTCTCACCCATTATCCAAACAATGAAGAAATGATATTGCTGAAACTAAGCTGATGGAAACTGTGATTGTAAAAATAATGTTAAAGAATAACAAAATACCAACAAACTCCGTGATGGCCGGAGGTCTAACGTGTCTCAGAGATGTTGCGAGCTATGCCGCTCGGGGTCGCCTTCGCCAAAACAGTAGACAGGAATTATATGATGGAGATTTATAATGACGAATAATACGTGTTTGTGCATGCTGTTGACGTGGCTTTCAATCTTGTATGTATATATTATGCATTGTCATATTATTATGGTTATCTTCTATATGTGTGTATGTATGTTGTTTGTGTGTGTGTGTGTGTGTGTGCTTTGCATGTCACGGTTAAGATATATGTTTGTACACCACATGAGTACATTTAAGTTGAAATACTATCTTTACCACGTGTATCATTATTGTAATCTTTAATCAATAGATATGGCATTAATATTAAGGGCATTCAAGGGATTTTATGCCATTTTGCCCTATACCATATGTTATGTTATGTTATGTTAAAAAAACGAAACGTTTATGGTTCACAACTATTCTGTAGCCAATAACAAACACAGTAAAAACGCCAGGCTCAATACCCTTTTCCAACCCAAAAAACAAAAACAAAAAAAACCCGAAACAAACCCAGTAATATCTTGTATAATCTAAGACATCTTCTTGACCACTGGTTTGGATAATTCTCCCTGGTTATCTATCTATTTATAATCGTGAATTACATGTCTACATTTTCATCTGATCTTCTTGGGTTTTTCTCTTTGCTCGTCCTTCTCTTCTTCCTCCTTTCACTACAATCATCATCATCATCATCATCATCGTCGTCGTCATCATCATCATCATCATCATCATCATCATCATCATCGCCTTCATCGTCGTCGTTATCATCATCATCATCATCATCATCATCATCATCATTATTATCATCATCATCATCATCATCATCGCCTTCATCGTCGTCGTCATCATCATCATCATCATCATCATCATCACCATCTTCTTTATCATCATCATCGTCATCATCATCATCATCATCGTCATCATCATCATCATCATCATCTCTTACTTCTTGTTGTTCACCTCTTCATCCTCCTCCTTCTCTTCATCTTCCTCCTCCTCTCCCTCCTCCTCCTCATCCTCTTTCTCCTCCTCCTCCTCATCCTCCTCCTCCTTCTTCTTCTTTCCTTCTTCGTATTATTCTTCTAATAACACCTCTGAAATCATGTTTCTCGAAGTTCCTATTCCAGTGTCAATCAATGTTAAATTTCTAAAAGCTTTGAATTTCCAGTCACGAAACAACATCCCCTGTCAAGAAATAATACTTTACTACAGTACAATTATCATTCCCATCAGCCATCAGTTTGCTACAAGGCAATTAGTGTCACGGATTTGATGTGATACAGATGAGTCTATTTTGGTATTAAATTGCATATATCATCATTGATTATTGATTTTTTTTAAAACTCGCAGGTCGCTGATCAATCTCAAAATCTTCAAGGAAATTTTTTTTTATTGCATGTTTACTTCTTCTTTATTTATTCTTGATAATTTTATTAAATGAATTAGCGTTTCTAATTGCGATGGACACCCCGAGGAAAGAGGCGGAAGTGAGGAGACTTGTAGACGGACCATAGAGAGGGACCTAAAACGAATGAATTAGCGTTTCTAATTGCCATGGAAATCCCAAGGAAAGAGGAAGCGAGGCCGCCCCAAGGAGACTTGGAGACGTACATAGAGAGGGACCTAAAACGAATGAATTAGCGTTTCTAATTGCCATGGAAATCCCAAGGAAAGAGGAAGCGAGGCCGCCCCAAGGAGACTTGGAGACGTACCGTAGAGGTGGACCTAAAACAGACAGGTCTGTCCCTCAAGATGGCCCCAAGACAGGACCAGGTGGAGATTTCTTGCATCGCCTCAAGTGCCAGCAGGCCCGGAGAGGATTGAGTGAGTGAGTGAGTTGCTTGGAATGGTACTGCGGTAGATTCACAACTTGAATAAACAGAGTTCGAGTCCTTGACGTGAATACTTATTATAACCCGTTAATCTCATCATTGAATGGATCATGAAAGAATCGCTGTATCTCTCCAAATCTGACGAGAGTGACGACCTCTTGAGGTCATGGGTTCAACACACAAACGCCGCGGAGAAGTGGGTAGCTCAGACAGTAGAGGTAAAGGGCTCTCCCCGACCAGGCGTAGTTGTCGTTCCAGGAAGGTCGTGGGTTCGAGCCCCCATCGCCCCGAAAATTTTTATTTTCTATTGTCTTCTGGCACTTTGCTACACACTTCATTGTTTAATAGACACCATATATATCAATGTGCATCTTGAATGTTATAGAAATAGATTAAAATTTTGGTTACCTATTTTTTTTACTTTTGATTCTCTAGGTACGCAGGTTAGTGAGCAACACATCAATACGGGTAAAACTTGCGCTCTCAACTAAAAGTTTTTTTTTTTTTTTTTTTTTTTTTTTTGCAGCTTTGTAGTTTCGTGATATGACACTCCACCTTCGGATCTGTAGGTTGCTGGTTCGAGTCCCTCTATGGGCGGCGCAAGGTCGAGTCGTTGGAAAATGCTTTTCACTTACATTCTATCACCTAAATCAAATGTAAAATGAATATCTGGTCAGTAATAGCGATGTTTGTGTGTCGAAAAGTTATCATATTAGGGGGCATGGCTCGTCCTATATTTAAGGTGTTGCTGTTGGATAGAGCCCAATGAGAAGCCCTTCGCGCATATTTAATTTAGTAGATAATGTGCAATATGAATTTTTCTACTTTTAAAAACATCTACAAATTGGATTTACGTTCGATGTTGCTTGCATTTCTGTCATTAGTTAGTCTGTTCAACGTTTTACTTTATTGGCCAACTTTATCAACAAAGTCCATTGCTCCCTCTTTATATAATCCAATAATTTAACTTCTATCAATTCAAATACTTCTTTGATTTTCTATGAGCTTGAAGAACAGGAATTCATCCGATAATATATTTTGTGTTCCTCTCTGATTCCTTGGTGGTCGGAGGTCTATCGGAGGTCTAACGTGTCTCAGAGATGTTGCGAGCTATGCCGCTCGGGGTCGCCTTCGTCAAACACACGATGGCAATTGTTTGTTCCTTTTTTATCTATTTAATAGGCTTCAACTGTCATGACGTCACTTCCCTCGTAATGACGCAAATAACTTAGAAACTGGTTCAAAAAGTATCGGAACAATGGCGGACGCCCTTATGAAATACTTCTCCGACGAGCGTAAATGTGTGCATCCCGAGGAGAAAAACATTATAACTAGGGACTATTGATTTTGGGTTTGTTTTTTTTCCCCTGTTTCTCAGTAGATTTACTTTCTTGCTTTTTTGATTGTTTTGATTCTTTTCCATTCTTTCTTTCTTCTTTTTTTTTTCGTTTTAAAAAAAATTGACTTCCCCTTCATCATTTTGCCCAATTCTTTTAAATCCCCAATCAACACAAGTAAAAAAAAACCCAGATAAATAGAGGTGCCTAAATGAGTCAATAAAATGGAGATAAAGATAAAGGGAGTAAATCTGACTCATGAATCAACAACACAAAACAAACGACGTTTCGGCCCTTGGCCTTTTTCAAGTAAACACAGAAAACATATATACTTATAATAGATTGTCATAATAATACAGGCGGAAATTTGTAAATGTGTAAATTTTCGCCTATATTATTATAACAATCTAATATAAATATAATATATATTATATATATATATATATATATATATATATGTGTGTGTGTGTGTGTGTGTGTGTGTGTGTGTCTTCTGTGTTTACTTGAAAAAGGCCAAAGGCCGAACGTCTTTTTTTGTGTTGTTCATTCATGAGTCAGATTTATTCCCTTTATCTTTATCTCTAAAAAATCAGAAACCAACCATTTTACGCCCTTGTTTTACTGCAACCTTTATCTAATCCCTTACCACCTCCATCAAAATCGTCACATTTGTTACAAATTCAGATTTATTTTGTGCATCACAAACTTTGAATAATAATCTTTGTTTAATTCATAAGAACATAACGTTGTTTTGTAGAGTGAATGTTTGAGTTTTAAAAATCAATCTTTCTGCTGGGTAAGTAAGCCTTCCATTTTAAGAAAGTACTGAAAAGGATAGGTAGGGAGGGAGTAAATATATAATAAATAATAAAATATATAATAATAATAATAATAATAATAATATATAATAATAATAATAATAATAATAATAATAATATAATAATAATAATAATAATAAAATATAAAATAATATATATAAAATAATAATAATAATAATAATAATAATAATAATAATAATAATAATAAATATATAATAATAATAATATAATAATAATAATATATAAAAATAATAATAATAATAATAATAATAATAATAATAATAATGTACTTTATTCATCCAAAAGGAAATTTTTGTACAGACGTATAAAATGCCGACAATGATACATACATGAACATAATATACGTAAATATAATGTGGTAAACCATTCTCAATCTATAACTCTTCAGTACTTACAAACCTGTAGACACAGCTAATAATAATTTCAGTCGAACAAATTACTTTTGCTCCAGGTGGATGATTTGACTTACATAAGAACTCACCTAGACGAGGCTAACAGTTTCTTCGAGATAGGTCCGAGTCTGGATGATTAGCCTTTGGCCAAATCCAACATAGCACGAAATCTAATTGTTGTTAAAACGTGTGCACCCCGTTACCTCTCATAACCTGACCCGATGTTGTACTTTTTTGTACTTTAGGGGTAGGCATGAGCTTAGGTAAAATACTCGTAACATCCGCCAGCCGGATTAAACATACCAACGCACAAAACTGTGTGTAACCTTTAACGTTTATAGATAGTATGCGCTTGGCTCAGAAGCTCATAACATTGCCATCCGGAAGTATATCGGACCAACACACAAAGCTGTGTGTATCCATGAACGTTTATAGTCGGGTTAAAACAGTTCCGTGAGCATTACTCATAAACGCGGATGGAACAAAAAACAATAACAAAGACCTGAGTGACGTCATCTTCGAACTATCTATAGTCTGATTGATATAATTTAATGAGAACTAATCACGAACAGGCTGGCTAAAAATATTTTTTAAAGAGCTAAGTGATGTCAACCTCGTTCTCTCCATAATATGTGAACGATCAAATAAAAACGGTATTATGTTAAATGGTTTAGATGTTATAAATTGAATTTAGAGTAAAAAATGATATGAGTCTTGGGTTAGATTTTATATTGTTTGAAAAGAATGAGGGACCCCGATAGCTCAGTTGGTAGAGCACTCATTTCACACACAAAGGGACCGAATATAAATTTAAATTTTGAGCTTTTATATAGAGCAATATCCACTAAATGTGCTAAATGTGCTCAAAGCGCTTTACAAGGGGTCCCTGGTCAATAGCAACATTAAACATATAGGACGGGACATGCCGCCTGTTAGGCGATATTACAATTTGTCGGACATAGACAACGCCGTTAACGGCCAGGTACTCATTTTACACCTGAGTACGGTGAGAGAATGTGAGTATAGAGTATTTTCCAAGGACTCAACTATGCGCCGCGCAGGCTCGAACCCAGGACCTTCCGATCCGAAAGCGAGTGTCATACCACTAGACCTCATAGCCGCACTAATCTTGTTTTACGTACAGGGCGCGTATTATTCCAGTTGATCGTAGAGAGCGGTTTGGGTGTCAAAGATTACAATGTCAGCTTCTTTTACCAGTATTGTATCATTAGTTCTTGTCGTCGAGACCATAACACGATATCCCGATGGTCGACGGATCAAACCTCTGACGTCCAGATTTTCACGATTCACATATCAAACCTCTGAAGTCCAGATTTTCACGATTCACGGATCAAAACTCTGAAGTCCAGATTTTCACACATTCACGGATCAAACCTCTGAAGTCCAGATTTTCACGATTCACGGATCAAATCTCTGAAGTCCAGATTTTCACACATTCACGGATCAAAACTCTGAAGTCCAGTTTTTCACACATTCACGGATCAAACCTCTGAAGTCCAGATTTTCACGATTCACGGATCAAAACTCTGAAGTCCAGATTTTCACACATTCACGGATCAAACCTCTGAAGTCCAGATTTTCACGATTCACGGATCAAAACTCAGAAGTCCAGATTTTCACACATTCACGGATCAAACCTCTGAAGTCCAGATTTTCACGATTCACGGATCAAATCTCTGAAGTCCAGATTTTCACACATTCACGGATCAAACCTCTGAAGTCCAGATTTTCACGATTCACGGATCAAAACTCTGAAGTCCAGATTTTCACACATTCACGGATCAAACCTCTGAAGTCCAGATTTTCACGATTCACGGATCAAACCTCTGAAGTCTACGTGCGGCTATGTGGTCTAGTGCTTTGACACTCGCTTTCGGATTGGAAGGTCTTGGGTTCGAGCCTCGCGCTCGGCGCATAGTTGAGTCCTTGGAAAAGGCTCTTTACCCACATTCTCTCATCGTACTCAGGTGTAAAAAAATAAGTACCTGGCCGTTAACAGCGTTGTCTTTGTCCGAAAAATTGTAATATCGCCTAACAGGCGTTATGTCCCGTCCTACATGTTAAATGTTGCTGTTGACCAGGGACCCCTTGTAAAGCGCTTTGAGCACGTTTAGTGGATATTGCGCTATATATAAAAAAGCTCAAAAGCTCATACGAGCTTTGCGCACCATGTTTTATTTAATTTTGTGAGAAAATCGAGACTTCAGAGGTTTGAACCGTCGACCATCGAGACATTTTAGAAAATTGGCAATAATAATAAGAATTCTTGAGAATTTATAAAGCGTGTGTAATGTATATCAAATCTGTTCCACGGCTTTTACAAGGGTCTGCAAAATAAACGGCAACAATTACAGGGAAGGACAAATTGTGTTGTTTTTTAATAGAGACAATAGGATTCAATAGTCTGGTGTCACGTCGCCCAGCACCGGCGGCCATCGTGGTTCTAAACAAAGAAAATCAGTTCTTTTTATTCTTCATGCTGG
>NC_088360.1:28116251-28171251 GCF_034508935.2 Berghia stephanieae
TTTACTCACACTTTCTAATGGCTCTCAGATATAAAATGAGCGCCTGGCTGGTAACAGTGTTGTCTCTGTCGAAAAAGAATGATTTCATAGAGTCTTGTAGGAGTCGTGTCTCTCTTGTGTGTTACTTATTGCTGTTAGTTTTGGACCTTGTCTGCGCTTCGATACATAGACTGTGAATTGCTCTATATGAGAGATCAAGTTATTTTGTTGTTGTTGCTGTTTTTAGTCCCGTCTCTGTGTTTTTCATGCATCGTTTTTTACCATTTACACGTACAGCACTGTATGGCTATGCGGTCTTGTGGTATGACACTCGCTTCGGATCGGATTGTCCTGAGTTCGAATCTCGCTCGGCTCATAGTTGAGTCCTTGAAAAAGGATCTTTACTCACATTCTCTCACCCTACTGAGGTGTAAAATGAGTCCCTGGCCTTCAACAGCGTTGTCTCTGTCGGGGAAAATTTAATATCGCCTAACAGGCGTCATGTATAGTTCTATATATTACTTTTGCCGTTGGTCAGAGACGCTTTGTAAAGTGCATTGAGCACGTTTAGTGGATATTGCGCTATATAAAAGCTCAAGTTTTAATCATACAGTTATAGGCAGACGGAGGGTGTTGATCCCAAACTGTTTCCTTTTTTATGTTTCATTATAAATCTCGAAGCAAGATAATTATTTTTATTCATAAAATAATCTGCTCACAGCTTCAAACATTATGGTAATTAATTGAATTGGATTTTCCCATCCCTTTTTAATTTTAAATCCGCCTCCACATGTTTTCAGCATAATAATTAATTGAACTCAATGTAAAACACACACACACACACACAACCTGAGCATTTTTTATTTACCGCAATATCCACTGAACATGCTCAAACCGCATTTAAAGTGGTCCTTAGCCAACAGTAACATTTAACATGTAGGACGAGACATGACTTCCTTAAGGCGATAGATCATTTTTAGAGACAATGTGCAGTTAACGGTCATTTCCACGGTGAGAGATTGTGAGTAAAAGGCCTCTTCCAATGACTCAACTTTACGCCGCTCAGAGAGGGACTAGAACCGTAGCCATCGTTAACTTTTTGCCTGACACTGAAACTCAAAAAGACTGGCATTTTGACGTCATTATTTGGTTTTTGCATCGCCTAGTTAGTGAGTTGTCATTAGTAGTGCTCTGGAAACAAGTGGTCCCATTGGTTGAACTATTGAATACAACTCACGATTTGTTTACTTTTGTGGCCAAAGACTGGCCTTTTGCCGTCATGTTTTGGTCAGTGTCAGGCCATAACTTTACCAAGGCTAGGCTCGAACCCACGTCTCCCGATCCCAGGCAGGTGTCAATACCACTAAACTACAAAGCCGGAAGGAAAGAGCTTTCTTATTTCCTGAAATGCCAAATACATTAAGGCGTGTGGTATCTGTAACGTCATCTGCTTATTAATTAATTAGATAATCTATTTTTATGGGCGAAAGGAATTTGGAACTAGAGAAAACAAACGCATCATAATGAAATAAAAATTAGTAAACAAGATCTTTAGAGAAGAAGGGAAATAGGTGGGGGGTCATAATGCCATAATTGGATGCAATAGTCTGATCTCACGTCGCACAGCAACGGCGGCCATCTTGGTTCTAATCAAAGAAAATCTGTACATTTTATTCTTCATGCTGGCGAGAACTTTTCATATGTCTTGTGATCAGAATGTGTAAAAGTCAAAACATGATCAGATTTATATTGTGTTTTTTTTCCTCTTGACACGCTTTTATGCTCGTCGGAGAAATATTTCATAAAGGCGTCTGCCATTGTTCCGATAGTTTAGAGCCAGTTACTAAGTTACCATGCGTCATTAGGAGGGAAGTGACGTTACGACTGTGGAGGCGTATTTGGTTCGTAATCCCGAAGTTTGTTGGGGATTTTTCGGACCCTTCTGTTCACAAAACATTGTTTGGGTTGCTGGGCCTCTAGGATATGGTGGAAGTATTCTGCAGAAGATTTGCATCTTAGTTAAAGGTTTGAAGCCAATACGCTTCAACACTCGTAACGTCACTTCCTCTCGTAATGACGCATGGTAACTTAATAACTGGCTCTAAACTGTCGGAACAATGGCGGACGCCCGTATGAAATATTTCTCCGACGAGCATAAAAGCGTATCCAGAGGGGGGAAAAATGTAAATCTGATCGTGTTTTGACTTTTACACATTCTGATCAAAAGGCATATGAAAAGTTTTAGCTAGCATGAAGAATAAAAAGTACCGATTTTCTTTGTTTAGTACCACGATGGCATCCGTTGCTGGGCGAGGTGACATCAGACTATTGAATCCAATTGTCCCTGTTTGTGCAATGTAAAAAATGAGCTTTTATATCGAGCAATATCCACTGAACGTGTTCAAAGTGCTTTATAACATGTAGAACGAAACATGACGCCCGTTAGGCGATATTACCATTTTTTTCCGAGATAGACAACGCCGTTAACGGCCAGGTACTCCTTTGACACCCGAGTACGGTGAGAGAATAGTTGATTAAAGAGCCTTTTCCAATGATTCAACTATGCGCCGAGCGAGGCTCGAAACATGGAACTTACGATCCGAAAGCGAGTGTCATACCACTAGACCACAAAGCCGCATAATGTAGCGGCATAATGATCTGCTTTCTTGGTCTTATTGGGATTCCGATAGTTCAGTTTGTATAGCACTCGCTTGTCTAGACCAATCCCTTGTGATCCACCTGTCACCTAGCAGTGACTGGGTAGCTGGGACTGTTAAATCTGTCGGAAAGTACTTTGCGATAGGCTATCTTCCTATCCGAAAGGTACCACAGGCCTTATGGCTCTGCATGACTACTATTCTGCTGTGCACTTGAAAAACACAAATATTTAGAAATTTGGCCAGAAAATTCGTCCTTCAAATATCGATCGATTCAAATGACCCTCGCCTTAGCAAACACTTTCAAACCTGGGACTACGCGAAGTATCAGGTTTGAAGGTTTTTTGCTAAGACGATGGTCATTTAAATCGATCGATATTTGAAGGACGAGTTTTCTGGCCAAATTTCTAAATATGTGTTTTTCAACAGAACGGCAGTATTGGTCATATGGTTTTTAAAAGGCACTGCTGTCTAGGATCATGAAAAAAAACATATTTAAAAATCCCATGAAGTTTTGCCTTAGACACTGGTTTGGAATATGTTGATGAATACTGAAAAGAGTTTTATATTTGATGGTGTAGAATCGATGTTTACATGTATGCAGTTCTCACACCCAACCCCACTTATGGGCCTAGTTTAACATTGTTGTAATGGACAATATTTTGCGTCATTTAAAAAAAATGTCCGTTACAACAATGAGCCCAAAATGAATTGGGTTATCAGACCTGTAAATAAGTGCACATCGTGTAGAATACTAGCTATACTTATGAATTATAGTTTGTGTTTTCCTGCATTCTTGTTATTTTTAAATCCTGGACGTGTCCGAATCTTTGCAAGATATTGTGAGTGTCCGGTACAGGCAACAATTGGAGTCCAAAACGCACAGCGAAACAAATAATCAAAACAAATAAGAGAGAAGAATGGATGAACAGTTGGGCAATGAGCACCACGGGTAGATGTATGTTTTCCCATATGACCACTCCTGTAAAGACTGATTGCCTAAATAAGCTCAGAAGACACCATCAAAGCATCATCTTTCAACTAAGAACACAACACATACCGCTCAACAACCATTTCAGTAAAATTACAAAAGACACATCTCCTTCCTGCCCCCTATGTCAACACTCCAATGAAACAGTAACACACCACTTGCTTGAATGTCAACCTCTTGAAGACCCCACAAAATGTTTCTATTTCCGTTAGTTTGTTTAAAAAACAACTTGAACATTATAATATCGATGTCTCTCTTGCAATATTTTAGTTGAACGTAGCACCTGAAAACCTGACGTAATGAATTGTTTTTTGTCAACGGGATTCATTGAACGTCACAATTTATCATTTGGGAGGGATGGAATAATTTCATTCACAGTGCCTTACTCAAGGGTGCAACGCTTGGGCCAGGGATTTGTGATCATTGTCCTATTGTCTCCTATAATAATAATAATAATGCTGAAAACTTATATAGCGCTATAACTCCGAGACACCAGACTCTAAGCGCTTAAATTACAAATTACTTTGGCTGAAACATACTCATTCACACACACAAGCACACACACACACACATACACACACACAACACAACACAACACAAACCAAACCTATCTTGCTTCTCATACCATCTACTAAAATCGAAACAAATATGTTTTAAGCGAACGTTTAAAAATAGACAAAGATTCTTTTTCACGAATGCTCTGCGGTAAGGCGTTTCAAATAGAGGGTCCGAAATGAGAAAAGGATCTCATTCCAGCATTTTTCCGAATTCGAGGGACAACTAGTTTTGTGGAATCACTGGCCGAACGTAAGGGGCGGGGTTTTGAATATCTTTCAATTAGTTCTGAAAGGTAGGAAGGGGCAGTACCTTCAAGACAACGATACACTAAAACACAAGCTTTGAATTTAATTCTTTTCTCAACAGGCAGCCAATGCAGGTCATGAAGTAGAGGTCCGGCAGAGTCGCACCTACGCTTCATAAATACTAGTCTGGCAGCGCTGTTTTGGACAATCTGAAGACGTTTCAGATTGTATTGCGAAACGCCAAACAACAGAGCATTACAATAATCCAATTTCGATAGTACGAGGGACACAACCAGGTGCTTGGTCACATCCTCAGATATGAACCGTCTAATGGAAGCAATCTTTTTTAGTTGGAAAAAGAGAGATCTAACCAAATTATTAACCTGGTGCTCCATCGACAGTCCAGAGTCTAAGAATGTGCCAAGGTTTTTCACTTTGTCAACAATTTGAATAGAGGCATCCCCAACTTCAAATCTGTTTCACTTTTCCACTTCCTGTTCCCCACATACAGCACCTCCGTCTTATCATCATTCAGTTTCAGTCTGTTCTCATTCATCCATTTCTTAACACTTTGGATACAATTTTTACTATTGGCTGATACTTCTTGTAAATTTCTCATATTGGAAACGCAGTACAATTGCGTATCATCAGCGTATTGATGGTAAGACAGACCAAAACTTCTGATGATTTTAGACAGAGGGCCAACGTACAAAACAAAAAGAACGGGTCCAAGTACTGAACCCTGGGGAACCCCACAATCAAGAAAGATTTCCTCCGATCTATATTCATCCACCGTAATAATCTGTTTACGATTAAACAAATATGACCTAAACCAATCAAGCGCTGCACCAGACACGCCATAAGTAATTTCAAGACGTTTGAGAAGAAGATTGTGATCAATAGTATCAAAAGCAGACGATAGGTCAAGCAAATTCAGCAAAGAACATGAACCATTGTCTATAACAGAGAGGAGATCATTAACAACCCTAACAAGTGCGGTTTCCGTCGAATGATGTTGCCTATAAGCAGACTGAAATTTTTCTTCAAGACAATTATTTTAAAGATGAGACAGTAATTGTTTCAAAACAAGCTTTTCTAAGATCTTAGAGAGAAAAGGAAGATTAGAGACAGGGCGATAGTTTTTTAAGTTCTCTTTATCGAGATCAGGTTTTTTCAAAAGGGGTTTGACATGAGCAACTTTGTAAATGTCTGGTACAGCACATGACTGCAACGAATTATTAACAATACATGTAAATGGTGTTAAAATTACATCAATGCATTTTTTTAAAATGGCAGTATTTAAGGGGTCTAAATCACAACTTTTAGTTGGAGACGACATAATGCAATCACGTAAGTCAGCTTCAGTAATCTTTGAAAAATGTGTTAACGAATCACCATGAAACTTGTCAAATGTTGTAGGGATCGATTCAGACGAGAGTTCCTTCCTGATGGTATCCGTTTTTTCTTTAAAATATTGACCAAAGCGAGTTGGTAGATATGCACGATCGATTAAAGATGGGAGAGCTGGTTGCGTCTGTTGTCCCAGCAGTTCCTTGGTCAAGGCAAAGAATTGTCTCGAACGTCCCACGTTTTTGAGGCTTTCTTCATAGAATTTCTTTTTGGCCCTGAAATTGACGGCTTTTGCATCATTTCTAGCCGCGATGTATCGCTTCTTATCGACAGCATCTCTGGACTTGAGCCATTTTCTTTCTGCCCGCCTCCTGGCTAATCCATTCAATTTTATTTCGGTATTATACCAGGGTGCTTGACGTCTCACTTTTACTGCTCTAGTTGTTAAGGGAGCATGCTTGTCCACCGTACCAACAATTGACTCGTGGAGACCATTCGCATCATGTTTATTTTTAACGTTATGGTCAAGGTCTTGTTTAAAAATGACCTCCTATCATTCCCCGTACTCAACAGCTCTTGACTAATATGACTAAAGACTCTATATCTTTCCTATCGCTGTACGCTGGTGAATGTCGGAATCTTTTTTTATTTCTCTCTCATTTCACACTCACTTAGATCAATATCTGTGACGACCATTAATCTGAATTTATCCAGCTCAGTTTTTCTTACGCTTGGGACAATCTCGAGTCTTTTAGTGGTCATCGACTACTGATGGCCAATGGGCACTTCCGGTCAAGCGAAAGATTTGAGGAATGGATGGGATACAGAGACAACGAGAAAGCGGTGGGGTGGGGGGGAGTGAGGGATGGATGGGAGAGGGGAAACCAGAGATTAACGATCGTTATCCTGTCCCTATGTCTTATTTAGAATTCTAACTCGACGTTAATACAGTGTATTGAGAGTGTGCTGGTATTGAGATGGACTCGGGAGAAAAACACCCTTGTTTTTACATCAAAACAACAGTCAGTCTTCTCACGTGACCACTCGTTTCAAAACGGTAAATATATATATATATATATATATATATATATGACCCGTATTTTGACAAGAACAAACAAAGGGGTGTGATATTATACGGACTTGACCCTAAGTTAACATGAGACCGTACTGAACGTTCGTTTTTTTTAAACATTCGAAACAGACAATTATTAATTTTAATTTTTAAATTTTAAGCGAATTACAATGTGTCCCTGGCCCACAGCAGCACTTAACATAAAGGAAAAGACATGACGCCTGTTATGCGATACTTCAACCTTGCTAAATTATGTCCGTAAAGAACCTTTTCCAAGGGCCCAACTATGCAACACTCAGAGCGGGACTAGAACCCAGGAACTTCCGATCCGAAGTCGAGTGTCATACCCCGGACAATAATAACAACAACAAAAAAAATAATCTTGAAGAACATCGCTGAAAGTTTCGGACTCAAATCATTTCTTCAGCCAACAAAAAAGTCATTTAATGTAATCATATTTAACGCAGATTTGTATTTTTAAAGCGTTTTGTCACAGTGTTGAGTTTTAATTTCTAAATGAAGTCTTGATGATTATACAAAATTGTACGTTTTAAAAAATCTTGGAATGGCGTTGGAACGTTGACCTTGACAAAATAGGACGTTGTATTTATTGTTCACGACGGCAAATTACTCCCCATCTTTTTTTTTCTGTTGTATTGTTGATCCTGTTTTCATCGTGAATCATCCAGATGGCGTGGTTTTGCATCATAATAATAAATAAATAATAAATTAATTAAATTCCCTTTATTCATCCCATACGGGAAAATTTGTCTCTAGGGTCTATTCCAAAGGAAGACTGGAATAACCCAGGCGTCAGCCGCACAGCAGCGCCGCAAAGTGAGCTCGGGCGAGGGGACTTGCTCAAGGCCACACAGCGCAGCGGCGGGTGATCGAACTAGGTACCTTTCGGGTAGGAAGCAAAGACCGTACCTCTGAGCCACGCTGTCTTTTGCATTGGTAGACTAGGCAGTCAATGCAACTCGGTCACTCCTGAACATGAAAGTATGAATTAGCCATCATGGAGTGGTCGTGAATTCACGCGCTTCCGTTGTTGTTAATTGTTCGTGATATGAGATTTAGAACATAGTAATTGGTTGATTTTGGAATCTGAGTCGAACATGATCGTAGAATTCGCCATCTTTGTGAAACATAGTCAAACGGATTTCCGTTGTTTGATGGTAGGTTGCAAGTTGAATGTGGATACACAAAAGCTGTGATATTTGTTATTTGATATCCGAGACATATTCATTCTGTTTATAAGTGGCCTCCGTGATGAAGTTGTAGGCGTGTGTCATATTTATGTGATGTAAGACAGTCTGTGGGAAGGTGACACGTCCGGTCGAGGTATCCGCCATGACGATATGGAACTTGGTTTTCTGTGAAAATATACCAGGAAGTAACTTTTAAACCTCGAGCATTTGAGGTTATCTGATCAGAGAGATGAATGGCGTACCATTATCACCGATGTTTGGCACAGACTTGGTACTTGAAGAATATATATACAACTTATATTATAAATCAGTCACTTATCTCAGGACAAGTCCCAGATATCTATAAACATGCAATTGTAAAGCCTCTCATAAAAAAGCAAAATCTCGATGTAAATGACCTTAGTAACTACCGTCCCGTCTCAAATCTGCCATTTCTTTCTAAAATCCTTGAAAAAGTTGTACTCAGACGTCTTTCACAACATCTCCATGAAAACAATCTATGGGAAAAATTTCAGTCAGCTTATCGTTCTTACCACAGCACAGAAACTGCTCTGTGCTGTGTTGCGAGTGATTTGCTTGATGTTTTAGATAAAGGTTCTGTTTCTCTTCTGACATTGTTAGACCTTTCGGCGGTGTTTGATACTATTGATCACGGTATTCTCGTTAAACGACTTAATATAACTTTTGGCTTGTCTGGGACTGTCTTGCAGTGGTTTGAATCTTATTTAGATGGCAGAAAGCAACAGGTTATGATTTTAGATAAACTTTCTCGTCAACATACATTGTCTTTTGGTGTTCCTCAAGGCTCTGTTTTGGGTCCAATTCTTTTTGTTTTGTATACTTCTCAATTATCTAATGTCATCACTGGTCATGGGCTGCGCTATCATCTCTCTGCAGATGATACGCAACTTTATGCTACTGATAAAACTAAAAATCTCGAAAATATTGTGAAACGTGTTGAAGAATGTGTGACGGATGTGAAAGAGTGGATGGATGCAAACAAGTTGAAAATGAATGAGTCAAATATAGAAGTGATGATTGTGGGAAATAGAGGGCAGTTGAAGGTGAATGATGGTCTTGAGGTGTTGATTGGGGGTGAAAAGATCAAAGTTTCAAAGACTGAAAAATTTGGGTGTCTATTTTGATTCAGAAATGAGAATGTCAGCTCACATTTCTGCTCTCTGTAAATCTTTATACTTTCAGTTGAAGAAAATCAGTTCGATCCGTCAGTATATTGCAATTGGAACATGTAAAACATTGGTTGTTTCCCTCATTTTTTCGAAACTAGATTATTGTAACTCGCTGCTTGTCAACTTGCCTCAGGCTTCTATTAAACAATTACAACTACTGCAAAACAGTGCAGCAAGATTAGTTTTTGGCCAAAAAAAATTTGATCATGCAACCCCTTTGTTGGCCTCTCTCCACTGGTTGCCCATTGAAAAGCGCACATATTACAAAGCAGCGTGTCTTGTTTATAAGTGTTTGGCTGGTATAGCACCGGCATATCTCACAGATCTCGTGGTCATGTGTAAATTTGAAAATTACACTTTAAGATCATGTAATGACCAAACGAAAATTTCGGAAAAAAGATCAAGAACAAAATTTGGTGATAGATCGTTTGCTTGTTTCGGCCCCAAGTTTTGGAATGAACTACCACGTGGTCTGAGGGAGTGCAAGTCTTTACCTACTTTTAAAAAGAATCTCAAGACACATTTTTTCTGTATTTGTTTTTCTTGACTCTATATGAATCCTTGATTTGGCTATGAATTATTATTATTGTTATTTTTTTTTCACTTAAAATTGATATTTATATTGTAAAGTGCCCAGAGCTTGTGTTTTACACGAGAATGAGCGCTATATAAATGTGTATTTATTATTATTATTATATTATTATTATTATTATTATTATTATTATTATTGTTATTTATATATATATATATATATATATATATATATATATATATATATATATATATATATTTAATTATCACCTTCGGGTCTTGAGGCACAAAGGGCATCCACCAGGCATCTCCATATATATATTCAAATTTCTTTAGACAGAGCCAACGCTGTCAAAGGCCATGTACTCATTTTACACCTGAGTACGGTGGGAGAATATGAGTAAAGAGCCTTTTCCAAGGACTCAACTATGCGCCGAGCGAGGCTCGAACCCAAGACCTTCCGATCCGAAAGCCTTTGTCTTACCACAAGGCCACATAGCCGTACAACTTAATTCTCATTCGACAAAATAATGACATCGTATGGAAGTAAAGGATTAGTATGCCGAAACTGTACAATCTACTATCTACTATCTACTTCCCTGAGATGCTTTCAGCTGTTGTTTTCGGGAATTACCCTTAATGGTTTGGTGACACCTTCGTGCTTTTAAGGCATGTGACTTCTAACAGTTACAGTTGTGTGTAAAATGACAATGTCACGTGTAAAGTCGTACATTCCCTACCAAATTACACATGTTACTTTACGATGAACTTTTTACCCCATAATATATTATGTATTATAAGGTTTTATTAGAGCAGTCTAGTGTTTAGATTTTTTAAAGTGGGTTTATTTTTGGATGGTGGCGGCGGTGGTGGTGGTGGAGTTGATGATGATGGTAATGATGATGATGATGATGATGATGATGATGATGATGATGTTGGTGGTGGCGGTGGTGTTGCTGTTGGTGATGAAGTTGGTGGTAGTGATGATGTTGGTCGTGGTTGTGGTCGTTCTGATTGTTGTGATGGTGATGATGATGATGATGATGATGATGATGATGATGATGATGATGATGATGATGATGATGATGATGATGATGATGATGATGATGATGATGATGATGATGATGGTGATGATGATGTCAATGATGATGATGATGATGATGATGATGATGATGATGATGATGAAAGAGAGAGAGAGAGATAGAGAGAGAGAGAGAGAGAGAGAGAGAGAGAGGGCTGGGGGGGGGGGGGGGGGGGGGGAGGATCTCACCACTCACCGCAGGGCATCGTGAAGGGAAGGCATCATAGATAAGCAAGTTCTATCCGTTTGTACTGAGTTGTCTTTCTTTGGTCTCTTCCTCCTCGCGTACAAAATGGCGATCACAGCAACCAGCACAAGTAGAAGACAAAATGATGAGGCAACGAGAATGCTGATGGTTTCTGCTTTCAGAGAAGAACTTTCTAGAAATGATAAGATAAGGTGTAAATGTTAGGAAAGAATGGAAGGAATATTTTTATGTAACTCATCCCGCGCTTGGATTGAACATTAACATAATGCCAAATAGGTACATTGATGGATTGGTCGTCATAGCCTCTGGTTCTTATTTCACTCTGTCCCTCTTTTTTTTTAATTCTACAATTTCTACAATGTTCCCTATCATCTTTCTTTTTATTGCCGTTGAAATAACCTAAAAGTGCCCCTAACCCTTAATACCCCTAAAAACAAAAAAAAAAAAAAAGAAAACAAAAAAAAATACAAAACAAAAAAAAACTCAAAAAAAAACAAGCAAAACAAAACTAAAAAAAAAACGTGTTATGTGCCGATGAAGATATCGAAATACCATCTTGAAATTGATTTTTGTTTTTGTTTTTTTTTTGTGTTTAGTCTCATCTTCATTATTTACTTAATTGAATTTTAAATGTATTGTATGTGACATTTATATTGATGATGTATTGATGCCCTTTTATGATCTTAATTGTTTTGATACTTTGGTTGAATTGTATTTCAATTTATATTTTTTAAAAGCGCTTTGAGGTTTTACGAAAGGCGCTATATAAATATGCTTATCATTATTATTATTATTTCAAATTTCAAGAGGTGGGTTTTATTATGAACTACTTATAACTTTGCAACTATTAATTACGACGTGTAAATATATGTAGGTCTAACATCCGAACCAGCTGATGGCCCAAGTTTAACATTGTTGTAATCGACAATAGTTTGTGTCATTTTTTTTAGATTTCCATTACATCAATGAGCTGATAAGGAAAAAGGTTATCAGACCTTCAAATACGTGTACGTCGGCTATTAACTATGACATTTAATTCAAGGTACTTATATGAATTTAAATCGAAACAATAATTGGATGCATTTAATTTGATTATAGAATAAAAACCTGATCACAATGAATAATTAGCGTCTTTTAGGAACAATGAGTCCCGATAGCTCAGTTGGTAGAGCACTCGCCTCACAAGCAAAGAGGCCGAGATTGTCACGGCCGGGCGCAGTCGAGATTTTTTTCTAAACTCCTGTCAACCCAGCAGTGATCGGGTAGCTGGGTCTGTTAGATCTGGCGGAACTACTTTGCGATGGACTCGGGGTAGCAAGCAATTGCTATTGTCCGTTTCACGTTACAGAAACCGGGGTAAACTCCAGTTCCATGAGCCTGGTGGCTCTGAAGGACTACTTTTTTGGGCGGCGGGGGATGGGGGGGGGGGAGCTACCTTTTTTTTAAAAAAAATTAATCACCAAGTAATAATATACATCCGAATCACGGGGGGTCAGGAATTTACAATGTCTTACCCAAGGAAACGTATTTATTTGGATTTTGAAAACATGACCGGGGAGCGAGATGGTAATCTTACCGACCACATCATGTTGTGGTCAAGGCTAACGGTGTGTCTGCCCTGGTTGTGGTCTCAGGGTTATGCAGAACTGGCAATACCTAATTTTTGGTGCAGCTTTGTGGTTTAGTGGTATGACAATCGCGTTGAGCTTTTATATCCACTAAAAATGATCAAAGCGCATTACAAGGGCTCCCTGACTAACAGCAACACGTAACATGTCAGAACGAGACATGACGTCTGTTAGACGATGTTACTTTTTTTTATCCTACAGAGATTACGTTGTTAACGGCCAATTACTCATTTTATGTGAGAATGTGAGTAAAAGAGCCTTTTCCAAGGACTCCACCATGCGCCGAGCCGAGCGAAGCTTGAACCCAGGACCTTCCGATCCGAAAGCGAGTGCTGTACCACTAGACCACATAGCAGCACATAGTTTATAGTAGTTGATATAATTATGATCTTTCAAACAATCCCAATAACGCTTTGATGTGGAGTTAGTGTTTTTATGGTTTCGAAAAGTTACCTTGGTTCAACGAGGAAGGTGTTGCTTTGGTTGTAAAAATATTTGATAATGTGGATGTCTTCGTTGTCGTTGTTGCTGCAACTGTGGTTTCAATACCAAGGGAACTAACCGCTGTTGTATTGATTGGTGTTGAGGTTGATGTAGTAGTTACATCCCTTGTCGATATACCATCACAACCAGCCCTTGTGGTGGAGGGTAGGGGTATTGGTGACGGGGGTGGTGGTTCAGTGGTCAGGAGTTCAGGATAAACCAAGGCCATAGGATAACTGGCGGAGGTGGAGTTGAACCTATGACGGTGACTGGGATTGATGGGGATGGTGGGGGAGGCGAGAAAGTTGGGGGAAGGAACATCGTTCTGATATAAAGGGAAAATAAATTGAGTCATAAAAGGCAATGAAAGAAATTTTTTTAAAATATTTTAAATTCCCTTGATTCATCCCCAAGAGGAAATGTGTCTTTAGGGTCTATTCCAAGGGAAGACTGGAATAACCCAGGCGTCAGCCGCAGAGCAGCGCCGCAAAGTGAGCTAGGGCGAGGGGACTTACTCAAGGACACACAGCGCAGCGGAGGGTGATTGAACTCGGTACCTTTCGGGTAAGAAGCAAAGACCGTACCACTGAGCCAAGCTTCCCCCCTATATGTACGATATATATATATTTTTTTTTAAAAAGCAAAATGCTTAACATAGGACTTTTCGGTTTCACTTCCTCGGCAAACATCAACAAAAATTTGATTTTATCGTGTGTTTTTCGTTATTGGCTAAACAAAAGTCAGAAACATTCGGTGTTAAATATTGTCTTATTTTTAAAAATCTTAGATAATTATTTTAGTTCATAACTACTTATGATTGAGATACGCAAGCATATTTATATCAAGTAGGCCCCGACTTCGAGGAATTACTAAACGATTCACTTTGCCATTTTTCCAGTACTCATAAGAAACAGACTTCCCATTGCAATTCTCCAGCTAAACGTTCTATTTGTCCTAACACCTTTACAATATATATTACCCTGTTATAACCAAGTACCCATTTAAAATGTCGCCCATGTGGGTAGTGTGTGGCACTGTAGACTAACCAGAGCTTTACTATAATTGTCAGCCATCCAGACATTGGCCTGGACCAACCTCGCTTGAATTTGTTAAAAGACGCATTGCTTTACCGCTAGAATACGAAAGCCATACAGATAGTAGTCTAACACTGCTTGTTTTCTGACCTACATATTTTTTACTTATACATATTTAAAACACCGGGTTTTGCTGACCAAACTGGGAAAATGTGTGTTGATTTCTTTGTTAATTCAAAATCTTGAGCTTTTGTATAGGGAATGAGATTAGCGGAAGAGTAGCGTCCCTTGATTGGACGTCACCCATAGTCTGTGACGTCACCGGCGGAAAAGTATTTAGAGAGAGAATGTCATGTTGGTTGTGCGCATGCGTCTCTCGTCCTCGCTTCCGGTGAGAGCGGCTTGAGACACTTCAAAACCAAATTGACGTTCTCTCTGTAAGGTGACGTCCAATCAAGGGACGCTACTCTTCCGCTAATCTCATTCCCTATTGCGTAATATCTACTAAACGTGCTCAAGGCTCTTTCCGACACTTATCTTTTAAGACACGAAGCCTGATAGGCGAAGTTACACTAATTCCGATAGAGACAACGCTGTTAACGGCTGGTTACTCATTTTACACCCGAGTACGGTCAGAGAATGTTAAGGACTCAACTATGCGCCGCTCAGAGCGAGACTCGAACCCTGGACCGTCCATTAGGTCCGAAGGCGAGCGTCAGTCATACCACAAGACGACATAGTCGCTCTTTTTTGCTGTTTCTGAAGCTGACAGTGACCTTTAGAAATACTATCGTGCGGCTATGTGGCATGTGGTCTTGTGGTATGACACTCGCTTTCGGATAGGAAGGTCCTGGGTTCAAGCCTCGCTCGGCGCATAGTTGAGTCCTTGGAAATTACTCACTTTCTCTCACCGTACTCAGGTGTAAATTGAGTACCTGGCCGTTAACAGCGTTGTCTTTGTCCGAAAAATTGTAATATCGCCTAACAGGCGGCAGGTCCCGTCCTACATGTTAAAATGTTGCTGTTGACCAGGTACCCCTTGTAAAGCGCTTTGAGCACATTTAGTGGATATTGGGCTATATAAAGCAAAATTTCTTATTTAATTTTATTTTTTACTATCAACACCGAATGTTTAGGATAATGATTCTTTAATCCACGGAGAGACGCGTCACAGATAGTTGGTGACGGTAATGACTTAATTCACGGTCATCAATGTGAATCTATAATTTCAGTGTCAGTTTTGTTAACAGCACAATACTAACATACTCTATGATAATTATATTATGTAATGATGACGCTGATAATTTTGATTTAACGATGACATCGATATAAATAAAAAACTAAAACGAAACTTTAGCTTTTATAAGCGCACAATCCACTAAACGTGCTCAAAGCTCTTTACAAAGGGTACGTGACCAACATGACCACGTGAAATATAATGAGATATGACGCCTGTTAGTCAATATTACGATTTTTTCCGACAGAGGCAACGCTGTTTACGGCCAGGTCCTCAATTTACACCTGAGTACGGTGAGAGAAAATGAGTAAAGATTCTTTTACAAGGCGACTCAACTATGCGGCGAGCAAAGCTCGAACCCAGTACCTTCCGACTTCCGATCCGAAAGAAAGTATCATAGCACAAGACCACATAGCCGTACATAGAAATTTGTCATGATTACATCAATAGCTTATTTATTTACATTTCAAATTCAATGAGTATAGATAGTATGCGCTTGGCTAAGAAGTTCATAACATTGCCATCCGGAAGTATAACGGACCAACACACAAAACTGTGTGTATCCATGAACTTTTATAGTCGGGTTAATACAGTTCAGTGAGCATTACTCATAAACGCGGATGGCAAAAGATAATAACAAAGACCTGAGTGACGTCATCTTCGAACTATCTATACATTCTACGTTTACTCCGTGCTATCGACCGGGTGATTAATCTCCATAATGTCAATACAACTTACTTCATTAACACACCACAATTATTATTATATTCTATAACACAGCTGATGAATTCAACAGCTCCAGTGACACAGAACACACACGTTTTAAAAAGAATTTACCTAGTCCAAACGTAGTTAGTTGGACTAAAGAAAATGTAGACTTGTATTCTCATTTTGATTGTTTAAAATTGAAAAACAAAAAAGAACTGGGAAAACCGAACTGTCGAGTTGTTTGAAGTCATACACGTCATATCCGTCTCACAGCTTGAATGACGATTTCTTGTGATCTGCCTTGCGTGCATAAATAACCTATCTGCATACTAACCTTGTGTGCGGTATGACACTCGCTTTCTGATCGGAAGGTCCTGAGTTCGAGCCTCGCTCGGCGCATAGTTGAGTCATAGAATTACCCTTAAACGCGGATGGCAAAAAGCAATAACAAATACCTGAGTGGCGTCAACATCATACTATCTATATTTTGGTAGTAGATATATATCTCGCCCTTTGCCTCTGTGTCAAGGGGCTTTTACAATAGTAACGACTTGAAACGAAATGAAATGAATATAATTTTATCAACATAACCAATCACCAAAGAGAAGAGTAATATTAGTTTTCTGAGGTTAATCTGATCAGAGAGATGAATGGCGTACCATGATCACCGATGTCTGGCACAGACTTGTACTTGAAGAAGAAGAAGAAGAAGAAGAAGAAGAAGAAGAAGAAGAAGAAGAAGAAGAAGAAGAAGAAGAAGAAGAAGAAGAAGAAGAAGAAGAAGAAGAAGAAGAAGAAGAAGAAGAAGAACCAATGACATATCTAGTTGGTAAAGAAAGAGAAAAAGGACAAAACTGTTCTGTGTCGGAAGACCTTTTGGGCGAAAACTAATACAAATCTGTCATCTTGGTCATCCTCTATTCCCAAGGGGCTCCAGAAGATCAATTTAAATGTTGCCATATTCTTGTGCAGCTATGTGGTCTAATGGTATGACACTCGCTTTCGGATCGGAAGGTCCTGGGATCGAGCCTCGCTCGGCTCGGCCCATAGTTGAGTCCTTGGAGAAAGCTCTCTACTCACATTCTCTCACCGTACTCAGGTGTAAAATGAGTACCTGGACGTTAACAGCGTCTCTGTCCGAAAAAAAATGTAATATCGCCTGACCGGCTTTATGTCCCGTCCTACATGTTAAGTGTTGCTGTTGGCCAGAGACCCCTTGTAAAGCGATTTGAGCACGTTTAGTGGATATCGCGCTATATAAAAGCTCAATTTAAAATAAAACAACTACTGCTTAACGTCAAAACTTCTTGTTATTCCCTCATTTCCATCTAAGTGCATTCCATTGATAACGGATAAAATCAACCTTGCTTTAACTCAACCAATTTTTTTCATCGGAAGTCGGAAGTGTTGACTTTAATAGGATTCCACTGTACTTGAAAAATGTGTTATGAAAAAAGAATGTCCAAGGATTTATTTATAGAGTGGTTACTAATATAAATCATAAATTAACTTATAATTTCCAACCAGAAATAAAAATATTATGTCAAATCAATTACAAACCAAACCAAGCGAATGCAATATGAAATATACGAGAACAAAATCCTCCCCCCCCCCCCCCCACCGTACCACAAAACCTACCTGCTCCACTTGGGATCTAGATAGCTTCAGACATCCTGATTGCTGGAGCTTTTGGTCAGAATCTATAGGGAATGAGATTAACGGAAGAGTAGCGTCCCTTGATTGGACGTCACCTTACAGAGAGAACGTCAAAATGGTTTTGAAGTGTCTCAAGCCGCTTTCATCGGAAGCGAGGACGAGAGACGCATGCGCACAACCAACATGACGTTCTCTCTCTAATATCTTTTCCGCCGGTGACGTCACAGACAAGGGGTGACGTCCAATCAAGGGACGCTACTCTTCCGCTAATCTCATTCCCTATAGGTGGTTGCGAATATAAATCACAAATTAACTTATAATTTCCAACTAGAAATAAAAATATTATGTCAAATCAATTACAAACCAAACCAAGCGAATGCTTTTGGTCAGAATCTAGATATGATATTCTCAGATCCACGCTGCCCACTATTGATTTCAAAATGGGATCAAGCTTCAGACATCCTGGTCAGAATCTATATTCTTCTCAGATCTCGATTAAAGAAGATATCTAACCCTAAAATTGTGTTTTATTCGTTCTTTTAAGGATTCTCAGACGTAACCATTTCTACTAGCAGGCTGAAAATCATCTTCAAAAAAATATTGATGAATGATTTCCAGCCTGCTAGTAGAAATGTTCACGTCTGAGAATCCTTTAAAGAAGGAATAAAACACAATTTTAGGGTTAGATATCTTCTTTTATCGAGATCTGAGAAGAATATAGATTCTGACCAGGATGTCTGAAGCTACGAGATCCCATTTTGTGGGCAGCGTGGCTCAGCGGTACGGTCTTTGCTTCGTACCCAAAACGTACCGAGTTCGACTACTCGCCTAGTTGTGTGGCCTTGAGCAAGTCACCTCGCCCTTTCTCACTTTGAGGCGCTGTACTGCGCCTGACGCCTGGGTTATTTCAGTCTTTCCTTGGAAAAGACCCTAAAGGCAAATTTCCCCTTGGGAATTTATTATTTAATTATTTTGTTTTTCCGAGTAAATTTCAAATAATGCGGATTTTTGTCAATGGATTGAAATTGATTAGATTTCTGTTCGAGAATCGAAAGTAAAATATAAAACAATCACAAATAGAATAAGAGCTTTATTTTTAAAAATGTAATTCAATTTAGATTATCATTCATCTTACATCATCTTTAAATTAATGTGAAGTTTTTATTTCGTTTTATTGATGTACTCAGTAAATGGTGGAATTGAATTTAAAGATACAAGAATTTAAATTTATCTGTTAGATTAACGATATCAGTTATTGTATTCATCTATGTTTTGGTGTGTTATGCATATAAATAAAACCTAACGATTACATTCGAAGTCTAAAGCTGGAATGATGAATCAAAATGTTTAACAAACTTAATACACACATACACAGACACACACGCAGGCGCAAAGATGGGAGGGAATGAGTGAGTGACTGAGTGAGTGTGTGTAAGTGTGTGTGTGTGTGAGAGAGAGAGAGAGGGAGAAAGAGAGAGAGAAAGAAGATAGATAGATAGATAGATAGATAGAGAGAGAGAGAGAGAGAGAGAGAGAAAGAGAGAGAGAGAGAGAGAAGTTTAAAGCTGGAATGATGAATCAAAATGTTTAACTAACTTAATACACACATACACAGACACACACGCAGGTACAAAGAGGGGAGGGAATGAGTGAGTGACTGAGTGAGTGTGTGTGTGTGTGTGCGCGCGTGTGTGTGTGTGTGTGTGAAAGAGAGAGAGAGGGAGAACGAGAGAGAGAGAGAAAAGAGAGAGAGGGAAAGAGAGAGAGAGAGAGAGAGAGAGAGAGGGAGAACGAGAGAGAGAGAGAGAAAAGAGAGAGAGAGAGAGAAAGAGAGAGAGAGAGAGAGAGATATAGAGAGAGAGAGAGAAGAGAGAGAGAGAGAGAGAGAGAGAGAGAAGGAGAATTTGATTTAATTTATAAGTTTCATCGAGGCAAAATAATATTTTGTGGACAACAATAAGAAAAAGGCAATGACAAATTTCAAAGTACAATTTACCAATAGATACGACCCATTTGCCATGACCGCTGTCCATATGTGACGGTGGGTTATTGCTTGACCCCTCAGATGGACTCACCAGGGGGTTTGAGTCACACGTGGGTTTGATAGGTGACAAAGGGCTTTATTACAACTGAGTTAATAAAGCCTTGGTTCTATTATCGGTCTATATCCCGTCACCAAGCCCATCCCAACCCTATTCTATATATTTTAAAAGAAAATATATTGAGTTTTTATATAGAGCAATATAATAATAATAAAGTGTTGTTCTATAGCGCTAAATTAAAAAAAAACAAATTAAAATTGAGCTTTTATATAGCGCAATATCCACTAAATTTGCTCAAAGCGCTTTACAAGGGTCCCTGGTCTACAGCAACATTTATCATGCCGCCTGTTAGGCGATATTACAATTTTTCGGACAAAGACAGCGCTGTTAACAGCCAGGTACTCATTTTACACCTGAGTACGGTGAGAGAATGTGAGTAAAGAGTCTTTTCCAAGGACTCAACCATGCGCCGAGCGAGGCTCGAACCCAGGACCTTACGATCCGAAAGCGAGTGTCATACCACTAGACCACATAGCCGCATTGACGAAGGTTCAAAACGCTTTACAATATACTTGTCAAACCATAAACACACTCGTACCGAACCAAACAGACACACATACACACAATAGTCGCACACACTAACTATGCACGTTTTACAAAATGAAATTGACATTCAACAAAATGGAATCAAAAAATAAAACGTATAATTTACTCATCAATAAGAAAATGCCTAGGATAAACATTTCTGGAAAAGATGAGTCTTTAGATTTTTCTTTAATTTTTCGATATAATATTTTAACCCTCTCCTTACCAACTACAGGAAAATTGTCACATTCGTTATGATGCCACCAACAACTTTCTCATCTGATTATTCTTCTTTCTCATACACTTTGAAGAAAATGTGTTTATTATAGCAAAAAAAAAAAAAAAAACTTGACACCGTATTGTAGAGCTCATTTTGCTGAACAAAATTATGTATAGGGAATGAGATTAGCGGAAGAGTAGCGTCCCTTGATTGGACGTCACCTTACAGAGAGAAAACGTCAATTTGGTTTTGAAGTGTCTAAAGCCGCTTTCACCGGGAGCGAGGACGAGAGACGCATGCGCACAACCAACATGACGTTCTCTCTCTAATAACTTTTCCGCCGAGACGTCACAGACTATTGGTGACGTCCAATCAAGGGACTCTTCCGCTAATCTCATTCCCTATAGAATGTTCTTGGTAATCTTCTGTTTGAGTAAGAAAAATCTATTTTTGTGTTGGGTGGATGTGAAGTTTTGGGGGAAATTCTGAAACTGGCCGGTAAGGAGAGAGTTAAAAGTAAAGATATTGATTTTGTTATTACGGAATATCCACTAAGAATGTTCGAAATGCTTAACAAGGTGTCCGAAATCAACAGCAAACTTAACATTTTGGGTTTAACATGGATGGAATATATTATTAAGACTAAGTCATATTGTTTAAAAATAACATATTTTAAATATTTTGCCAATAAAATCCGTTCTTAAAATATCAATTGATTAAAGTGACCCTAACAATCTTCCAAACCTGGGACTTCAAGAAAGACCTCATAGAAACCCTAGTGGGGTTATGTGGTCTTGTGGTATGATACTCGCTTTCGGATCGGAACGGTCTGGGTTCGAGCATGATAAGACCTCACATTCTCTCACTGTACTCAGTTGTAAAATGAGTACCTGGCCGTTAACAGCGTTGTCTCTGTTTGGGAAAAAATGTAATATCGCTTAACAGGCGTCATGTCTCGTTCTACATATTACGTGCGCTTTGAGCACGTTTAGTGGATACTGTGCTATATCAAAAGCTCAATTAAAAATTTATTTTAGATTTGAGAGTTTTTGACAAGATAAGACATCCATGTCAATAGCTTTATAGGCATAACGACCAGAGGGGTGGAGGAACCATGAATTATGTGTGTATCTGGTCGTGTAAATATGGCTTGGTAAACAACGTTTTGTGTTGGAGGAACCATGAATTATGTGTGTATCTGGTCGTGTAAATATGGCTTGGTAAACAACGTTTTGTGTTGGAGGAACCATGAATTATGTGTGTATCTGGTCGTGTAAATATGGCTTGATAAACAACGTTTTGTGTTGGAGGAACCATGAATTATGTGTGTATCTGGTCGTGTAAATATGGCTTGGTAAACAACGTTTTGTGTTGGAGGAACCATGAATTATGTGTGGATCTGGTCGTGTAAATATGGCTTGGTAAACAACGTTTTGTGTTGGAGGAACCATGAATTATGTGTGTCTGGGCGTGTAACTATGGCTTGGTAAACAACGTTTTGTGTTGGAGGAACCATCGATTATGTGTGTCTGGGCGTGTAACTATGGCTTGGTAAACAACGTTTTTTGTCCAGCAATGCCGTTCAATGGCCATGTTGTCTGGGTTCTGCAATTGCATTTTTTCTGAAGGTTGTTGATAGGTTGATCTGGCTGGGATACTTTTCGTTTGTTTTGAGATGAGATAATATTTTGGATTTGTTGGGCATGCAGGAGTTTCCCATCTTGATGGGTTTTTTTGTTCATTATGGGGTACAAACCATGGTCTGGTTGGAAACATTTATGTAGAAGGTTGAAATTTTTTTTTTGGCCGACGGAGGTTGTTCGTTTTTACTGAGGGCAGGATTGAATCATGTTATGTTCCTTCTTCTTTTGTATCATTTTGAGTGAATAGGTTTGTTTTCTGCTTCATTTTTATATTTCAGTGTTACATTTGTAACTGCGTCCTTGTAAGTTGGCGTTGCCTCGTTGAATTTTTTATGTTTATGGAGATATTGGATAGTCGTTTGTTAATGCTCTTTGGAATGTTGTTAGTTTCAGATGGAGGATGGTTGTGATTGCTATAGATTTGGGTATACAATGGGTGATTTGGGTTTGGAGAATGGTTGGTGTGTGCCTTTGTTTAGATTGATTGTTCTATCCAGGAAATCAAATATCTTTTTGTTAGCTTCGATTGTAAATATTCAGGTTGTTGTCGTTGAAGATTCTGCACATTTCTTTCTTTTCATTTCTGTTTGTCTAGGTTTTTTGTTGCACAATGCGAACCCGTCATCTCTGTACAGTCCGATTTTTATGTCGAAATGGTGAAGTTGTGAGAGTAGGTATAATATGACGAGCTCGCATGTCTCTTCACCATCGTGGCTGCTCATTGTGACAGACATCAACGTTTTTTGGATTGCTTTGTCATGCATTTCCTTTGTTGCGTATCGTGTTGTTTTCTTGGAATGTAGAATGATGTGGGTTTTTGGGTCCGTGATGTCGTCATATTTACTTGCAAATTGCAGGGCTTTTTAGAGAAGTTTTGTTGATTGAAGGATATAAGTTATATAAATCTAAAAAATTGCTGCATGTTTCTATACCAACTGATAAATTCGGTGGTGTTTTTTCCATTGGTTAAGTACAGTTTCCTTAATGATGTTGGTGTTGATTCCGTCTACGATATTATGTTTGCTTATTGTGCCAATTTGAGATTTGCATGGGTTTATGAGTCGGCATTGAACGTTATTTCAGAAGACCGGTTTATGATTTTAGCGTGTGATGAAGACGTTTGATTTTGCTGTCGTGTATATCCTGTCGCTTAGTTGTAATTTTACTGCGATGCCTTTGTCTTCTGCTGTGGTTTTGTTGGCAGTTTTAGATAGTGGTTTTGTTTGTGTGTGTGTGTGTGTGTGTGTGTGTGTGTGTGTTTGTTTTTTTTTTGTTGTATTTGTATTCTGACTGGATGATTTTATCGAGTAATTCTGTGTATTTTTTGGGAGACAATTTGTACAAATTGGTGGTTTTGTCGGCGGCAAAGTAAACACGAGGATCCCGTTTTATCGATCCAATGTCTTGTTTTAGTTTATTTTTGGAGCTTGTTGTTAATTTGTCTAAACTTTATGTTACGAATAATGACTGCCATTCCATCTTCGAAAACTAGTAGTTCGGTAATGTTTGGGGCAGATTTTGTTGATCTAAATCCAAAATTGTCTTTATCTTTTATGGTTGGGTCTTGGTTTAAAAAGAAAAAAATAACAGCTCTCCATCTGATGTTTCTCATAATTTTTATCTCTTTTGTTGATTAAGCATTTAAGGTATTGTTTGTTAGTTGGGATTGGTATGTTCTTTGTTGAGTATTCAAAGTTAGTACTTATGGGGTTCATAATTTCTGGTTGGTAAAGTATTCAATAGGACAGTAGAACTGGAGCATTCTAAAAAATATACACCAAAATATACACATTCACAGGAAGTGCAAAACAACACACAATAATAAGTAATAGTAACAGCAATAACATTTTCACTCTTCGTAGATTGCCCAATAGGCATGAAACAGTAATGTTGGAGTCAATACTTAATTCAAATATTGTATTATGTATATCGATCTATCTATCTATCTATCTATCTATCTATCTATCTATCTATCTATCTATCTATCTATCTATCTATTTATCTATCTATTATTATTATAATATCAACCACGATAATGGAGTCTGTCTACATCTATCTATCTATCTATCTATCTATCTATCTATCTATCTATCTATCTATCTATCTATTTATCTATCTATTATTATTATAATATCAACCACGATAATGGAGTCTGTCTACACCGATGTTTCAGGCACTTACTGCTATCGTTAAGACTGTGTGTTACATGTGTGTGAGTTGTTGTTGCTGTTGTTGTTGTTGTTGTTGTTGTTGTTATTGTTGTTGTTGCCAATTATTGAAGTGGTTCCGTAAGTTTGTAGTTAATTAGTTGGTGTTTTCGTATATCTGGTTTTGAAATTTTTTGCCGTAAGTCCTAAATATTTTTCCTGCTTGTTTGCTTTAGTTTCGGTGACTACAAAGAAGCACCCACAAATAATGGATACAAGACACAATTTGAATACACAGACGGCCCCCTCTCATATAAACCTCAACACACAAGTGAAGAACGCATAATAAGAGAACGACATATTACTTGGTTCAACCCACCTTTCGACAAAAACGTCAGCACTAGTGCGGGGCGGTCCTTGGCAAGCTTAAGGACCACGGTCCTACGGTCCTTGGGAAATGAAGACCGCAAGGACCGGTCTAGGACCGGTCCTTTTCGACATTGAACATTCCTGAGAGACTGTTGGAAATTCGAACCGGTTTGACCTTTGAGAGCGTGGGATCGTTCATTCTTGAACCGTTAAAGACCGCTACACGATGAAAACCGTGGCCTACAGGAGTAAAACACACGGAGTAGTCACACTCATTTCAAATTGTAACCTAATTAGAGAAGAGGGGTGATGCCTTCTTTATTTTTGCTCACCGTACTTCATTGTTACTTCGATAATTTAATAAAATTTGAAATTTATCCCCATTAACGGAGATAATGGCATCGCCCAAGGCGTTGATCGAGTTGTTCGTGGCGTTGATACACACACGCAACTCCTACCCCCCCCCCTCCCCCCCCCCCCACACACACACACATTAGAGGGCAGCGAGCATTGAAGAGTAAGAGAGAGACGTGAAGTTATAATAAGAGGGGGTGGATGAGTTGATAAGAGGGGTCGATGGTGACTTTTCGCCAGATCTAACAAACTCAGCTACCCATTCATTGCTGAGTAGACAGGGATTCAGAAAAAAATCGACTGCACCCGGGATCGATCTCTGGCCCTTTGCGTATAAAGAGAGTGCTCTATCAACTGAGCTATCGGGGTCCCCAAATATTCTATTGGACTTTTTTAAAATTCAGACGTTATAACTGGGTTTTTTGGAAGGAAGAAACTAATGAAACTCATATTATTTGATTAGTAAAAACACCAAACGAAATTTTAATATTATTGTATTATTTTAAATGACAACACTGCGATAGAAAGGAGTGGTGACAAGAGATGGATAAAAGAAAACAAAAAATCGGATTTGCTACTTGCTAGGTTCGACACACACACACACACACACACACACACACAAACACACACATCTTTTGTAGTCACATACATTTCAAACAATAACCCATTAGAGAAGAGGGGTCATGCCTTCACCATAGATCATTGTCATCGCGATCATTATGGTGTAGTAAATTTTGAAATTTACCCCGTATAATGGAATCGTCCAAGGCGTGCGCCTCCTGTTCCCCCCATCTCACACACGAAAGGGCGGTTTGCGGAGTGGAGGTTGGTGGTCGTCTGCCTGTATGGTCGTCTGTGTCGTTTAGTGTATGGCAAAGGGGGTGGGTGCGATTAATTAAGTGGGATGGGTGGTGATTGGTGGAAGATAGGCAACCGAAGCAACGAATCGCTGGGGAAGTAGTAGGCTATGGCGCGAGACCGTAGGACCGTGGTCCTTGCAAGGACCGCCCCGCACTAGTTGAAAGGTGATAAGAAGTGAGGACCGCCGCCGATCTTCCCCTCTGGGACCGGTCTTCGGTTCACAGCTAAAAGACCGTCGGACCGCGGTCCAGACCGGTCTTCAGCGCGGCACTAGTCAGCACCAACATTGGGCAGCAGTTCCTGAAACTAATCGATACATACTTCCCAAAGAACCACGAGCTACATAAAATAATCAACAGGAATACCATAAAAATAAGCTATTCGTCTATGTGCAAAATGGAACAAATAATTTCAAGCCACAACAACAAAATATTGTAAAACCGCCGACAAAAGCAAAACCCATCCACTATAAAATGCAACTGCAGAAAGAAGGAACATTACCCGTTGAATAAACAATGTTTAGAACCCAGTCTTTTATACCAAGTCACGGTCACCGACACTAAGACAAACAAGCAGGAAAAATATGTAGGACCAAAGAAAAATAATTTCAAAACCAGATACAATCTCCATACCTCAACCTTCAGAAACGCCAACAAAAAAAATAATTCTACAAAACTCATCTTTGGAAATTAAAAGACAACAAGCTAGACCACAGTATTTCATGGGAAATGTCCATCTAAAACAACAGAAGATACACCATCATCAAAACAATGTAGCTTATGCCTGAAAGAAAAATATACTATAATTGAACACCCTCATGAGGCCACATTCGACACAAAAAAGAGCCGTACAACAGCTGCCCGCATAGACGAAAACACCTATTAATCAACAACAAACCTACGGAACCACTTCAACAATCAACAACAACAACTCACAACCATGGAACTCACACAGTCCTGACGATAGCCGTAAGGCCTGAAACATTGATGACTCCAGTATCGCGGTAAATATTATAATCATAATAATTCGCTCCATTGTTACATATCGATCATTAATCGTGCCATATTTAAATTTGTATCATAATACGATTTAATATATATATATAATATATATATATATATATATATATATATATATATATATCCATCTATCTATCTATCCATCTATCTATCTATCTAACTATCTACCTATCTTTCTATCCATCTATCTATCTATCCATCTCACTGTCTATCTATCTACATATTTATTTATTTATCTATATTCAGACCCCCATACTCCCCTCACAACCGACAACCCATTTCCTCATTTTACATATCTAATGACTAATGACATCTGTCTTGTATTCCAACATCCTGGGCAGGCTCGACAACTAAAGTGGTTCAACTCCACTCTCGTGGTCCGTGAACTGACGCATTCTGTCAAAACATATTTTATTCATTTTGGACCAAAAACAAGTTTAAAAAAAAAAAAAACAAATAAAACAACAACAATAACAACAACAAAGAAAATAATAAAAATGAAAAATCATTTATTTCCAATACCGACCGTGGTCCAGTTGTATTGTCTTTGTCTCGTGTACATAAGGTACCGAGTTCGGTTCGATTACTGGCTGCGCTGTGTACCCTTGAGCAAGTCATATCACCCTTGCTCAAACTACACACCGACACCGAGGCTTTAAAAAATTGAGCTTTTATATAGCGCAATATCCACTAAATGTGCTCAAAGCGCTTTACAACAGAAACAGCAACATTTAACATGTAGGACGGGGCATAACGCCTATTAGGCGATATTACAATTTTTCGGACAATGAAAACGCTGTCATCGGCCAGGTACTCATTTTACACCTGAGTACGGTGAGAGAATGTGAGTAAAGAGTCTTTTCCAAGGACTCAACTATGCGCCGAGCCCAAGGCTCGAATTCAGGAACTTCCGATCCGTAAGCGAGTGTCATACCACTAGACCACATAGCCACATTAACCTTTGGCTTATTTGTCCCTTGGAATAAACGCGAAAGACAGATTTCTCCTTTGGCACGAAAAAAGAAAACCATATTTTATATTTTGTTATCTTTATTTATGGAATAAGTCAATTCGAGTGAACTCCTTTTGTTTTAATTGTCCAATCGGAAGAACACGATTGTCAACAGAAAACATATTATTTAGGTCATCGTTGAACATATTTTATCTGTCAACTCTCAAAGGGTCCCACGTCTTCAATCCTGAGACTTCAAATGTGACTTCAAATACGTCTAAAATTAACTCTCTGACAAAATTGAGAGGCATCTAAATCATGAAAGTTAATTGAATGGTAAATATTTTTGGACGAAATAAAAAGTGAAGTTTTTGTTTTCCGTATCGTACATAAACGTTCTCCGACAAATTCTGTGACCAGCAGGACGGTTTATATGTTTAAAATCAAATTTACAACCAGAAGAAGAAGACTTGTTCCAATACTTTTTGCAATATACAATTCAAAGTTGTAGTAGTCCTTCAGAACCATTAGGGACATGGAGCCGGAGTTCGTCTATCGCAAAGTACTTTCCGCCAGATCAAACAGACTCAGCTTCCCAATTACTGCTGGGTGGACAGAGGGGTCGCTCAGATAAAAATATCTCAACTGCCCCCGGGATCGATATCTGTCCCTTTGATTGTGAAGCGAGTGCCCTACCAACTGAGCTATCGGGACCCCGCACTACAATAAAGGGAAACAAGCAATTTCTTCTGTCCGTTTTACACTATAGAAACCGGGATAAAGTCGGGTTCCACGGGTTATAATAATAATAATAATAATAAATAATAATGCTGAAAACGTATATAGAGCTATAACTCCGAGACACCAGACTCTAAATCACTTATAAGACTCTGAATGCCTACTTAACTTAACTGTCCAATCATTTCAACTCCAGCGCACAAACCAAACTGTAGTTACGGTCTTTTAACATCATACTTGAATCTGGATCCTAACACGGTACCCTGGCAACGTTTTCTAGAGTGTCCTCCGGACTTTCCATTCTTAAGAAAATCCATTGACCTATTTTTGTTTTGTTCTAGTCGTCCTTTCATAGGGAATGATAAACCTACCTCAGGTCCCTACTAATGAGGGCATTATCTCAATAGGCGTTCCGAAATTTGACCACGGATAATTTGTTCTCTTTTTTATTTTCTCTAAACCAATCAGAATGCTGATTTGGATCTTTTTTCAAATTTTCTGTATTTTGATTGGTTAGTGTAAGAGGACATTAACTCTCTCCTTGCCAACTATAGGAAAATCGTCACATTCGTTACGATACAACCAACATTTTTCTTATTCAAATTTATCTTGTACATCATAAACTTTAAAGATAATGAACAGTGTGTTGTAGAGTATGTTTTGGTTAAAGAAGTTAGGAATGGCAAGAACTTTGCTGCTGTTGTGTCAGAGTCATAAAAAATCTATTTTTGTGTTTGTTGGATGTGAAGTTTTCGGTAAAATCCTAAAAATTACTGGTTTGGAGAGAGTTAATTCAAAGCATTCTCGGTCGTCCAATTGCAATTTGATTTCTAAAACTTCATATTATGTTCTGTCTGAAACTGAAGACATTATTATGATATGCCGATTAGAAATAATACAGCATGCAGCTTGAGGGTTATATATAGTCCATTTTCAGTGGCGCAACTCCTGATAACCAAAGGTCTCGGGTTCGATCTGCAGTTTGGAAGGTTGTGCATTTGGAGTGTTTTCTTTCCTTGCATCTAGATAGATAGATAGATAGATAGATAGATAGATAGATAGATAGATAGATAGATAGATAGATAGATAGATTGACAGAAGAAAATAAAAGCCTTATATTTTATCGGTTGCTGACTGTTGTGTTCCATTCTCTGACACCCGATAAATTGAATGTAAGATAATATGTTTGATGTAACTATGAGACGAATGTGGCGCGTGAGTGGCATTACTTTGGAATAACAAAATAAAGACAAGAAAGAAACTCTCTCTCTCTCTCTCTCTCTCTCTCTCTCTCTCTCTCTCTCTCTCTCTCTCTCTTTCCCCGTGATACCATTAGGCAAAATAATGGTCTGGGTTGTTGTGCTCATATTATTTGGACGTGGGTGGGTTTCATTTTTTAAAGTTTTTTTTTGGTCTTTTCCCCCCTTCATTTTGTTCTTAGGTTTTTGTTGGTGTGTTTGTGTGTGTATGTGTCTGTGTGTGTGTGTGTTTGTTATTTCGTTGGGTTTTTGTTCTTTGCCGGCCAAAATTTTGATATAGTTTATGGCATTAAATCTGGCATATTGGAAAGACTCAAAATGGCCAAGTATTTTGGATATTGCGTAAATTAAATTTTCAAATGACCGAGTTTCGAACCAAACTTTCTGTTTCTCTTTTTGTGCGGCTATGTGGTCTTGCGGTATGACACTCGCTTTCGGGTCGGAAGGTCCTGAGATCGAGCCTCGCTTGACACATAGTTGAGTCCTTGGAAAAGACTCTTTACTCACATTGTCTCGGGGTACTCGTGTGTAAAATGAGTACATGGACATTAACAGCGTTGTCCTTGTCGGAAAATAAAATTAATATTGCCTACCAGAGGGGTCCCTGGCCAACAGCAACACTTAACATTTAGGACGTTAGACGATATCACAATTTTTCGGACAGAGACGACGCTGTTAACGGCCAGGTACTCATTTCACAACTGAGTACGGCCAAAGAAATTGAGTAAAGAGCCTTTTCCAAGGACTCAACTATGCGCCGAGTGAGGCTCGAACCCAGGAACTCCCGATCCGAAAACGAGTGCCATACCACAAGACCACATAGCCGCACAAGATGTATTACGATGTGTTTTTACGTACCCTGCTGTGAAACGTTCCAACAATGGCTTATTGAAAACTATTCCTGTTTATAATTATTTTTTGGTGTGCTGTTAGTTTGTACCCCTTTGATTGAGGGGTTTCTATACTTTTTACGTTATGAATACAATTCAGGTTCTCACCTTTAGCGCAAAATTGGAAGCTTGTACGACACTTTATGGAAAGTTAATGGGAATTTTCAAATGCTATTCACACTTCCAATGAGAGTAGAACCAGTTTTATATAAGACCACACTTTAGTTGCCTTTTAGTGGATTATATCCAAACGTTGGCCAGTGACAAACCATATGACCGATGATCAGTGCCTTTGGCCAAGATTGGTTATTTGTATAGATAGTATGCGCTTGGCAAAGAAGCTCATAACATTGCCATCCGGAAGTATAACGGACCAACACACAAAACGGTGTGTATCCATAACGTTTATAGTGGGGTTAATACAGTTCAGTGAGCATTACTCATAAACGCGGATGGCAGAAAACAATAACAAAGACCTGAGTGATGTCAATTCGAACTATCTATGGATAGAATGAAGTTTGCCTCATTCGCGTCTTTGTTATTGTTTTTTGCCATCCACATTTATAAGTTATTCTCACTTAACTGTATTAACCAGACTATATAAGTTTATGATTACGCATGTTTCATGTTTTGTGCTTTGGTCCGTTATTCTTCCGGATGGCAATGTTGTCAGCTTCTTAGCCAAGCTCATACTATCTATCTGAAGTATAACGGACCAACACACAAAACTATGTGTAACGTTAAACGTTCATAGTCTGGTTAATACAGTTTAGTGAGAATTACTCATAAACGCGGATGGCAAAAATCAATAACAAATACCCGAGTGACGTCAATTTCATTCTATCTATAATGAACAAAATATGTCAAGAGAAGTGGTTACCACAAGAAACCCTCCAGTATATTTTCTCTCGACGAAACAGAATCGCTTTACGTCAATCAATCCATAGGGATTTTGTTATTTCCGTTTGGTTTCAATGATCGAGAAACCTCAATGGTGCCATCATGTTGTCGGTCTTCGAATCTTGAAATCCAAGCGATACATGAACAACATACACACTGAACAACAGTGAGAAGGAGGAGGAAAGGGGGGGGGGGGGTAGCAGGATGGAAAAGTGTCACGGAATCTTTCTTAGGTGGCTTATCTTTTCTGTAGAATGAACGGAATCTTTCTTAGGTGGCTTATCTTTTCTGTAGAATGAACGGAATCTTTCTTAGGTGGCTTACCTTTTCTGTAGAATGAACGGAATCTTTCTTAGGTGGCTTATCTTTTCTGTAGAATGAACGGAATCTTTCTTAGGTGGCTTATCTTTTCTGTAGAATGAACGGAATCTTTCTTAGGTGGCTTACCTTTTCTGTAGAATGAACGGAATCTTTCTTAGGTGGCTTATCTTTTCTGTAGAATGAACGGAATCTTTCTTAGGTGGCTTACCTTTTCTGTAGAATGAACGGAATCTTTCTTAGGTGGCTTATCTTTTCTGTAGAATGAACGGAATCTTTCTTAGGTGGCTTATCTTTTCTGTAGAATGAACGGAATCTTTCTTAGGTGGCTTACCTTTTCTGTAGAATGAACGGAATCTTTCTTAGGTGGCTTATCTTTTCTGTAGAATGAACGGAATCTTTCTTAGGTGGCTTACCTTTTCTGTAGAATGAACGGAATCTTTCTTAGGTGGCTTATCTTTTCTGTAGAATGAACGGAATCTTTCTTAGGTGGCTTATCTTTTCTGTAGAATGAACGGAATCTTTCTTAGGTGGCTTACCTTTTCTGTAGAATGAACGGAATCTTTCTTAGGTGGCTTATCTTTTCTGTAGAATGAACGGAATCTTTCTTAGGTGGCTTATCTTTTCTGTAGAATGAACGGAATCTTTCTTAGGTGGCTTACCTTTTCTGTAGAATGAACGGAATCTTTCTTAGGTGGCTTATCTTTTCTGTAGAATGAACGGAATCTTTCTTAGGTGGCTTATCTTTTCTGTAGAATGAATGAAGTCGACGTCACTAGGCTCTTTATTATTGTTTTTAGACCGCCGATTGTGTGACGAGTTCTGACTAACGTCCTTCCTTCAGACTCGAAACTGTTGTTGTTATACTCGTTGATCCCCCTTTCGTTGTGATGAATACCCGATTTTACTGTCGCGTAATTATTATTATTATTATTATTATTATTATTATTATTATTATTATTATTATTATTATCATCATTATTATTAATATCATTATTATTTTTATTATTATTATTATTATTATTATTATTATTATTATTATTATATATTATTATTATTATTATTATTATTATTATTATTATTGTTATTATCATAATTATTAATATTAATATCATTATTATTATTATTATTATTATTATTATTATTATTATTATTATTATTATTATTATTTATTATTATTATTATTATTGTTATTATTATTATTATTATTATTATTATTATTATTATTGTTATTATCATAATTATTAATATTAATATCATTATTATTATTATTATTATTATTATTATTATTATTATTATTATTATTATTATTATTATTATTATTATTATTATTGTTATTATCATAATTATTAATATTAATATCATTATTATTATTATTATTATTATTATTATTATTATTATTATTATTATTATTATTATTATTATTATTATTATTATTGTTATTATTATTATTATTATTATTATTATTATTATTATTATTATTGTTATTATCATAATTATTAATAGTAATATCATTATTTATTATTATTATTATTATTATTATTATTATTATTATTATTATTATTATTATTGTTATTATCATAATTATTAATATTAATATCATTATTATTATTATTATTATTATTATTATTATTATTATTATTATTATTATTATTATTATTATTATTGTTATTATCATAATTATTAATATTAATATCATTATTATTATTATTATTATTATTATTATTATTATTATTATTATTATTATTATTATTATTATTATTATTATTATTATTATTATTATCATTATTGTTATTATTATTATTAGTAATATTATTATTATTATTATTATATTATTATTATTATTATTATTATTATTATTATTATTATTATTATTATTATATTGTTATTATTATTATTATTATATATTATAGTTATTATTCTTATTGTTATTATTATTATTATTATTATTGATGTTGTTGTTTTTGTTTTGAATATTGTCATCATCATCATCATCATCATCATCATCATCATCATTATATTTTTTTTTACGTAGATTTTGAAGAACTTTTTTTTCTCAGGCACACATCCTGTCCTGTTTAAATACAAATATATTTTGACGCGTGGTGTTCAATGAACATTCCTAATGAAATGCCAAATCGTTCAATTCGAGAACCTAACATTGTAAAAGAGAAGACATTTTGATAGTAACGAAATAGCGGATGTCGTCATTGGAGGGATGTAACGATTCTTGAAATGAAATCCTGCTTTTAAGTTTCAAACTCGCTCCCAATACGCGTTCCCAAGGTCGCGGTCATGTGGCCTAGTGGTATGACACTCGCTCTCTGATCGGAAGGTCCTGAGTTCGAGCCTCGCGCTCGGCGCAAAAATGAGCCCTTGGAAAAGGCTCTTTACTCACATTCTCTCACCGTACTCAGGTGTAAAATGAGTACCTGGCCGTTAACAGTGTTGTCTTTATCCGAAAAATTGTAACAGGCGTCATGTCCCGTCAAACATGTTAAATGTTAAATGTTGCTGTTGACTAAGGACCCCTTGTAAAGCGCTTGGAGCACATTTAGTGGATATTGCGCTATATAAAGCTCAAGTTGTTTGTTTGTTTGTCGCCCAGCAACATTGGGAAAACCTTCGAATTGACAAATACAGGTTTACAAGAATACTATAATGTAATAAGGTATGATGCTTTTAAGTAACCCAAAATTAACAAAATGTGCTCAAATTTATTTACAAAGAGTCCCAAGCCAGCAACAACACTCATCATGTCAAATGGGAATGTAAGTCGCCATTAAAATATTTTTCGGTTGATAAAACGCCGTTGCCGGCTAGATACATATTTTACACCTGCGTGCAGTGAGAGAATATGAGTAAATACTCTATACCAATGATTAAACTTTACGCCGTCAGGAATTTAAACACTGGTTCATCCTGTTCGAAAGCAGCGGCAGCTTCCAATGGTGTCACACTACTATCTATTGATAATCTATCCAGGCCGAAAATTCGTTGCCGCATCCGTGTAAGGTTGCGAACACGCTCGGAAGCTTCGTCACAACGCAACGCTCGACTAGATGCTCTGCGGTTTCGGGATCTCGATCACAACGGGTACATATTGATCAGGTGGACTGTCCCCACCACAGGGTAGTCTGTGGTCCCCACTGCTGATAAGTGACGATGTCGTGAGGCGTGTTCTCGGCCGAAGTCGATTCGCCGCTACCCAGTGCCTTCTCTTGCTGGTACAGAAGCCTGGTAACTTATCTCCCAGTTTCGAGGAGTCCCCGCCCCTTGAGGGATTGGATTCACCCAAACCAACTTACATCTCGTTTGCCCGAAATCATGGAAGCTAAAGTACAAGGGTTGCCGGGACTTATTTCGGCTCGGAACTGGATACTCGGTCGGGGGGGGGGGGGGCATTATACCCTTGAAAGGGGTTTCCCCCATTCCCTTTCTCGATCTTCTTTGCTCTAAAGCAGCAGCCTGTTATGGTTTTAACACTACTATGTTATGACGATCGACCCAATCAGCAAAGTCCGGTCCGCATTCGTGCACCGTCGCGAACCCGCCCGGTAGGATCGTCACAACACGCCGTTCGACTAGATGCTCTGCCGTTTCGGGTTCTTGCCCACATCGGGTACATGTTGGACAGGTGGAAAGTCCGCACTGATGAAGCGCACTTTCTGTTAGGCAGCTCCTCGACCGAAGACGATTCGCAGCCACCCAGTCTCCTCTTACTGGCTCTAATGCGAATGTGATGCCAAAAGACCGCCCAGCCGAACAGATAATAACAATGAAGGTGATCGAGGAATTCTTATCCAATGGATTTTTTAAAAAAATAAAATAGACAACGATTACTTTATTATGCAAGTTTATTGTTCTGTACAAAATGTATGATTGTGACTGTAGCAGAGTTCATGTAAATAGAAATATCATCATTCCACAGACAGACTTGGTAAATTGGAATTCATATCAAAAATATATCTTGATACGTTAGAGGCCATGATAATGGAGATGATGATGATGATGATGATGATGATGATGATGATGATGTTGATGATGATGATGATGATGATGATGATGATGATGATGATGATGATGATGATGATGATGATGATGATGAAAATAATAATGATAAGTAATGTATGTGATGAATAATAGAATGTTATAATATGATAATGAATACTGTCAAATATAATGGCGACAATAAATAAATGGGAAAACCAACGTAGTAAAAAAATATTATGCAATAGAATTTAGATACAGGACACGTAATGCTTAGGAATGAGTAAGACAAAAATACCATCAAATCTCAAAGCTCACTCAAGTGACTTTCTAAAATCTGGGCTATTCTAGCATTATGTGAATAGGGACGATCTATATCATATTCCATGTGCTCGAGGCATTGGCCACATTGCAAAATGTTCTCAAAATTTCTCATTATAAAAAAAAATTGGTCACATGTTTCGAAACCTTCAACATTGCATTAGGTTATTTGGTTCAACCCCCTGACCCGTGGGTATATTTACAACTTTCTCAAACAAAGCAACGGGTTTTCAATCATTCAGAAATGTTCTATAGGGAATGAGATTAGCGGAAGAGTAGCGTCCCTTGATTGGACGTCACCTTACAGAGAGAACGACAATTTGGCTTTGAAGTGTCTCAAGCCGCTTTCACCGGAAGCGAGGACTAGAGACGCATGCGCACAACCAACATGACGTTCTCTCCCTAATAACTTTTCCGCCGGTGACGTCACTGACTATGGGTGACGTCCAATCAAGTGACGCTACTCTTCCGCTAATCTCATTCCCTATTGTTGGACAGCCACAAATCATGTGATCGATGACTCGGTTCGACGAAAAACTAAGGATTTTTTTGTCTTATATGACGGATTCGTTTGACTGTCTCCTGTCTACCAGATGTAACTCAAAATTGCAAAAACTATTTTCTTTTCAATCAATTTTTTTAATGCGCTGCTCACTTCAGGCGAATGCCATGGCCAAACACGATGCACTCAAAAAGGTAATCAAGCAAGATGGGAGACGAATGGAGGTAACATCGTGGTTTTGTCGTGCTGTTTAAGCAGCAAAGTAGGTACTTGAAAAAATCCCGTTCTATCTATAGAAATTGTCATCCCGTGCAGTTCTTCACTGATGAAAACGCTTTTTGTTGTAGCCAGAAGCTTTGTTTTTCTGAGGGTTTTTTGTTTGTTTGTTTTTTTAGGTTTTTTTTTTGTTTGGGGGGGGGGGGTTAAAAAAAAGATTTTGATATATAATAATGAATTTAAAATATCCCTCAATTTGGTAAAAATTGTTAAACCTGAGACTTTGATTCAATGTCTTGGCGGTAGAGAATTCTTTACAAGTTGTGTCGTGTTTTATACTACAAGCACGTAATATGTACAGACAAGCTCTGGAACCCATAGATCATGAAATCATCTTTTAATGAGAATTATTGTGAAGTGAGGGATGATTGATGGCGAGTAGTATGGGAATGGGAGATAGAAATGGAAAGGAGGAGGGCAGTCAGAGATATCTAAAGAGAGAAGAGAAAGAAGAGAAAAGAGAGAGAGAGAGAGAGAGAGAGAGAGAGAGAGAGAGAGAGAGAGAGAGAGAGAGAGAGAGAGAGAGGTAATAGGGAAAGGGTAAGATAGAAAGATAGTGAGTGACAGGGGAAGAAATCTAATGTTAGTGACAACACTTTCCCGAATACCCTGGTACAGGCACTGTCGGATACACAGTTACACAAAGGTCCTTTGTAAGCAAGTCATGGGACACATGTAGAATAGCGGGATTATATAATAAATTGACATTGTCAACAAACAGCATTTTGTGTGCACAACTCTACCATACAATGTTAAAACGTCGTGTAATAGAAATGTGATCAAACACACACACACACACACACACATACACATAAATAAATATATATATATAAATATATATATATATATATATATATATATATATATCGGACACTCTAAATAAAGTGAATTTAGAATAAGAATGATAAGAAATATGAAATTACTGTCATTTCCAATGTCAGAAATTGTATCTATTCTCCACCATAACGTAGAAATTAAACCCAAATTTCATATTTGTGGCCACAAATTCAATTGCCAGCAACGATCAAGTTCATCTCGAAATAAAACCGCTTTGATCTTTTTTTTTTATAATCAGTTGTCAGAATTGCCCACTTTTTTGGTGAGGGAATTCCATAACATTATTGTACTTGGGGAAAAAGGGGGATCAAATGCGTGAAATGCACTAACTCTTGAGCGGGGGAGGGGGGGGTGTCCTAGTCGCTATCTAATCGAAATCACTTGATTGGATGATGTTGAAAATAAATGTGACCCTTCGTCTCGAAACGGTGTTATGTCGGAATGAATTGGACCCCGGAAAGTGACTTTAGAATTAAATTCGATAGTAAATATCAATGTTTGGGCTTTCGCATTGTGAGAAATTGTCTTCATTCTCTAAAATAACAAATCGAAACAAACAACCCCAAGTTTCATGTTTTTGTCAATAAATTCTATATTTTTGCACCCGAGTCATCCGGACATAATACCGTTAGAGAAGGTGGGCCACAAATACCATGTTAGTTTTGGTTGGATAATTTGCAGCGTGGTGACCCTACTCGTGAATTCACAAATTATACGGAGTGGTTGAAATGATGGAAGCCATGCGTCAAATTGTCTTTATTTTGGTGGCATTTGTTTTGAAAAGAATTGTTTAATTTTTGATTTTGTATCCATTCCTCCCCCTCTCTCTCTCTCTCTCCCTCTCTCTCTCTCTCTCTCTCTCTCTCTCTCTCTCTCTCTCTATCTATCTATCTATCTCTCTCTCTAAAATATATATATATATATATATATATATATATATATTTATACTCGTATATATATCTTTCTTTAACACACACAAACTTTCTTTTTCCCCTATTCCCCCTCTCTTTCTTTGTCTCTCTCTCTCTCTCTCTCTCTCTCTCTCTCTCTCTCTCTCTCTATCGCTCTCTGTCTGTCTCTCTCTTTCTCTCTCTCTCTCTCTCTCTATCGCTCTCTCTCTCTCTATCGCTCTCTCTCTCTCTCTCTCTCTCTCTCTCTCTATCGCTCTCTGTCTGTCTCTCTGTCTCTCGCTCATAGTATATTCATGCCGCAAGGCAAATACTAGATTAAGCTTAAAGCTGTATCAATTATAATCTATGAGGGGAATAATAATTTTAATGGAAACTTAGATCCGCAACACAATTCAATTCTTTACTAGCGATACGAATGTTCTTAGTAACAGAATACTAATATTATTATAGATATTTCGAAGTTGACGTCACGCAGGCCTTTGTTATTGTTTTTTGCCATCCGCGTTTATGAGTAATTCTCCCGAAACTGTATTAACCAGACTATAAATGATCTGGGAACAAGATATATGCGAATGGCTGGGAATGACAGCAACTCAAGCAAGTAGACTGGCGGAAAACCGTAATCTGTTTCGCAAGAAAGTTCGGGAAGCAACGTCCAACGCAGGATCAGCTGACTAGATGATGATAAATGATCACGATTACACACAGTTTTGTGTGTTGGCCAGTTATACTTTCGGATGGCAATGTTGTGAACTTCTTAGCCAAGCGCATACTATCTATAAAGGACAACCGCCGGCAGAATGTGTAGTTCTTTGTATCAGGAGCAGCGTGTACCGATTTGGAGGTCTGATAATCCAAATCATTATAGGCTCATTGTTGTAATGGAAATACTCTCAAGCCAAGACAAAATCTTGTACATCCTTACAACTATGTTAAATCAAGTCCTGGATTCGTTGGGATAGAAGACCCGCACACGCGCACCTAGATTAGTTGGCATTTTGGAAGTATTGAAGGTGAACAATTGAAAATTCCGTCACAATACTCTTCAACAGTCGTAACGTCACTTCCTTCCTAATGACGCATGGTAACTTAGTAACACTGGCTCTAAACTATCGGAACAATGGCTGACGCATGGAATATTTCTCCGGCGAGCATAAAAGCGTATCCAGAGGGGAAAAAAACATAAATTTGATTATGTTTTGACTTTTACACATTCTGATCACAAGGCATATGAAACGTTCTAGCCAGCATGAAAAATAAAAAGTAATGATTTTCTTTGTTTAGAACCAAGATGGCCGCCGTTGCCGGGCGGCGGGACATCAGACTACTGAATCCAATTCCGTCACAATTGTATCAAGTTTGACTCTCTGATACTGTGATATTTTCAATCCCTATTTTCATCTTACACTTCTCTATACCCTATCTATATTTCTCATCATCACGATGACCAATTCGACACAAATATCCAACTTTTATATTTCATTTTAAGCTGTGCTCTCTTGTAGAATCCCTTTTGAGTCATGATGTGTTGTGATAGTGAAAGTAGATCCAGCACATTGTCATTGCGTAGTTTTAATATACAAATATATATTTTTTCCCGTACATATCATTCTAAAGATTTTTACTGAAATCTCATACTGATAAACTTACAAAATGAATTATAAACTGAAATTCAAAGCAATGCAAACTATACATAATTTGTGACCCTCCGTGTCAAAGCGGTATTATGTCGGGATCCACTCGGTTAGGGAAATTGAATTCTTTGCCACAAATATCAAACTTGGGTTTAATTTCTATACGTCATGATGGAGCATAGATACTATTTCTTGCGTTACAAAAACTTCTAAGGTCAATTTCTCATCATTCTATCTCTAAATTCACTTTTTGGGGTCTGAATCATTCCGACATAATACCGTTTTGAGACGGAGGGTCACATTTTGTTGAGCAAAACAAGTTTTACAATTCGACATTACGTTATTGAAAATGTAACATAAGTTTTCCTTCAAATGTTGTGATTTGAAAATTGAATCTGAATGACATAAATGTGTTTGTATCGGAATGAATGTGACGATTTTTTCTACAGGTGGTAAGAAAGGGATGAATCATTATCTTTCTCGAGACAGTTTAATGAATTTGAAGATGTGGAAAAAGTGTAATGATTTTGGTAGACAGATAAAATGTGTCTTTAAAATAAACATACGGAATACGCTTTAACAGTCGTAACGTCACTTCCCTCGTAATGACGCATGGTAACTTAGTAACTGGCTCTAAACTATCGGAACAATGGCTGACGCACTTTTGAAATATTTCTCCGACGAGCATAAAAGCGTATCCAGAGGGGGGAAAAAACTATTATAAATCTGATCATGTTTTGACTTTTACACCTTCTGACCACAAGACATATGAAAAGTTCTATCCAGCTTGAAGAACCACGATGGTCGCCGTTGCTAGGCGACGTGATATCAGACTATTGAATACTATTGAGACCAAAACTGAGGCCAATTGACACTACTTTTTTTAAAATTTCCCATTTTGGCCATGAAACTTTAAATAATTTACTAATTGTATTGTTGACTTAGTAAGATGACCCCGACGCTGTTAGATTGTCTCAAATCTGATACTTAGAAAATTCTTGATCTGTTGATGTGCATAGCAAACGTTATTTGGTTATTGGAGTCGATTTTCTTTTCATTTTTTTTCTTTTTGGACAAGTTTGAGGTCATCTTAATCTATCAACAAATTATGCATTCTGATCTAAATAAATAAATAAAGAAAGAAAGAAAGAAAGAAAGAAAGAAAGAAAGAAAGAAAGATATAAATAAATAAATATCATCGGCAATGTAAGCAGAAATGGTGTAGTTATCTAATCGATAAACAAAAAATAACATTATTGACGCGAGTGAGTTCCCTTTGACGTCGAGTTGGAATTAATGATTGCACCAAACGGATTGCACACGATCGACGTGCATTTATTCGCAGGTCTGATAACACAATTTATTATAGTAGGCTCATGGTTGTAATGGAAATCTTTAAAAAAAAAAAACAATGACGCAAAATATTGTTCATTACAAGAATGTTAAACTAGGCCTATAATTACGTTCGGATGTCTGACCTGCATATATGTACACGTCGCACACGATACATTGCAATAGAAAACTATTATCATTACATGTGACCTACCGCCTTAAAACGGTATTATGTCGGAATGATTTGAATGCTGTAAACTGTATTTAACTTTTTAAAATATATATAAAGTATAACATTTGGATTTTATTGAGGTAAATGGATACAGTTCCTTGAAGTGGCAAAAACTAAAATCTATCATCTATGATAAATGTGTCTTCAAATTCACTATTTTTACATATTTTTCTCACCGACATAATACCGCTTTGTGACGATTGGTTATATATATATATATATATAATTATATACATATATTGACCTTTTGACAGTCTACTCTTCCACACCTTCGTCAGGAATGCTTTCCAAAATACGAGTCGGGGATCTTTCCCTTGCCAAAACCGTCCTGGTGTTTCCATATGACGTCAGAACGCCCACGCTAGTCCCAGTGTGCAATGAAGTCGTTATACCGGCATTACTAGTGGACGGGCCGCCGGAACTAGTAGACGCAAAACCCCCGAGTGCTCTCCCTTTGCCCTTGGCGCCATCACAAGAACGACCACTCGAACTGTTGTCCGTTTCTCTCTCCTCCGTCAATAGGGCGCTGCTGGACGTGGGCTCCTCCTGGTGAGATCCTAGGATAGAACCAGCAGACGCCGCTGCAACGCACGCCGAAGCCAATGCTGCCGTGACTCTCTGAGACTGAGTATTGGTCGGTGGTTTGGTCACGATAGTCGTGGCCTGCTGGCAAGTTCTTTTGACTTCCGAATTCCTCTGAAGATATTCGTCGTAGTAGTCCACCTCAGTGCCCTCCCTTCTCTGACGTTTGATTTGGGTGATGATGAGCGTCATCAAGGCTGTGGCGTAGAAGACGATGACGATGATGACGTAGAGAAGTTCGTTCAGCTGGCTGTCCTTGTAAGGTTCGTGGAGACGAAGCTGGATAAGCGTCCCGTTGACCAGTACCAGGTTTTTGGACCCGGGGAGAGTGATGAGGGTTCCATTGACGAAGTAAGTTTGACCAACAGAGGCGTAGGCAAATTTGGTCATTGTACCAGATCTGTAAGTACAAATAAGAAAATAAAAAATATAATTATGCTAAAGTTAGGCCATTGGAAAAGGCTTTTTACTCACATTGTGATCGCCATATTCAGGGTTAAATGGGTACCTGGCGATCAACATCTTTGCCTCTTTTGGGAGAAAAAAAATTAAGAGCGTGTCACAGGCGTCGTGTCTTGTGTGTTCCGTGATTAGTTTTATTTTTGTTAGCTTGAGACTCATTGACCCCCCCCCCCCCCCCCGCCAACCCCCCCCCCCCAAAAAAAAAAAAAGAAAAAGAAAACGTGAGTATTTCTACAAAGCAATATCGACCAAACGTGCTTAAAGCAGTTTACAAGCCATTTCAAAGGACTCAACTATGCTCCGTTCAGAGCGGGAGTCGAACGCACCCTGGACCTTCCAATACGTTTTGAGCACATTCAGTTCATATTGCACAAAATCTGCAAGAGATCTTGTTTTTTGACGTCTACAAGAAATGGCGTGACATAATGTCAGTGATGTCAGGTTAGGGTAAAATTAAACCCGGCACGTAAAGAGTTAATTATAGACACGCATTTTACCGGGTCAGGGTTAAATGTCAGTGAAAAATAGGATCAAAGCATTCAATGGCCAGATAAGACAAAGATAAATCAGTAATCCTATCAGCCTACAGTGACATGTTGTAATAATCTTCTTAGTATTCCCTGCCGAATTGTATCATATTTGTCATGCTTAGGATGGGGATGCTATTTATAGGACGGGCGAAATTGAAGTCAGATATGTTGGTGAATATATAAATCGAGGATAAGATATTAAAATATGTTGGGAGTTCCGATAGCTCAGTTGATAGTGTACTTAACTCGTAAGTAAAGAGGTCGGCATCGATCTACAGACACTGTTTTCCTGTTATTATTATTATTATTATTATATTATTATTATTATTATTATTATTATTATTATTATTATTAGTATTGTTATTATTATTATTAATTTTATTATTATCATAATTATCATAATATTATTATTATCATAATTATTATTATTATTATTATTATTATTATTATTATTTTTTATTATTATTATTATTATTATTATTATTATTATTATTATTATTATATCATTATTATTATTATCATTATTATTATTATTGTTATTATTTTTATTATTATTATTATTATTATTATTATTATTATTAATATTATTATTATTATCATTATTTGTTATTATTCATTATTATTATTTTATTATTAATATTATTTATAATTATTATTATTATTTATTATTATTATTATTATTATTATTATTATTTATTATTATTATTTATTACTATTATTATTATTGTTTATTATCATTATTATTATTATTATTATTATTATTATTATTATTACTATTATTATTATCATTATTATTATAATAATCATCACCATTATCATCAGAATATTTTTTGTCGATTATAAAATATTTATAAAACATATTATGCGATGACAAAAATAATCATACTTTGTCAAAAAGAATCGATTTACAGAAGGAAAGAATAACATTACGAAGGTTTATGTTCATCGGAGCGAGGGGGGAGGGAGGTGCGGGGAGCGGGTCTATAACTGACTACGAAACACAAAGAGGTATAGACAAATAGCATGTATTTTCTCCATTAAGTCAGGGCAAATGTCCGATTTTGGCAACGCTAATAATCGATATTTGTCTGACATCGACAGACTGCCGTAGATTTCTCTTTTAAACAAAAAAAAAAAAAAAAAAAAGAAAAAAAAAAGATAGGATGAAAATGGCAATTCTTTAGCCTAATTTTGGTCAAAAACATTTGACTGCAAATACAGGTCGACTACGATCATCCATACTTTGTCAAAAAAGCTTCAAATCTTCCAGTTATTTTAAAGTCATGTGATTGACCGTTTCCGGTCCTTTTCGGTTATTTTCATTGATCGATATTTGAAGTAAACAAATTTTTGGCCAAAGTAAAAAAAAAAAATGTCTTTTATCAATTTTTGGCAAAAGATACGACAAAAATCCAGTCTGACTCCAGATTGTCTAATGCACATTCTGCCAAACTTTGAAAAACAACAAAATATTTTTAACATTTTGGCCAAAAACTTGGCCCTAAATATTGATTGATTAAATTAACCCTCATTTTACCAAAATCTCTTAGACAAGGGTCTTCAAGGTGGACTTCAAGAGTCCCAGGTTTGACAGTTCTTGAAAAGGCGAGGGTCATTTTAATCTATCGATATTTGAAGGAAAAGTTTTCTGGCCAAAATTCTAATTTATTTAGTTTTGTTTTTCTCAGAGTACGACAGACAGCATTCTTGCCACTAAAACACGGAATAATGACACACTACATAATAATTACACACTAGTATAACACACACTTTTGTGATTCTTAAAAGTTCAGGAATATATCATGAACGATTTAAATGTACTGATTTCATAGGATAAAATGTAATTGAGCTTTGAGCTTTTTTTATATTGAGCTTTTTTTTATATAGCGCAATATCCACTAAAATGTGCTCAAAGCGCTTTACAAGGGGTCCCTGGTCAACAGCAACATTTAACATGTAGGACGGGACATGACGCCTGTCAGGCGATCTTACAATTTTTCGGACAAAGACAACGCTGTTAACGGCCAGGTACTCATTTTACACCTGAGTACGGTGAGAGAATGTGAGTAAAGAGCATTTTCAAGGACTCAAATATGCGCCGAGCGAGGCTTGAACCCAGGACCTTCTGATCCGAAAGCGAATGCCATACCACTAGACCACATAGCCGTACAATATGTAAAGAAATAGTTCCAATATGTCGGGATTATGCAAACAAACAAAACAAAACAAAATATAAAAAGATAAAAAAAATACTAGCTGGCTGTAAAAGAAAAAAAAAATGGATTAATGAGTGACGAACACTTTGACGAACACGGACTGCCTAAAGATAAATTGTGACTTATTTTAAATTTTAAAATCCATATATATATATATAGGGAATGAGATTAGCGGAAGAGTAGCGGCCCTTGATTGGACGTCACCCATAGTCTGTGACGTCACCGGCGGAAAAATTATTAGAGAGAGAACGTCATGTTGGTTGTGCGCCTGCGTCTGTCGTCCTCGCTTCCGATATATATGCAAAAGAACAAGTCATGCTTTCCAACCTGAAAATCTATTGCTATTTTTGAATAATATTGGATTTTCATTCAGACAGTAATACATTTATCATACATCCTGTCCTTTCCATAACAGTTTGCTTTAGAGCCTCCGGCATGGTGACGAACGACAAACATCGCCGGCGTGGATCTTAAAGGGTTAATGGAATTTCCGTAGCCTGATGGGGGATTGAAGTGTTGTAAAATGAACGCATGATGGGTGGATTAGGGTTAAATCACTGGTGTGGTGTGGTGAGGGGTTTGAAAGGATAGTGATTGAAAGAACAGACAGGGGGTGATGAGGATAGATAGATAGATAGATAGATAGATAGATAGATAGATAGATAGATAGATAGATAGATTGATAGATGAATAGATAGATAGATAGATAGATAGATAGATAGATAGATAGATAGATAGATAGATAGATAGATAAATAGATAATAGATAGATAGATATATATAATATATATAATAGATAGATAGATAGATAGATAGATAGATAGAGAAATAGATAGATAGATAGATAGATTGATAGATAGATAGATAGATAGATAGATGATAGATAGATAAGATAATAGATAGATAGATAGATAGATAGATAGATAGATAGATAGATAGATAAATATATAGTAGATAGATAGATAGATAGATAGATAGATAGATAGATAGATAGATAGATAGATAGATAGATAGATAGATAGATAGATAGATAGATAGAATAGATAGATAGATAATAGATAGATAGATAGATAATAGATAGATAGATAGATAGATAGATAGATAGATAAATAGATATAGATAAATAGATAGATAGATAGATAGATAGATAGATAGATAGATAGATAGATAGATAGATAGATAGAGATAGATAGATAGATAGATAGTAGTAGATAGATAGATAGATAGATAGAGAGATGTAGAGAGATAGTAGTAGATAGAGAGAAGATAGAGAGAGAGAGAGAGAGAGAGAGAGAGAGAGAGAAAGAGAGAGAGGGTATGAGAAAGGGGGGGGGGGGGGTTGAAAGAAATGAGAAATAATGGGTGGGTGTGTGTGTGTGAGAGAGAGAGAGAGAGAGAGAGAGAGAGAGAGAGAGAGAGGGAGAGAGATAGATCAATTGATTAACAGATAGATAAATATAGAGGGAATTAATTTATAGAAACCAGAAGAATCATGCTCGTTGCATGAATTGAAATGAGAGACATTTGTGAAATACTGTAAAATCATCAAATAACAAACGATCATCACGCCTTCTCCCCCCCCCCCCCCCATCCCCATCCCCCAATCACCTTTCATGTTTTGTCCCCGCCACAAACAATGCGTATTATATTACACTATCAGATCTTAGACACGTAGATACATCATAGACACTCAAACAGACAAAAACCCTGGACCAATTATCTCTACGCCATTGATTATCATGCCGTGTTATAACAAAACGTGTATTTAAATTTTTGGCCAGAAAACTCGTCCTTCAAATATCAATCGATTAAAATGACCCTCATCTTGGCAAAGACTCTCTGAAACTTGTTACTTAACGAAGTCCCAAGTCCCCGGTTTGATAGATTTTCCCAAGATGAGGGTCAACAATACGAGTGTATCTTCAAATGGGGAGAAAAAATTATTTTTCGTGTATTTAACCGATTTTTGAGGATTAAGATTTGATAATCAATTTTCCAAACTCGAGCATTAATGGTTTATTTCCATCTGCTCCAATTGGGGAAAGGGGGAGGGGAGGGGGGGGGGGAGTGTGGTATTGATTTATTTTGTCACGTATATATTAAACTCGTTTCGAAAAATTACGTTATATTATTATTCCATCCCAATCATTGGAAAACCCTATCATTTCTTAGGAAATACGTATCGAATCGTTAAATAATGATTTGAACGCGTTGAATAACATTTTTATTCAAAGATTGTAGAATATTTTCGCACATTTTATTGGTGTGAAATTAGGTTTAAAAGACAGCTGATTGGTAATTATAAAGAATATTTTGATGCGCATGAATACAAATCCAACGATTTTATTTTTGGGTCAAATTGTCAATCAAGCAGAAGAAGAAAGATACAAATTATGGTGAATCGAAGTACTACAACCATACTATTTCGTTACAAGCTCGTTGTGTTATTGGTCACGATAAAAATAACTCGTATAATAAAAACAAAGAGACAAAAGAATTGTATATTATTTGACTAGTTATTAAAAAATGAAGCTTTTATATAGGGTTATATCCAGTAAAATTGCTCAAAGCCTTTTACAAAGATTTTACTTCACGATTGATGCTTTGCGTTTAGGTAAATACTAATCATTTCTGCCCACCAAATCAATCTTAGCAACCTACAAGACAATGTGTAACCTTAAACGATTATAGTCTGATTGAGAGAATTTAGTGAGAATCTATCACCCAGCTGGCGGTCTAAAATCAATAACAAAGAGCCGAGTGACGTCAGCTTCATTTATCTGGTATGAAGTCTGGCCAAAATGAATAAAGTTGATTTGTCATAGTTTTGCCATACAGCTAAGGACACGGCACGGGTATCAATTAGTTACTAATTGGCGTCATTTTTAATTCATTGTTGTGACAAACCGAGTTCATTGTGAACTTCCTTCCTTCTCCTCTTTGTATCCTCCTCTCCATCCTTCATAATATAATGTAAATTCGTTGCTCAGTGCTGCTGTTTAAATATGGACAACTCGGCCAACCCACTTGTTTTTAATAAAATAAGAGAATTCTGTGATGTATTTGTTGCTTTCTTTTATGGCTATCATCGTCAAGTACAATTATCATAACACACAGAAAGTTTTGAAAAAAAATATTGAATAGTATTTGAGTAATTGGACATTTTGGGGATCGAAATCTTCAATGTTGATTTTCTCAAAACAGTAAAATCTGGGATAGCCTACTTGTCCTTAAAAGCCTCCATATCCTCTTGTTCTTGTTTCCCTTCCCACCTTTCCTCCTGCTCCTCCTCTTCCACCTAACCCCCTATCCTTTCCCTCCTACTTTTCCTAATCCTTCCCTTCATCTTCTAAAATTTCCACCCCCTCTATCTCTTTCGCTTTGCTAAACCTCTCGCTCTTGCTTCTCCTCCTCATCTTCCTCTTCATTTTGCTCTCCCCCCCCCCTCCCTCCTCCCCATGCCCCCTCGCTCCTCTTCCCTATCCTCCCCCCTCCTCCGTCTCCACCTCCTTACTCCTCCTCTTCCTTCCCGTTCTTCTAACGCTGTTCCTCCTTCCTCCCCCCCCCCCCCCCCGTTTCTCCTTCCTCCCCTATTCCCCTTCCTCTCCTTCCTCCTCCTTCTCCTCTTCCTTTCACTACTCTTCTTCTCTTTCACCTTTTCTTTATCCTCCATCTCCTCCTCCCACACGTTCTCGCCCACCTCCTTTCCCAATATAATTAGTCTCTATGGCGGTTGAGATAATACATAAATAGCAGGTCACGTCATCTCTGCAGATACTCGATGCCAACTCAACAGCCATTTGTCACGTGGACTTTTCTTATAGAATACACGGAATGGACCTGTCAAGGATTATGACGTCATGGTGAACATCCACGTTTGCCATTCATACGATTCGTGATTATTAACCCCGCCCCCCATTATGGCAGGAATTGGGGAGGATGGGGGGAGGGGGGGGGGGGCACGATTGCTCGGTTGGTAACACTTGCTTCACAAGCAAATGTCCAGATCTTAAAAACAAAAACAAAAACAAAACCAAAAAGACAAACAAAAATAAATAAAAAAATTTCCACGGCATATTGTATTTAGAGTTTTCATTGTTTTGGGGTTTTTTTTGGGGTATTATTTTTTTGTGGTTGTTGTTGTTGTTGTTGTTGTTGTTGTTGTTGTTGGCTGAAAAGGGGTTTGAACCCGAAACGTTCCGGGTTTGGTTTATAATTATTTGTTCTTTTTTTTTTTTTTTTTGAAGCTGTTATATTCATTTTTGTTTATTTCCCATTATCTCTGATTAATTGGGGTCTTCAACTCATTTGTAAGAGCACTCGCCTCGCACACAAATGAACCTTTATCGGTTTCAGGTGCATTCTAGGTTACTTTCTGACCCCCCCCCCCCCCCCCCCCTGCCGAAAGGGAAGTAGTCCGGAATTTTTCATTCCATCTTAATTCTCTTCAACAGTCGTAACGTCACTTCCTTCCTAATGACGCATGGTAACATAGTAACACTGGCTCTAAACTATCGGAACAATGGCGGACGCCCGTATGAAATATTTCTCCGGCGAGCATAAAAGCGTATCCAGAGGGAAAAAATCCATAAATTTGATCTGTTTTGACTTTTTAATCACATTATGGTCACAAGGCATATAGAAAAGTTCTAATCCAGCATGAAAATAAAAAGTAATGATTTTCTTTGTTTAGAACCAAGATGGCCGCCGTTGCCGGGAGGCGTGACATCAGACTACTGAATCCAATTAGCTCATTAAGGCATCACTAGATTTTAGTGATCAGGTAGCTGGGTCTGTTAGTTCTGACTAAAAGTACTTTGCGATAAACGGGCATCATTTCTAATAAATTATGGTTACAAGCACATTTAATTTATACTGTCCGTTCAACGAAATAGAAACCAGGATTAACTAACTGCAGCATGGGCTTTTTCTGGTTCTAAAGGACTAATTGAAGTTTCGTCTTCATCATGACAACCATTGTGAAAAGCATTAGAAAAAGGCAAATAGGCTTTCTTGGCTATATGTGGTGACGAGGTCACATTGAAAGCCTATGACTCAGTGGCTACATAGAGGGAAAAAGAGCTCATGGTCGTCAGACATTGACATTTTTGAGCAGTTTGAAGCTCGGCGCATAGTCGAGTCCTTGGAAAAGGCTCTTTACTCACATTTTCTCACCCTACTAAGGTGTAAAATGTCCGAAAAAAAATGGAATATCGCCTAACAGGTGTCATCTCCCGTCCTACATGTTAAATGTTTCTGTTGACCAGGGACCCCTTGTAAAGCGCTTTGAGCACGCTTAGTGGATATTGCGCTACATAAAAGCTCAAATGTTTATTTTATCTTAATGTTGCAACATTAAAATAAAATAAATATTTGAGCTTTTGGTACTCATTTTACACCTTAGTAGGGTGAGAGAATGTGAGTAAAGATCCTTTTCCAAGGACTCAACTATGCGCCGAGCGAGGCTTGAACCCAGGACCTTCCGATCCGAAAGCGAGTGTCATACCACTAGACCACATAGCCGCACATTCCATTCGATCAAATTCCAAGGGAGGCAGAGGATAGATCGTCGTCATGGAAACATACAATAGGGAATGAGATTAGCGGAAGAGTAGCGTCCCTTGATTGGACGTCACCCATAGTCTGTGACGTCACCGGCTGAAAAGTTATTAGAGAGAGAACGTCATGTTGGTTGTGCGCATGCGTCTCTCGTCCTTGCTTCCAGTGAAAGCGGCTTGAGACACGTCAAAACCAAATTGACGTTCTCTCTGTAAGGTGACGTCCAATAAGGGACGCTACTCTTCCGCTAATCTCATTCCCTGTAGGCATACTAGCGCAGGCCACAGATAAGAAAGTAAGTAAATAAGTAAGTAAAGGACCTATACTTTTTTTAAACATTAAAGAAATGAATAATGCACAAGCAACCAAGCTATTAACCCTCTCCTCACCACCTATAGGGAATGAGATTAGCGGGAGAGTAGCGGCCCTTGATTGGACGTCACCTTACAGAGAGTCAATTTGGTTTTGGGCATGCGTCTCTCTCTCGTCCTCGCTTTTGGTGAAGTGTCTCATGCCGCATTCACCGGTAGCGAGGACGAGAGACACATGCGCACAACAAACATGACGTTCTCTCTCTAATAACTTTTCCGCCGTGACGTCCAATCAAGGGAGGCTACTCTTCCGCTAATCTCATTTCCTATTTGAAAATCGTCACATTTGTTATGATGCAACCATCACTTTTCTCATCCAGATTTCATTTCCTTTTTGCTATATCTATAAAAACTTGACATTCTGTAATAGAGTTCGTGTTGTCGATCAACATTACGTTTGGGATGTGCTTGTTGTTTTTCTGTTTTGAGTAAGAAATAGAAAGGTCTGTTTTTGTGTTGGGTGGGTGTGAAGTTTTGGGGGAACTTCTGAAAATTAATGAATAAATCACGTGTCAAGTCTTTTACAGACATATGGCCAATCATGTCTCTCCAACTCTTTCCATCTAATCATCCGACCACTTCAACAACTCTACAACTACTCTCACTCATCGTTCAACCAACCAACCAAACACATTGACAGGGTTTACACGTGACTTTCTCTGCCTACGCTATCGTGCTCAGAACCAAAAAAAAAAAAAAAAAAAGAAGAAAAAGACTCACGTATAGCTCAGTTTGGTAGAGCACTCGCTTCATATATATATTAAAACTGCTCAAAAATATAAATTGGTGGTACTAACACCTAAAAATATCGTTGCCATTCTTCTCAATAAATCAAATTATAAACTCAAAACAAGTCTGATATTTCTGGCAATAAATTCAATTTTCAACAACTTAGCCAACCGACTTAACACGTTTTGAGGCGAAGGGTCACATATTTGAAAATGTGGCTAGAAAACTCGTCCTTCCATTATCGATCAATTTAAATGATCCTCAGTTAGATTGAGTGTATATTTGGTCCGTCGAAAAAAAGATCATGTCATTCACAGTCCGTTTTAAACAAATATCTATTCACAGAGTCTTGTTATTTTCATCAATAGATCCATTCGGAATTGAAAGAATGTACTCTACTTTAGAAAAAAAAAATTGATCTTTTATATTTTTTTAAAAAATTGAGCTTTTATATAGCGCAATATAGACTAAATGTGCTCAAAGCGCATTACAAGGGGTCTCTGGTCAACAGCAACATTTAAAATGTAGGACCGGACATGACGCCTGTTAGGTGATATTATAATCTTAACGGCCAGCTACTCATTTTACAATTGAGTACGGAGAGAGAATGTGAGTAAAGAGCCTCTTCCCAAGGACTCAACTATGCGCAGAGCGAGGCTCAAACCCAGGAATTCCGATCCGAAAGCGAGTGTCATACCAAAATAGACCACATAGCCGCACAACTTTAAATCAACTTTATACCGAGTTGGTCACTAGGCACAGTTGTCTGGTACTTGTGCGGCTATGTGGTCTAGTGGTATGACACTCGCTTTCGGATCGGAAGGTCCTGGGTTCGAGTCTTGCGCTCGGTGCATAGTTGAGTCCTTGGAGAAGGCTCTTTACTCACATTCTCTCACCGTGCTCAGGTGTAAAATGAGTACCTGGTCGTTAACAGCGTTGTCTGTGTCCGAAAAATTGTAATATCGCCTAACAGGCGTCATGTCCCGTCCTACGTGTTAAATGTTGCTGTTGACCAGGGACCCCCTGTAAAGCGTTTTGAGTACATTTAGTGGATATTGCGCTATATAAAGCTCAATGTTTGTTTACTTCCCCCATTTATATTTTTATTTTCTTTGTGAATCCTGACTTTTCTATATAATATTATTACTTTTTCTGGGCGTCTTTGGGGTTGTATAACACTGGCCTTCAGACCACCAGCCAGGGTTCGAGTCCCGTTCTGGGCGGCGCAACGTTGAGTACATATACTTGATAACATTTCTTTATTCACAATCTCTCACTGAACTCAGGTATAAAATGAAGCCCGTTCCGATAGAAAACAAATTGGGCTTCTCTCTCTCTCTCTCTTTCTCTCTCTCTCTCTCTCTCTCTCTCTCTCTCTCTCTCTCTCTCTCTATATATATATATATATATATATATATATATATATATATATATATAACACACACACATATATATATATATATATATATTATATATATATATATATGATATTATATATATGTATGGATGTATGTGTATGCATATATATATATATAATATATATATATATATATATATATATATATATATATACATTTACCTATTTTTGTAAAGCGCCTTGAGCTCATATTGCATGAGATGTTGGCGTTATATTAATTGTGGTGCAGGTTTTTTATTATTTTTATCGGTAGGTCAGTTGGCTCTGTCAGGAATCTGTCATTTACTATTCAGAACATTCCAGTATAATATTATAAGCCAATCCTTCCGACTCAATATCTATCAATTAATTGTTGAAGATTGTTGGGCGGCTATGTGGTCTAGTTGTATGACACTCGCTTTCGGATCGGAAGGTCCTAGGTTCGAGCCTCGCGCTCGGCGCATAGTTGATTCCTTGGAAAAGGCTCTTTACTCACATTCTCTCACCGTACTCAGGTGTAAAATGGGTACCTGGCCGTTAACAGCGTTGTCTTTGTCCGAAAAATTGTAATATCGCCTAACAGGCGTCATGTCGCGTCCTTCATGTTAAATGTTGCTGTTGGCCAGGGACCCCTTGTAAAGCGCTTTGAGCACATTGAGTGGATATTGCGCTATATAAAGCTGAATTTATTTGATTTTTTTAAAGATTTCCGGTCGGACAACGTAGGATTTTTTGTTCTGAAAAGAGTCTATACTGGTTTTAAAACAATCGGACATGGAATAAGTCGATTCCGAGCTAACAAGTCGCCTTACACTCCCACCGTCTGCGGAGTCTTGAAAAGGGAGATAAAAACAGTCATCGGCCATAATCGATATTTAGATGACAAGGGTAGTGGTCCTTGGGGACCTAGGTTTGATCGGGGGAGAGGTAGGGGGTTTGATTAGAGACAGATTGTGTGGCGGGCGGCACGGGATGGGGGGGGGGGGGGGGGATTTGTAGAAGAAC
>NC_088360.1:28176251-28181251 GCF_034508935.2 Berghia stephanieae
GTCACTCATGTCTTTGTGATTGATTGCTTTTTGCCATCCGCGTTTATGAGTAATTCTCACTAAACTGTACGAACTAGACTATAAATGTTCAAGGTTACACATAGTTTTGTGTGTTGGTCCGTTATACTCCCGGATGGCAATGTTATCAACTTCTTAGCCAAGCGCATACTATCTATAGAATTGGTAACTTTAATATGTGGTCCAGTGTCTCAGAACAGTATTATGTCAGAATGGTGTAGAATGTTTTTAAAAAACAGAGTTAAAAACAAACGTAAAACGTAATAGGACATTTTTCGTGTTTTTTTTTTAAATCTTAAGAAACAAAACTCACTTTTTTCAATGGGTCATATTATATTATTTTAATCAAATTTTGTAAAGCAAGCTCAAATTGGGTTATCAGATTCAACCAGCACACATATTACTGTTTCTAGACGATTGGTCACATATGCGCCGCAATGCATCAAATTGGTATTTTCATGTTATGGTGGCCTGGATAAATTTGTATTAAAAAATATGAAATTTTGGTTAATCGTTCAACCCCCCCCCCCCTATAATTTCACATCCCAGGTCATTTAAACTTCAACACCCTGATCGACTTCGACATTATATTTATATAAAAGCGAAGTGGCCGTGCGGTTAAGGCATTGCACTGTGATCCGGATGGCCCGGGTTCGAGCCCCGCTTCAAGCACTTTGGATTTTTTCCTTGAGCAAGGTTATTAACCCCCAATACCTGTTGACATCAGGCATCTTGTTTGATGAGTTATCTATATTCCTTCGTGGAATGCCGAGGCGACGATATCTTACGATATCGTGGCGCAAAAGGCATAATTATATATATTTTATATTAATATATATATATATATTATATATATATTATATATATAAAGATATATAGATAAAGAGAGAGAGAGAGAGAAGAGAGAGAGAGAGAGAGAGAGAGAGAGAGAGAGAGAGAGGGGGGGGGGAGAGAGAAGACAAGAGAACTATGTGATATTGACTTTTATGTTTATACAAAGTGTGGAAAGTAATTTTTTAAATTAACAAAAGAACGAATCGTTCAACAGTGTTCCAAATTGATCCCATTTAACGTCCATTACAGAAGTTGTTTGGAACTGTACCAAATGAAAGTTAATGCGCAACGGAGTTGGATTCAATAGTCTGATGTCACGTCGCCCAGCAACGGCGGCCATCTGGGTTCTAAACAAAGTAAATCATTACTTTTTATTCTTCATGCTGGCTAGAACTTTTCATATGTCTTGTGATCAGAATGTGTAAAAGTCAAAACATGATCAAATTTATGGGGTTTTTTTTTCCTCTGGCTAAGCTTTTATGCTCTCCGGAGAAATATTTCTCCGCCATTGTTCCGATAGTTTAGAGCCAGTGTTACTAAGTTACCATGCGTCATTAGGATGGAAGTGACGTTACGACTGTTGAAGAGTATTAGAAACCATTCATCGTATTCTTAGATAAAGCACTTTTTTTTTAATGGCCCAAAAAAAATCACTTTAGATATCGATTGAATAAAACAACCCGACACTTATAAAAAAATATCTAAAACATGTATTTATATTATTACGTCTCAGATTTGAGTCTTTTTGACATTCAGTTTGAGGGTCATTAGATTTGATCGATGATTTAAGGAAAAAGGTTTTCTAGCCAAATTCTTTTTAAAATATATTTTAGTTAAAATACAAGAGCATTAAGTAGACGCGATAATGTTGGTAAAATGAGGCCAAAACCACCGTGTGATTATCTCAGCGATCTTGACTGGAAAATGGATAAGATCAATAAAGTTGGAAATAACGGTTTGCCTTTTAGTCGGAAGTCAGACTTTGCAAAAAAAAAAGATTTAACTTGTTAGAACCCTTTTATGGATATGCTATTTTTGTAACACCAAGGTGTAGGACCCTAACATTTGTAAAAAGAAAAATTGAGCAATTTGTATAATGCAATATCCACTAAACGTGCTCAAAGCCCTTTACAAAAGGTCCTTAGCCAACAACACATAAAATGTGAGACGGTACATGGCGTCTGTGAGGCGATATTATAACGCTGTTAATGGCCAGGTTTTCATTTTTCACCTGAGTACGGTGAGATAATTAGTAAAGAGCCTTTGCCAAAGACTCAACTATGAGGCAGGCAAAGAGATAGATATAGGTAGAGATCGCTAAAGGAATGCGGCTATGTGGTCTTGTGGTATGACACTCGCTTTCGGATCGGAAGGTCCTAGGGTTCGAGCCTCACTCAGCGAATAGTTGAATCCTTGGAAAAGACTCTTTACTAACATTCTCTCATCGTACTCAGGTGTAAAATGAGTACCTGACCGTCAACAGCGTTGTCTCTGTCCGAAAATAAATATGTAATATTGCCTAACAGGCGTCATGTCTCGTTCTACTTGTAAAGTGTTGCTGTTGGCTAGGGACCCCTTGTAATGCGCTTTGGGCACGTTTAATGGATATTGCGCTATATAAAAGTTCAAGAAGTAAAGGTGTAGATCGAGAGATAGTTCGAAGATGACGTCACTAAGGTCTTTGTTATTGTTTTTTTGCCATCCGCGTTTATGAGTAATGCTCACTGAACTGTATTAACCTGACTATAAAAGTTCATGGTTACACACAGTTTTGTGTGTTGGTCCGTTATACTTCCGGATGGCAATGTTGTGAGCATCTTAGCCAAGCGCATACTATCTATAGATAGGGAATGTGGTAATACATTGACGGTCTTTTTATGACACGTTTGTTTGCCTGGCGACATGTCAATGGGGTTTCTTATTGTGTCCATAAATGTCAATGTGTTATGCCATTTGCTTGGACAAACACCTTATGTAAACAAAGTTGGTAGAATAACAGAAATTGGAGTGTGTGTAGAGCATTTAAAACCATTACAATACAAATGAAATACGATTCCCATTTGTGTGTCTTTAAAAAACAAAAGAAAACAAAAAAAATCATTATTTAAGTGACTCGGCAGATATTCTAAAAAGGGCAAATATTATATTGTTTGTAATTGGATTCAGTAATCAGATGTCACGCCACCCGGCAACGGCGGCCATCTTGGTTCTAAACAAAGTAAATCATTACTTTTTATTCTTCATGCTGGCTAGAACTTTTCATATGCCTTGTGATCAGAATGTGTAAAAGCCAAAACATGATCAAGTTTATGTTTTATTTTCCTCTGGATACGCTTTCATGCTCGCCGGAGAAATATTTCACACGGGCGTCCGCCATTGTTCCGATAGTTTAGAGCCAGTGTTGCTAAGTTTCCATGCGTCATTAGGAAGGAAGTGACGTTACGACTTTTGAAGAGTATTAGTGATGGACTAGGTGACCGAATTTGTGACAGTAATAGTAAAATATATTATGAGCCCGGAGTTGAGTTGAGAACAGTTAACTCACTCAACCCTAACAACAACTATATCCGTAGTTTTTCGTAGCCATCGTTAACTTTTTGCCTGACACTGACCAAAAAATGCTAGTCTTTGGCCACAAAAGAAAACAAATCGTGAGTTGTATTCAATAGTTCAACCAATGGGACCACTTGTTTCCATGAGCACTACTGACGACAACTCATTAGGCGGTGCAAAAACCAAATAATGACGTCAAAATTCCAGTACTTTTGGGTTTCAGTATCAGGCTATAACTTAAAACGATGGCTACGAGTTTACCCGCGTTACTTTTACTCCATGCCTATGTATTACATTTTTCTGAGAAACAAATTATAGGCGTAGTATCAAAGATAATGGGATTTTAAAAAGTTTTTACATATTAATGATAGTTGAATAAAACTATCTATTTACATGCTCATTTTTAATACATTTTTTCCAATTTTGAGAAGTAGCAAAAATCTCTAGGATTGAGTGAGTTCACCAGTTAACTCCCTTCATCATCATCACCATCATTACCTTTTTCACCCTGGGTCAGAGTAAAGGCCACAGACAAACAGTTTCCATCCTTCTCTATCATCATCATCATCATTGCCTTTTTCACCCTGGGTCAGAGTATAGGCCACAGACAAACAGTTTCCATCCTTCTCTATCTTGAGCTAACGTTTTTTTTTTTTATCTCATTCCAGGTCTTACCACTTCTCTGTATACCAGCTTCTTTAATTCGAAACTGCTTGTTTGGGGAAGACGTCATCGGGTCAGCAGAGTCCTTTCGGCTTTGTCTGCTGTCCTTCATAAATTATGTCATTCCAGAAACTCTTCGGTCGTCCAAGCTAATAATAAAGGATTTGGTTTGTCCGTCTGCGTTTCTGTTACGGTTTGAGTTTAACGGAAAGCGGTGTTACCCCTTTGCCAACCCCCAACCTGGAGGACCAGGTGACTTTGAGTATTTAACTCCCTTACTATGGAAAAAAAAGACATATCTAAATATTTGGCCAGATTACTCGTCCTTACTTCAAATATCGATCGATTTAAATGACCTTCAACTTGCCAAAAACTCCGGCACTACCCAAGCCCTCATTACCTCAGTAATTCAATTTACCCAAAACGAGGCCGCTCGCTTGATTCTCAAACAAGGAGAGATAGGTTCGTATTGTATTGGTTTACACTGCACGTGCTCGAATCGCTTTATAAGGTGTCGCAAGGCCAACAACAACACTTAAGGAGCGGTTTGGGTCTAATTATTAGGAAAATCCTTCGAAAAATTGATTTTAAGATTTTGGTTGAAAATGAAATTTTAAATTCTAAAAGTAGACTATAAAGGCACGAAAAACACAGTCGAAAATGGTACAGGTAGTATGAAAAGTGTGAAAACGGGAAGCTATTTTGCTATTTTCTCAATATGTAATTTTTCTAAGGCTATAGGATACTGTGTCAAACGTTTCTCAGAATCTATTCAATGAAATTGTCTGAAAATGTCCACAGTTATCACAGAGATAATGTATTATGTCACCATAGAGAGATTTTTTTGATAAGATATGTGAATTTTTAATTATAATCCTAATTCTGAATTTTTAAGATCAATTTTGTCATAACATTTTGATTCTCAAATTTGT
>NC_088360.1:28193751-28231540 GCF_034508935.2 Berghia stephanieae
ATATATATATATATATATATATATATTTTTTATTTTTTTTTTATTATCTGGTTCTCGGCCGACGAAATATCAAAGCCTCCTGACTGGTGTCTGTCTGTCTACTAGTGCCGCGCTGAAGACCGGTCTGGAACCGAAGACCCGTCCCAGAGGGGAAGATCGGCGGCGGTCCTCACTTCTTATCACCTTTCAACTAGTGCGGGGCGGTCCTTGCAAGGACCACGGTCCTACGGTCTCGCGCCATAGCCTACTACTTCCCCAGCGATTCGTTGCTTCGGTTGCCTATCTTCCACCAATCACCACCCATCCCACTTAATTAATCGCACCCACCCCCCTTTGCCATACACTAAACGACACAGACGACCATACAGGCAGACGACCACCAACCTCCACTCCGCAAACCGCCCTTTCGTGTGTGAGATGGGGGGAACAGGAGGCGCACGCCTTGGACGATTCCATTATACGGGGTAAATTTCAAAATTTACTACACCATAATGATCGCAATGACAATGATCTATGGTGAAGGCATGACCCCTCTTCTCTAATGGGTTATTGTTTGAAATGTATGTGACTACAAAAGATGTGTGTGTTTGTGTGTGTGTGTGTGTGTGTGTGTGTGTGTCGACCTAGCAAGTAGCAAATCCGATTTTTTGTTTTCTTTTGTCCATCTCTTGTCACCACTCCCTTCTATCGCAGTGTTGTCATTTAAAATAATACAATAATATTAAAATTTCGTTTGGTGTTTTTACTAATCAAATAATATGAGTTTCATTAGTTTCTTCCTTCCAAAAAACCCAGTTATAACGTCTGAATTTTAAAAAAGTCCAATAGAATATTTGGGGACCCCGATAGCTCAGTTGATAGAGCACTCTCTTTATACGCAAAGGGCCAGAGATCGATCCCGGGTGCAGTCGATTTTTTTCTGAATCCCTGTCTACTCAGCAATGAATGGGTAGCTGAGTTTGTTAGATCTGGCGAAAAGTCACCATCGACCCCTCTTATCACCTCATCCACCCCCTCTTATTATAACTTCACGTCTCTCTCTTACTCTTCAATGCTCGCTGCCCTCTAATGTGTGTGTGTGGGGGGGGGGGGGGGGGGGGGGGGTAGGAGTTGCGTGTGTGTATCAACGCCACGAACAACTCGATCAACGCCTTGGGCGATGCCATTATCTCCGTTAATGGGGATAAATTTCAAATTTTATTAAATTATCGAAGTAACAATGAAGTACGGTGAGCAAATAAAGAAGGCATCACCCCTCTTCTCTAATTAGGTTACAATTTGAAATGAGTGTGACTACTCCGTGTGTTTTACTCCTGTAGGCCACGGTTTTCATCGTGTAGCGGTCTTTAACGGTTCAAGAATGAACGATCCCACGCTCTCAAAGGTCAAACCGGTTCGAATTTTCAACAGTCTCTCAGGAATGTTCAATGTCGAAAAGGACCGGTCCTAGGACCGGTCCTTGCGGTCTTCATTTCCCAAGGACCGTAGGACCGTGGTCCTTAAGCTTGCCAAGGACCGCCCCGCACTACTGTCTACTGGCTTGGGTTAGTAGAAATCATAATAATACGTGCGGCTATGTGGTCTTGTGGCCGTTAACAGCGTTGTCTTTGTCCGAAAAATTGTAATATCGCCTAACAGGCGGCATGTCCCGTCATCCTACATGTTAAATGTTGCTGTTGAACAGGGACCCCTTGTACAGCGCTTTGAGCACATTTAGTGGATAAAGCTCAATTTTAATTTTTTATTATTATTTTAAGAACTTCAGGACACTGTTTTATGTATCGCTATGGTGCAAAGGTATAATCTTGCGCTACTCATAACACGACCTAAATCAGATTTATGGATTCCATTCACGATGTTGCATTTAGGCGATATGTTTAGAGATAGATATAATATTCGTATTTCTTGTGTCTACCGAGCAGTGATAGGATAGCTTGGTCTGTTAGTCCTGGTGGAAAGTACTTTGCTAGAAAAAGTAGTTTAATACAGCTTACGAGTAATTGTCATGTCCGTTGATTGGGATCGAGTCCGGGATAAACCCCGCTCCACGAGATTTATCTGAAGGACTCACAGAGTTCTAGTATATTTTATAGTGTTAAGGTGGACTTAACGGGAGTAGCGGGTAATCGAACTTGGTACCTTTCGGCTACGAAGCAAAGACCATACCGCTGAGCCATGCTGTGTGGGAAAGGGGGGGGGGGGGGGCACTTTAAAGTCAGACCAGCACCAACCACAACAAATCACCAGGGAAATTGATAATATCGTGTGGTGAAATACATCAATAGCGTCATTTTATAACAAAAAGTAGCTGCTAAATGGATAGCAACAATTATTGTTTCCTCTCCTTTGGATGAGACGTTAGTCTACAATCAAGTACTTCCAGTTAGATCAAACAGACCCAGCTAGCCAATCCCTGTTGAGTAGACAATTATCCTGATTTTTGCAGGATAAATATAATTAATATAAAATAATAGTTAAGCGAATTCCATCATATTAACAATGTGTTTAACAAATCAATAAATCTCCGTAAATCGTATATAATCTCTAATTTGACATTTCGCTAAGCAATCATAAACATATTATGTAGGAATTTTATTTTTGTTCTGAAATTTTAATCGATTTGAAGAACTCATTCCAGAAAATGTCGAGGAATATCTAAGACGGTGGACAGGAAATCATAAGAAGATTCATAGAATTACTTCTCCACCTCCCACTCCCCCCCCCCCCTCCCTCCCCACAACCCCACCCCGCCACTCTTTCCCTCCCAAATTCATTCATCATCCTCTCATTTCAATCACATTGGATAAGAGAATGCGTGGTGTTGCCAATTTCGTGATTATAATGGCAAATTTCTGTAGGGAAGGAGATTAGCGGAAGAGTAGCGTCCCTTGATTGGACGTCACCCATAGTCTGTGACGTCACCGGCGGAAAAGTTATTAGAGAGAGAACGTCATGTTGGTTGTGCGCATGCGTCTCTCGTCCTCGCCAGCCTCGCTTGGAGCATAATTGCGTCCTTGGAAAATGCTCTTTACTCACATTCTCTTACCGTACTCAGGTGTATATTGAGTACCTGGCCTTTAGCAGCATTGTCTATTTCGGAATAAATTGTAATATCACCAAACAGGCGTTATGTCTCGTTCTACACGTTACGTGTTGCTGTTGGTCAGGAATCCTTTGTAAAGCGCTGTAAAGTGTGAGGGGGAGGGAGAGGGAGAGAGAGAGAGAGAGAGAGAGAGAGAGAGAGAGAGAAGAGAAGAGAGAGGAGAGGAGAGAGAGAGAGAAGAATAGATAGATAGATGAGAGAGAAGAGAGAAGATAGATAGATAGATAGATAGATAGATAGATAGATAGATAGATAGATAGATAGATAGATAGATAGATAGAGAGAGATAGATAGAGAGATAGATAGATAGATAGAGAGAGAGAGAGAGAGAGAGAGAGAGAGAGAGAGAAAGAAGAAATTAATGATTTTGATTGTCTTTATAAGCCATGATTATTGGATGGGAGGGCTGATGGTTCGCTATACTGCTGAATTTGAAAATATATCTCCACGTTTTGAACATTTTGGCCATAAAATTCGTTTTGAACATTTCGATAGATTAAAACGACCTTCATGTAGTCAAAAAACTCTCAAACCTGGGACTTCCTTGCCTTGAACTCTTTCTCGAGGTCACGTGTTTTGAGAAGATGAGGGTCATTTTCATCGATCAATATTTGAAGGACCTGTTTTCTAGCCAAAATATATATTTTTTAAATTGTGTTTTGGCAGTGTAAGGGACAAGGGAGGTGGGGGAAGGGGTGGGTTTGTGAGTGTGTGTGTGTGTGTGTATGTGTGTGTGTGGGTGGGTGTGTGTGTGTAGGGCGGGTGGGGGGGGGGGTGCTTGAGTTGATGAGGCTTTATAAGAGGTGATTATTTTGCATGAGAGAACACAATAGGGGACAGGCTATATCTTGTTGGAATGTCACAATACGATTTATATTTATTTTTCATTATTTGTTTCCGAAAAGCTTTAGCTCCACAAACATCCATCGATTTCAATAACCCTGTCTTGTCCTAAATAAACATAAAATTAAATAAATAAATAAATAAATAAATAAATAGATAAATAAATAAATATTGAATCGTGTTTGATACAAATATGGTACGAAAAGTGCTCGACAACAACAGACAACAAACCAAACTCATGTAACACACAGTCCTGACGATGGCTGATTAGGCCTGAAACATCGATGTAGACTGACTCAGACATTGTGGTAAATATTAAAATAATAAATAAATAAATAAATAGATAAATAAAGCATAAAGGCAAGATAGGGGTTAGTTCGACGTGTACATATAAGCAGGTCTGACACCCGAACCCTCTTAATGGTCTAGTTAAACATTGTTGTAATGAACAACATTTATTTTGCGTCATCATATTTCAAGATTTCCATTACAACAATGAGCGAGCCCGGATGAATTGGGTTATCAGACCTGCAAATAAGTGCACGTCGGGTTTGTTCAATCGATCGGTATCATAAATAAAAGTAAACGTTTTCTGGCCAAAACGAAACAAAAAAACAAAACAAAAAAAGAAGTTATTTTGGCCAAATCTCGGCACTGAGCGTATTGATTGGACCTGTTCCTTGGTCAAATAATGAGGACGAGAATAAACTTCAGAAATACAATAACACGTTTTTTAACATTTTGATCAAATTACTCGTCCATTAAACATCAATCAATTAAAATCACATTCGTCTTGATTAAAAAATAATTCTAATTTTCGCCTTTAAAGACGTCCCGGGTTTGAGAGTTTTTTTTTCACAAGATGAGGTTCATTTTAAAATATCGATATTTTGATATTTATTTGAAGGACGAGATAATCAAAATTCTGTCCAAAATGTTGAAAATGTGTTTTTGTTCAGAGTAAAGGGCAGGTGGATCTTGGTCTAATAATGGCGGCAGGAATAAATGAGGCTTTATTCCCCTGGTTGATAGGTCGATGGATGTCGTGAGCGGTGCTGATTACATTTATATCAGGTTTAACCCTTTACAGTCGGAGGTCAATCAGAATCTGACTTGTTGTTATGTTTTGTTTTTGTTTTGTGTTGTTTTGTTTTTTTTTTGGTTTTTTTTTTTTTTTTTTTTTTTTTTTTGTTGTTGTTTTTTTTTAGCCCTTGAGCTTGAGCTTGAGCTTTTATATAGCGCAATATCCACTAAACGTGCTCAAAGCGCTTTACAAAGGGTCCCCAGCCAATAGCAACAATTAACATGTGGAACGAGTCATGACCCCTGTTAGGCGATATTACAATATTTTTCCAACAGAGACAACGCTGTTAACGGCCAGGTACTCATTTTACACCTGAGTCTTCAGAGCAATGAGATCCATGGAGCCGGAGTTTATCCCGGGTTCTATAGCGTGAAACGGACTATAGCAATTTCTTGCTATCATTTGGATAGGACGCTAATCTATCGCAAAAGGACTTTCCTCCAGATCTATTAGGCCCAGCCACCAAATCACTGATGGGTGGGCAGGGGGTGGGGGGGGGGGGAGTCAGAAAAAAAATATCGACTGCGCCCGGGATCGACCTCGGCGTGTGAAGCGAGTGCTCTACCTACTGAGCTACCGACCGTGGATCCCAGACTTGTTATGTATTATTCGGATATTCGACGCTTCAGAGGGGCCCAATAGCTCAGTGGTAGAGCACGAAACCTACATGCAAGAGGAAGGAGGTTTCTATCATAGGTAGTACAGTCGTGATTCGTCTCAGACCGTAGAGAAGTGGTAAGACCTGGAATGAGATAAAAAAGTTGGCTGAGGATAGAGAAGGATGGAAACTGTTTGTCTGTGGCCTATACCCTGACCCAGGGTGAAAAAGGCAATGATGATGATGATGTAGCCATCGTAAACATATATATAGTTCGAAGATAACGTCACTCAGATCTTTATTATTGATTTTTTTTTTTGCCATCCGCGTTTATGAGTAATGCTCACTGAACTGTATTAACCTGACTATAAACGTTCATGGATACACACAGTATTGTGTGTTGGTCCGCTTTACTTCCGGATGGCAATGTTATGAGCTTCTGAGCCAAGCGCATACTGTCTATAGCCTGACACTAGAACCATCTAGGACTGGCAGTTTGACGTCATGTTTTAGGTTTGTGTACCGCCTAGTGTGTTGTCGTTAGTAGATCTCATGGAAACAAGCTATTTCATTGGTTGACTATTGAATACAACTCACGATTCGTTTTCTTTTGTGGCAAAAGACTGGAATTTTGACGTCATTTTTTGGTCAGTATCAGGCCATAACTTTACGATGGCTACGCTCAGCCCCCCCCCCCCCCCCCCCCCCCACCCCGGGCGCGCTCCCAAATCCCCTACATCTTATCAACCCGAAAATGATAAGGTTCTTTATCGAAAAGTACTTAGCGGGAGGCACACGCGATGTATCCAAAGGATAGCAAGAAATCTCTATTGCCTGTTTAACACAACATAAACGGAGATAAACTCAAGTTCCGTGATGGCGCTGAAATCACGTCATTCCTCCTATAATAATAATAATGTTTTTGCCATCTGTTGTGTTTTTGACAGGACCCCAGAGTAGTATTGTGGAATCACTCAACTCAGAAACGTTAAGTGAGTAAATGTGAGAGAACAGTTTTATTACTGAGAAAAGATAGTATGCGCTTGGCTAAGAAGTTCATAACATTTCCATCCGGAAGTAAAGCGGACAAACACACAAAACTGTGTGTATCCTTGAAGGTTTTTAGTCTGGTTAATACAGTTCAGTGAGAATAACTCACAAACGCGGATGGCAAAATATAACAACAAAGGCTTGAGTGACGTCATCTTCGAACTATCTATAAGTTAGAGTATATACAAATATATCGCAACAACATTTTAAGAAGGAAAAATAGTATAAAAATAGTAACTCAACTATGGAAATTAAGGAACAAAGAGTGCATCCTCTGGGGCATGCCACTCTGATATTTGTAAGCACAAATAGTATTTTAAACAATAGACTTAATGAATAATAACTAATTAATGTGTAACTAAAATCAGTTTACTAATAACAAAGGAGAATAACTATTTCCTAGAGTAACTCTGTAAAGATAGAATGCGCTTGGCCAAGGAGTTCACAACATTGCCATCCGGAAGTATAACGGACCAACACACAAACTTTGTGTAACCATTAACTTTTATAGTCTGGTTAATACAGTTTAGTGAGAAAAACTCACAAACGCGGATGGCAAAAACAATAACAAAGGCCTGAGTGACGTCATCTGCATACTATCTATAAGTCCATAACACCATCCATTCAACTTCGCCAAACGCATAATGCCAGAGATACCTATGAGGCTTCATTGAAATTCGAGTTCCATCGCCGTTACTTTAAACTTTAAACGAGCTTTTATAGAGCGCAATATTCATTGCATGTGCTACGAGTAAAAGCGCTTTACAAGGAATCCCAAGCCAACGGCAAGGTATATTAAGGATGTAGGACAAGTCATTCATGAAGCCTGCTAAGCGATATCATAATAATTATCTTTTTGACAGAGAAATGAATGGCTGTCACAGGTCATTTTCTCACTTTTCACCTTAGTACGATAAGATTATGCAAGCAAAGAGTCATTTCATACAGATCTTACTAACGAAAGAGCGAAAATGGAGAGGCTTCGAATGGGAACAAAACAGACAATGGACGTTTCGGATACAAACAAATGTTTTTTTTGCATTGTGTTTAATTTTTTTCCACGTTTATTTGTGTATTGTTGTGCTGACGAAGGGTTTGTATTCGAAACGTCCATTGTCTGTTTTGTTCCCATACGAAGCCTCTCCATTTTCAATCTTTCGTTAGTATTTGACGATCACCAGCTTCAGGCAGCCCCTACCGTTTTCTTCATACGACTCTACTATGCACCGCCAAGAGCAGGATCCGATCCAGGTACCTACCGCTCTGAAAGGCGAGTGTCATTCCATTAGACCACAAAGTCGCAAAATACGCTTCAACAGTCATGACGTCACTTCCCTCGTAATGACTCATGGTAACTTAGTAACTGACTCCAAACTATCGGAACAATGGTGGACGCCCTTATGAAATATTTCTCCGACGAGCATTATAAAAGCGTATCCAGAGGGGGAAAAAACATTATTATAAATCTGATCTTTTTACTTTTACACATTCTGATCACAAGACATTTTATATGAAAAGTTCTAATCAGTATGAAGAATAAAAAGTACCGATTTTCTTTGTTTAGAACCACGATGGTCGCCGTTTCTGGGCGACGTGACATCAGACTATTGAATCCAATTAACTCTTGGTTAAAAACAAACAAACAAACAAACAAACAACAAGTATACGTCTGCCGCATGGAGTTTATTATTATTTTTGTTTTTGTTTTGGGTTTTTTTCCCCCACATAATGTCAACATAACCCCCAGGTTAATCCGTGCAACATTTCAATTTAATTTAAGAAAAATTACCTGACATTTAATTTTGAATCGATTTGAATGTGGAGGGGAAAAAATGCCGTTTGTAAAAAAAACGAAATTCTACAAAGAAAATAATATGTAGAAGACGTAGATTGGAAAATGATAATATGTGACCCATCGTTTCAAACCGGTAATAAGTCAGAACGAACCAGATGCTTAAAAGCCTAATTTAATGTTAAAACTGGTCAAAAATATAAACTGTTGGCATTCGCACCCTAAAATATGGCATCCATTCTCCTCAATAAAACATACAAACTCAACACAAGTCTGATATTTCTGGCTATAAATTCAAGTTTCAACATCTTAACCAACCCGACTTAATACCGTTTTGAGGCGAAGTATCACATATACTAATATGTTCCATACCCGACGTGTATTTATTTAAAAGTCTGATAACCGAACGCAATTAATGTTGGCTTTGATTTAACATGGTTGTTTGTAATGGACGACAACTTTGCGTTGGTTTGAAAGTATTTCCATTACAACAATGAGGCCATAAAAAGTTTGGTTATTGGACCTGTAAAAAAGTACACGTCGTTCTCTACTGTTTCCAGAGATGGTTAGTTTAAGTTTTTGTGGTTATTATTATTATTATTATTATTATTATTATTTTATTATTATTATTATTATTATTATTATTATTATTATTATTATTATTATTAATATTATTAATATTATTATTATTATTATTATTATTATTATTATTATTATTATTATTATTATTATTATTATTATTATTATTATATTATTATTTGTTGCTGTTGTTGTTGTTGTTGTTGTTGTTGTTGTTGTTGTTGTTGTTGTTGTTGTAGGTTTGTTCTTATTTTGTACTCTTTTGTTTTTCTTGTTTGTTTGTTTTTTGTTTTTTTTTTATTTTGTTGGGTTTTTGTTATTGGTTTTGTTTTGTTTTTGTTTTCTTTGAATTTTTACTTGACATTCATACCGTGTGCGTGAAAAAACAAAACCCTGAAATGTTAGAAGCCTGTAGTCCCGAGACAATATGCAAATCTCGGATATATTATGAATCTCTGTTCGAAGTCAGGGAATCTACGTACAAGGGTTGCCGGGACTTCCTTAGGCTCGAAAAGGGTGCACCGTCCATTATGCGCCTCGAGAGGGGTATCCCCATTCCCTCTCATAATTTCCTGTCCTTCCTTCGCGGCCTTGTTTAGAGGCACAATACTCGGCGTGTGACTTGTAGGTCCAAGGTTCGAGTCCTGCTGAAGGACGTACTTAACTGATATTATTTTCTCACTATAAATACTAAGGTGTGGAATGAGTCTCTGTAGGTCCAGGGTTCGAGTCCTGCTGAAGGACGTACTTAACTGATATTATTTTCTCACTATAAATACTAAGGTGTGGAATGAGTCTCTGTAGGTCCAGGGTTCGAGTCCTGCTGTGGGACGTACTTAACTGATATTATTTTCTCACTATAAATACTAAGGTGTGGAATGAGTCTCTGTAGGTCCAGGGTTCGAGTCCTGCTGAAGGACGTACTTAACTGATATTATTTTCTCACTATAAATACTAAGGTGTGGAATGAGTCTCTGTAGGTCCAGGGTTCGAGTCCTGCTGTGGGGACGTACTTAACTGATATTATTTTCTCACTATAAATACTAAGGTGTGAAATGAGTCTCTGGAAGTTAATCTTACCACACAGGCGTTAGGTCTTGTTATTCATGGTTACTGTTAGATTGGGTCCTGTTGTAAATAGCCTTAAGCATAATTAATGTTGTGCGCCACGTTATGCTTATATTTTATTTGTTTTCCACGTTTATTTGTGTATTGTTGTGCTGACGAAGAGTTTGTACCCGAAACGTCCATTGTCTGTTTTGTTCCCATACGAAGCCTTTCCATTTTCACTCTTTTGTTAACGTAATGCTTGAAATGTTCTATTATAACACCGACAATACTGAAACAGTATGGTTACTGATCAAGTACTCATTTTACACATGGGGAGGGTGGGAATTTTATGTGAGTAAAATGTCTGGCCCAAATAATCAACGTTGTAGCACTCATAGCGAGACTTGATAAAGAATAAAGAACATTTATATAGCGCAATATTCACCGAACGTACTCAAAGCGCTTTACAAGAGTCACTATCCAACAGCAACACTTAAATTATAGGACGATAAATGACGCCTATTAGGTGATATTACTTTCTTCTTTTTTTTTTTTTTTTTGGTTTTGTTTTGTTTTTTTTGCGACAGAGACAAGACTGTTAACGTCATGTACTCATTTGACACCTGGGTGAAGTGAGAAAATGTGAGTAAATAACATTTTACAAGGATCCAACAATGCGCCTTCAGAACGGGGCTCGAACCCAGGTCCTTTAGATCCGAAGGGGAGTGTCATACCACTAGACCACATAGACGATCCAATTAAATTAAAATTAAATGAGCTTTTATATCCACTAAACATGCTCAAAGCGCTTTACAAGGGCAACATTTAACATATAGGAAGGGAGATGACGCATGTTAGGCGATATTATAATATTTTTTGGGACGGAGACAAGGCTGTTAACGGCCATGTACTCATTTTACACCTGAATACGGTGAGAGAATGTGAGTAAAGAGCCTATTCCAAGAACTCAACTATGCGCCGAAAGAGGCTCGAACCCAGGACCTTCCGATCCAAAGACCTATGGTGTCATACTACTAGACCACATAGCCAATACGTAGACGACGTATGGACCTCAGACAAGTGCCACACCACTAGATCACACCTACTAGCCACCATTTTGAGATTTAAACAGTTTTTCACGTTTGTAAATTCCAGACAATGAAATTGTCTCTTTAAAATGAAATCTTTTCAAATAGCCTGCAGGTCCGAATTGAGACATCCGGAGTCGATTATTCTCGTCACGGGTTGGTATCGGGACTTTTTTTTGTTTGTTTGTTACTTTAGGTCTCTTCCAACACAATTGAGGTTATATGAGAGACCGCTGAAACAAAAAAACAAGCAATCTAACAAAAATAGTACAAATGTAAATCAAAATCATAACCTAAAGATATCATAAGCTAAATTATAAATAACCAAGAACAAACAGGCAGAAGATTTACAGAAAAAAAAATATCCCCTGTCAAAAATACAATCACAAACCAAAGAAGCAGGATAGGCTAGTAAAGAGAAGAAGAAACGACATCACTATCGGATCGTACACCCATGCGAACATCATAGGTATATGATTCAAGGGTGATGCTCCCATCCAACCACCCGCGGTATCGGGACTGGAATTAGGGAATCGATACCACTGTAATAAAAACACAATGAAAAAAAAAAAAATCTTCAGCTTTTATATATTGCAATATCCACTAAACTTGCTTTACAAAGGGCCCTGATCCACAGCAACCAGCGATATTTAGATCGAGACATGGCGCCTGTTCCGACAAAGACAACGCTGTTAACGGCCAGGTATTCACTCATTTTTCACCAAACAATGGTGCCGAATTGTCACTACAAGAGGCAGTGCTTGCTTACCAGCACTATCGCTCGCGGAAGAGTTGTTTTATTTCCGGTTCTGTAACATTGAACAAACAATAGCAATTGCATACTACCCCATGTATGAAGATGTTGATATATATATATATATATATATATATATATATATATATATATATATATATATGGTGCTTTCCACAAGATATGAAAGACCCAGCTACCCACCACAACTTATCAGAGGGATAAGAAGAAAATTCGTCTCGTGATGAAAACTAAACTAGTCCCATTGCTTACGAGCTGTGAAAGGAGTCATATACCGACTGAGCCATTGCCACCTAAAGTCAAATGTCTCTCTTCATATTTCCACAACACTATAAAACTCACTCTTTGCTATTGCCAAAGCCTACATATTTTTTATGACCAGAATAATATTTTAACTCTCTCCTTCCTGATCATTTTCAGTATTTTCCCCAAAAATGGCAGGCTTATCCAACAAAAAATGATTTTTAAAAAAGAGCTTTATATAGCGCAATATCCACTAAATGTGCTCAAAGCGCTTTACAACCCAAACAATATCTCTACAAAACAACTTTATGTTCTTATAAATTAAACACAGAACATTGTGATGTACAAAATAAATCTGAATAAGAAAAAAATGTATATTGTATTGTAAGAAATGTGACGAGTTTGCTGTGGGTGGTAAGTGGAGGGTTAGTCTGTCGTGTCTTATCATTGATATTAACCGAGAAGAGGAGAGCAAGGAGGAAAGAGAGGCAGTAGATCCAAACACCAAACACACAGTCAAACTATGTGTGCAACAACTGCGGTAGAGACTGCCATGCAAGGATTGGTCGGTTGAGTTACACCCGTCGTTGCAATCAACAGGACTGATGAGACTAAAGCCATACAGGGCGCAAACCATCGTCTCGTGAGACGAAAGGATGCCTACAATAACCTAGGTGTATATATTAGGAAGTCTGATAACCGTGGGAGGGGGGGGGGGGGTTCCAATAGCTAAGTTGATAGAACACTTGCTTACCACTCAAAGGGACCAAGATCGATCTCGGGTGTAGCCGAGAATTTTTCTGATCCCTCTGTCCACCCAGCAGTGATTGGTTGGGTATAGCTGGGTCTTTTAGAATCTGGCGGAGAGGAAAGTACTTTGCGATAGACTAGCGTCCTTTCCAAAGGGTAGCAAACAATTTCTAGTGCCTGTTTCACGCTATAGAAACCGGGATAAACTCTGAATCCGTGGGCCTAATGACTTTGAAGGATTGCTTCTGATGACATATCGCAATTATGGGCTTGATTTTTTTTTTAAATTAAAATTAAATTGAGCGCAATATCCACCAAACGTGCTCAAAGCGCTTTATAAGGGGTCCCTGACCAAAAGCAACACGTAAAATGTAGAACGAAACATGGCGTCTGTTAGGCGATATTACAATTTTTCCCGACATAGACAACGCTGTTAACGGCCATGTACTCAATTTACACCTGAGTACGGTGAGAGAATATGAGCAAAGAGCCTTTTCCAAGGACTCAATTATGCGCCGAGCGAGGCTCGAATCCAGAACATTCCGATTCGAAAGCAAGTGTCATACCACTAGACCATATAGCCGCACATTGTTGATGTAACATTGTTGTATTAGACAATAATATTTGTGACCCATCGTCTCAAAACGGTATTATGTCGGCACGAATCAGATGCTTAAAAGCCGAATTTAATGTTAAAACTGGACAAAAATATAAATTGTTGGCATTCGCACCCTAAAATATAGTATCCATTCTCCTCAATAAAACATACAAACTGAACACAAGTCTGATATTTCTGGCTATAGATTCAATTTTCAACATCTTAACCATCCCGAATTAATACCGTTTTGAGAGGAAAGGTCACATTTTGCGTCGGTTTGAGAATATTTCCATTACATCAATGAGCCCATAATAATTTATGTTGTCAGACCTGTAAATAAATACACGTCGATATTAACTCTTAAACAACGAGACTGATTTTTATATCACATCATGAAACTTAAGTTTTTACCTATGGTTCATTCAGCGATGTCTCCCGACCCAGGCTTCATGAATGAAATCCTAGCCATATCGCTACAACTACTGTCTTGGTGAAATCACGGCGATGCCAACGGGCTTCATTCATGAAATCCTAGCCATATCGCTACAACTACTGTCTTGGTGAAATCACAGCGATGCCAACGGGCTTCATTAATGAAATCCTAGCCATATCGCTACAACTACTGTCTTGGTGAAATCACAGCGATGCCAACGGGCTTCATGAATGAAATCCTAGCCATATCACTGCAACTACTGTCTTGGTGAAATCACAGCGATGCCAACGGGCTTCATTCATGAAATCCGAGTCATATCGCTGCAACTACTCTCTTGGTGAAATCACAGCGATGCCAACGGGCTTCATTGATGAAATCCGAGTCATATCACTGCAACTACTGTCTTGGTGAAATCACAGCGATGCCAACGGGCTTCATTCATGAAATCCGAGTCATATCACTGCAACTACTCTCTTGGTGAAATCACAGCGATGCCAACGGGCTTCATTCATGAAATCCGAGTCATATCACTGCAACTACTGTCTTGGTGAAATCACAGCGATGCCAACGGGCTTCATTCAAGAAATCCGAGTCATATCACTGCAACTACTGTCTTGGTGAAATCACAGCGATGCCAACGGGCTTCATTCATGAAATCCGAGTCATATCGCTGCAACTACTCTCTTGGTAAAATCACAGCGATGCCAACGGGCTTCATTCATGAAATCCGAGTCATATCGCTGCAACTACTCTCTTGGTGAAATCACAGCGATGCCAACGGGCTTCATTCATAAAATCCGAGTCATATCGCTGCAGCTACTCTCTTGGTGAAATCACAGCGATGTCAACGGGCTTCATTCATGAAATCCGAGTCATATCACTGCAACTACTCTCTTGGTGAAATCACAGCGATGCCAACGGGCTTCATTCATGAAATCCGAGTCATAGCACTGCAACTACTGTCTTGGTGAAATCACAGCGATGCCAACGGGCTTCATTCATGAAATCCGAGTCATATCACTGCAACTACTGTCTTGGTGAAATCACAGCGATGCCAACGGGCTTCATTCATGAAATCCGAGTCATATCGCTGCAACTACTCTCTTGGTGAAATCAATATTATGTTACAGTGAATGACGTCATCAGTCGGATGCTAAAAAAGTTGGAACTGAGATATTACCAAGTATAGTTAGAAGGCCAGTTTTTAAAATCAAAAATGAATTTCTTGTCATAAATTATGAAATCCACCATTTTTGTACATCTTCTGGAACTATCAAAGCTTAATTTCACTTCTAAATAAATTTTACAGCTAGTCAAGTTGAAAAAGAATGAAATTTGAGAAAAGTTGCTGGATACCTTTCCCATACATCTGACCATACCTTCATGAAAAATCACCCGATTTACTTCAAATAAAGATCAACATGATCTGGGGAGCGAGCATATTCTTTCAGAAAACGCAGAAAAATGCAAATCCAAAATTTCCACCTTCCGACTGATTATTTCGTGCGTTGACACAATTTGATGTAACGGAAAATCAACCCGAATCTCGGCTGCAAAGGGTTAATTGAATCTAATTAATCACGAAGCAATTCTACAGAATGGCATAGAACGTTATCTTTAAGAAAACAATAATTTCCGTTAAGATAATATTCGTTTCTGTTAAGAAAACAGTCATTTCGGCGAGCAGATTTACATTGGTCAGTTTATTACTCAACGAACGGACAGACGGATGGACGACGGACGGACAAACATATGTTTGTTGATTTAATCTTATATAAGATAAACGATAAGGCGGAAAAAAAGGGAACAAAAACACGCCAGTGTTTGCATCGTTTTCTTTGAATCAAATTGCTCGTCATCATCACCAAAAACTTAGCATTTATCTATATAGGGAATGAGATTAGCGGAAGAGTAGCGTCCCTTGATCCGACGTCACCCATAGTCTGTGACGTCACCGGCGGAAAAGTTGTTAGAGAGAGAACGTCATGTTGGTTGTGCGCATGCGTCTCTCGTCCTCACTTCCGGTGAAAGCGGCTTGAGACACTTCAAAACCAAATTGACGTTCTCTCTGGGACGCTACTCTTCCGCTAATCTCATTCCCTATAGCGTAATATCCACTAAACGTGCTCAAAACGCTCTACAAAGCTTCACTAGCTAAAAGCAACACTTAACATGTAGGACGAAACATGACATGACGCCTGTTATGCGATTAACATGTTATTTTTTTCAGCTAGAAACAACGCTGTATACGACCAGGTACTTATTTTACTCATGAGTACGCGAGGGAATGTGAGTAAACAACAGCCTTTTCTCACTCAACTGTGCGTCACACAGAGCGGGACTTGAACCCTGGACCTGTCGATCAGAAGGCGAGTGTCATACCACTTGACCACATCGCTGCACGCAGCGTGTCTGAGAGATGCTATCTGAGAAATGGTGTCACGTTAGTAACCAGCTTGTGTTTTAAGAAAGATAAAGTCAAGGTGATGATTAAGGATAGATTGGTAATACGAATAGAGAATTAGTTATACTTTTCCTACTGACTTCTAGTGAGAATTTTGTCCTTTAAAGCGTCCGCTTTCGACTTTTCAGCTTCGGTCGTTTCTCTCATTCTTGCGGCGAAGATTTTTACAATTGTCTCTGTCTGTCTTTTGCCTTTTCTCTGGAGTTTCATTGACTAGTTTCGAGTAGAAGCATTCTATGCATTAAAGAATATAGCAAGAAGAGATTGATTACTTCGAATTTTAAAGGAGGCGACATGTTATTAATATCTATTATTCGATTGAAAGACATGTTTTTAAAAAAAATATTATTTACCCGTTTTTCTATCTATTTTGCTTAAACTTCCGAGTTTAAAAGTCGAATTCACGAATACTTTTGGCTTAATTAAATATGTGACCCATCGTCTCAAAAAGGTATTATGCCGGAACGAACCAGATGCTTAAAAGTCGAATTTAATGATAAAACTGCGCAAGAATTATATAAACTGTTGGCATTCGCATCCTAAAATATGGTATCCATTCTCCTCAATAAAACATACAAACTGTACACAAGTCTGATATTTCTGGCTATAAATTCAATATTCAACATCATAACCATCTCGACTTAATACCGTTTTGAGGCGAAAGGTCACATATTGCTTCAACTGATAATAATTTGCGTAGAATATTTCCCCTAAAACCATGAGATCACAATAACTTGATGTCACAGAAATGTGGCTTAGACGAATATAAACAAATGTATCAGTGCATGACATAATCAGCAGTCGGAAGGTGAAAAATTTCATGAAGTTATGGTCAGATGTATGGGAAAGGTATCCAGCGACTTCTCTCAAATTTCATAATTTTTCAACTTGACTATCTGTAAAAATTATTTAGAAGTGAAATTAAGTTTTGGTATTTCATTAAGATGTACAAAAAGGGTTGATTTAATCATTTATGACAAGACCTCATTTTGGATAAAAATTGACGTTCTAACTAAACTTGGCAATATCTCAGTTCAAATCTTTTCACCATCCAACTGATTATCATTCACTGTAACGAATGGTAAAATATTGAACTGACATGGCATTGTGAAAATATTTTTTTCAAATCCCTCCCCTTCCCCCCCCCCCCCCCCCCCCCCCACCTCCACCTCCTCATGGCCGCTCTCGAAACGATAGATATTAACAAAATAGTTCCCCCCCCCCCCCCCCTTCTTACGAACCACCACGGATTTGCACGATTGATTGATATGGCGGGCAGAAATGGTGTGTGTTTTACTTAACCACCCACCATCCACCAATACTCTAATGCAATGTTTACCTACTTGACAGTGAATACGGAAGGAACCCCTAAGTCCTTGTCTCAATATTATCGCTTTATTCTCGAGTTTCTCGTTGAGAAATACTACCATACAAACAACTGATGAGGATACAAACTGTGTTTGGTTTCTCGCTGTCTTGTTTGTCTTCTTTCTCGCCTATGACTTACTACGAATACCCGTGATTGATGTCCTGTACAAATACGTCAATAAGGCAGAAAAGTCGTGACGTCACATCTTCTATTCTTCCGGTTCCAAACTCATTGGAAGTGTTTTGTTCGGAGGACGAATAATGAACAGGTTATACATTGAATCATAAGGTGGCATAACTATTTTATTAGCAGTGTGTACATGCATATTCTTATTATTACGGGCTTAACCCTCGCCGTACCAATCATAGGAAAATCGTCACATTCGTTACGATACAGCCAACATTTTTCTTATTCAAATTTATTTTGTACATCATGAAATTTAAATGCAAATGAACAGCGTGTTGTAGAGTAAAATTATTTATTGCAAAAACTTTACTGCTATTGTGTCAGAGTGATAAAAAAAATCTATTTTTGTTTTAGTTGGGTGTGAAATTTTGGGGAAAATTCCAGAAAATGACTGGTAAGGAGAAAGTTAAAAGAGCGAGGATGGATGAACTTGATTGACGACCAGCAATCCAGACAAGACTATTAGTTAGGCTAGGAAATTGGATGTCATCACTCTGAAACCGAACGATTATTTACACAATGTATGTATTCAGCCTTTCGGAAGAGTGGTTTTACACTTCCAATGAGATTGGAATCAGTTTTTTTTTTTTACTTCACATTTTTGTTCCTCATTGTGAGAAAAATCAATATGACGTGACGACTACTCTATTTACAACTGAGTTAAGTGAGAAAATGGTAATAGTAAGCATAAATTATGTGATGGCAGTGTCTGCTCCGATCCAAAGCATCAACTTTGCGCCACTCACACAAGACTTGAACCATAAACTTTCAGGCCATAAGACGTTTCACACCACTAGACAACTACACGTACTAGCTCCCCTTTGAGAGATGCTCTTTACCCACATTCTCTCACCACACTCAGGTGCAAAATAAGTACACGATTGATAACGTTGTGTATGTCGAAAAAAGGGCCTAACAGGCCTAAAGTTTCGTCCTATATTTAGAATAATTTTGCTTTTGGTTTGGGACCTCTTGTAAACCATTTGAGCATATTATTTAGTGGATAAGAATCTATATATAAAAGCTCAGTTATACCATACAAGAATCGATACCATTGTAGTATGATTACAATACAAGAAATTTAAGGTTTTTGGACTTCGCTACAAGTCGATAATCGGTACTCACTGGTACAGTTATCCACCACATTACTGAGTAATCAATATTCTAATATAGTGTACATTTTCATTCATCGTGTTTTGTTGATAAAGGGAAAACCCGAAACATCCACAGTATCTGTCTTCGTTTAATATATTGACGCTTACATTTCAATTCTTATCGTTATTTTTTCATGAGTTTTTTCTTGAGACATCCTGCCCCACAAGTGATATAAATAAATAGAACTATCTAGATGTGTTCGTATTCAAGCCGTTTTGTTTGTCTTTTGCGTGACTTCGAATAGAATGAATGAAATTGACGTAACTCGTCTCCTTGTTATTATTTTTTTTAGACAGGCAACTGTATCTATTTGTCCTCACTAAATTCTGTCAATGAAACCATAAGCGCCTAAGGGGCCTTGGTAAGATTAATATAACGACGAGGACGCTAGTTTATCGCGAAGAACTTTCCGCCAGATCTAACACTCAGCATCCCAATTACTGCTGGGTGGATAGGGGGTAGAGGAGGGGGGGGGGGGCAGAATAAAATCTAGACTTCACCCGGATTCGTTGTCGGTCCCATTGCGCGTGAAACGCGTGCTCTAACAACTTAACTATCGGACTGTATAAATTACTTAGCATTGAAATATTTTTTATGGCGAACTTCACAGAAACGACCTTTTGGTTGAGCCTCAAAAGCTCTGGATGTCCTTAAAAATACTACAGTTGTCTGTACAAAAAAAATCAATTTGACGCGACAACGAAGAAGTGCTCAATTATTGGCGGCCATCATTTATAATCACGTGATAAGGGGCCTTGGTGTGTGGAAAAGCTTGTTATCTTCTAGACACCCGTTTTGGTATGAAGATTGGAAGAGAGGATTGTTATCGTTTTGTTGATTAAATATTGTGCCCGTGATGATAAAACAAACAAGGAAATGGTGGCTGTAGTATTCAAATTTGAATGAGAGAATAGTGAAACAAAATTTTTAAAAAACTGAGAGAGAGAGAGAGAGAGAGAGAGAGAGAGAGAGAGAGAGAGAGAGAGAGAGAGAGACGAAGCCTTCGTTAACATATTATATGGCGAGAACGAAGTTGACATCAATAAACTCTTTGTTATTGTCTTGAGACAGCCATTTTTTATGAGTAGTTCTTACTATATTCTATCAATCAGACTTTAAACATTCAAGGTTACGCATAGTTTTGTGTGTTGGTGCATTATATTATATCGGCTGGCGGATGTTGTGAATTTTTTTGTGTGTTTTTTAATCAATAGCCTAACACTAGGACCTTTTATTTTGATGTTATTTTTAGGTTAGTGCACCGTCTATAGATAGAATGCGCTTGGTCAAGGAGTTCACAACATTGCCATCCGGAAGTATAACGAACCAACACACAAACTCTGTGTAACCATGAACTTTTATAGTCAGATTAATACAGTTTAGTGAGAACAACTCACAAACGCGGATGGCAAAAACAATAACAAAGGCCTGAGTGACGTCATCTTCGAACTATCTGTCGATAGTTCTTAGTTGACGTCACTCAGGTCTTTGTTATTGTTTTTTGCCATCCGCGTTTATGAGTAATGCTCACTAGACTGCATTAACCTGACTATAAACGTTCATGGATACACACAGTTTTGTGTGTTGGTCCGTTTATACTTCCGGATGGCAATGTTGCGAGCTTCTTAGCCAAGCGCATACTATCGATAGATCTATAGATAGTATGCAGATGACGTCACTCAGGCCTTTGTTATTGTTTTTGCCATCCGCGTTTGTGAGTTGTTCTCACTAAACTGTATTAAGCAGACTATAAAAGTTCATGGTTACACGGAGTTTGTGTGTTGGTCCGTTATACTTCCGGATGGCAATGTTGTGAACTCCTTGGCCAAGCGCATTCTATCTATAGATAGTATGCGCTTGACTAAGAAGCTCATAACATTGCCATCCGGAAGTGTAACGGACCAACACACAAAACTGTGTGTATCCATGAACGTTTATAGTCGGGTTAATGCAGTTCAGTGAGCATTACTCAAAAACGCGGTGGCAAAAAACAATAACAAAGACCTGAGTGATGTCAACTAAGAACTATCTATAGATAGAATGCGCTTGGCCAAGGAGTTCACAACATTGCCATCCGGAAGTATAACGGACCAACACACAAACTCTGTGTAACCATGGACTTTTATAATCTGTTTAATACAGTTTAGTGAGAACAACTCACAAACGCGGATGGCAAAAACAATAACAAAGGCCTGAGTGACGTCATCTGCATACTATCTATTGATAGTATGCAGATGACGTCACTCAGGCCTTTGTTATTGTTTTAGCCATCCGCGTTTTTGTTCTCACTAAACTGTATTAACCAGACTATAGATAGTATGCAGATGACGTCACTCAGGCCTTTGTTATTGTTTTTGCCATCCGCGTTTGTGAGTTGTTCTCACTAAACTGTATTAACCAGACTATAAAAGTTCATGGTTACACAGAGTTTGTGTGTTGGTCCGTTATACTTCCTGATGGCAATGTTGTGAACTCCTTGGCCAAGCGCATTCTATCTATAGTGAGTTGTCATTTGTAGTGCTCAAGGTAACAAATGATTCCATTGGTTGAACTATTGAATACAACTCACGATTTGTTTTTTTTTTTTTTGTTTGTTTTTTTTTTTTTTTTTTTTTTTTTTTTTTTGTTTTTTTTTTTGTTTTTTATTTTTCTTCTTTTTTTTTTTTTTGGAGTAGTTGGCATTGTATTTTGACGTCTTTGACGTCGGTGACTGTTAAGACTATGATCTTACAAAAGGCAAACGTCACAAAAACCGACATTTTTGGCATTGCCTGAAAAGCAGTGGATGTCCTTAAAAACTTGACAACTGTTATAAATAGAATCTATCTGACGTGACAGCTACGAGTTCAATACGCTTCAACAGTCGTAACGTCGCTTCCTTCGTAATGACGCATGGTAGCTTAGTAACTGGCTCTAAACTATCGGAACAATGGCGGACATCCATATGAAATATTTCTCCGACGAGCATAAAAGTGTATCCAGAGGAAGACAACATTATAAATCTGATCATGTTTTGACTTTTACACATTCTGATCACAAGACATGTGAAAAGTTCTAGCAAGCATGGAGAAAATAAAGTACCGATTTTCTTTGTTTAGAACCAAGATGGTCGTCGTTGCTGGGCGACGTGACATCAGACTATTGAATCCAATTGCCGGCCATCATCCATCATCACGTGGCAAGAGCCCTTGGTTTGTGGAAATAGAAAGAGAGGCGGATAGAGGAGATAGAGAGAAAGAAAAAGAAGAGAGAGAGAGAGAGAGAGAGAGAGAGAGAGAGAGAGAGAAAGAGAGAGAGGGGGGGGGGTGAGAGAAATGACAGAGAGATAACGTGTGTGTATGTCTGTGTATTTGCCATTGGCATTCCTCTGATTTTATTCATGGAATTTTATAATATTATATCCCTTATATAAACCCATCCAAGGCTTTATCACATCTTTCATACGGTGAGTATCAATGCTGTATTAAATCCATTAGCAGTTCATGCAGAAGATGGCAGAATTCTCTCATCCATCCTCTTCTTCTTCCTGGTTAGGGCCACTCACAGAGCCACCGTCCTGGTGTTATCTATTGTTAGGGCCACTCACAGAGCCACCGTCCTGTGTTATCTATTGTTAGGGCCACTCACAGAGCCACCGTCCTGTGTTATCTATTGTTAGGACCACTCACAGAGCCACCGTCCTTTGTTATCTATCGTTAGGGCCACTCACAGAGCCACCCTCCTGTGTCATCTATCGGTAGGGCCACTCACAGAGCCACCGTCCTGTGTTATTTATGGTTAGGGCCACTCACAGAGCCACCGTCATGTGTTATCTATCGTTAGGGCCACTCACAGAGCCACCGTCCTGTGTTATCTATCGTTAGGGCCGCCACATCCATCATGCTGGTGACAAGTGTTGTTCTTTTCCAAAGGCCCTAGAACTCTGAAAGACTGTCGACATGTATTTATATAGAAAGTATGAAGTTGACGTCATTCAGGTGTCTGTTGGTACTTTTCGCCATCCATGGTTATGAGTAATTCTCACTAAACTGTATTAACCAGACTATAAACGTTCAAGGTTACACAGGGTTTTGTGTGTTGGTCCGTTATACTTCCGGATGGCAATGTTGTGAGTTTCTTAGCCAAGCGCACACTGTCTATTGGATGCGATAATAACCCCCCCCCCCCCGGAAAAAAAACGTATGACGCTGTTTCAATAAAAATAGAAATCAGAATCATCCGACATTTTACAAGGAATGAGAACAAAACCTGACGTTAATACTTTCCAAGTTTAATTAAAAACCCTAAATTAGTTAAGACTCTATGCGGTACATACAAAAGCCGTTCAAAAATCACGATATCAAAAGTTTCCAAACTTCGTCTTGTTTTTAGGGTTCGCTAGAAACCCACATAATAAGGTTATCTACAGTCAAACAAAATTAGACATAATTTCACCAAGTAGATTTTACCATGAAAGCAATCGGTTTATCAAAAACATTAAAACAAAAACAAAATAAGTGTCTGCTTGAGGAAGTTGGAAAAGAAAATCAAGATTACATTTCCATGACACTTCAACAACAAACAAATGTGAACGCTGAAAATCATGTATCTAACGCTGTTAGAAAATGATGGTCATCGGAGCAAACATCTGAAGATTTGATTTTCACGATCAGCGGATGAAACCAGAGGTTTGATCCGCCCAAAATTAAATAAAACACGGTGCGCAAAGCTCGTATGTCGACATCAGAGTTTTGATCCGCCGATCTTGAAAATCGAGACTTCAGAGGTTTGATCCACAGACCAACGAAAACTTTTTCAGACTTTGTTTCACGTTTTCCCGATCCGTCATTTATTTGTTGTTTTTTCACCAAGACAGTGCAACCTCCCACATTAGTAACATTACCCAGTCTTACTTTTAAAAGAAAATGACATCAGATTTTTTTCTAAAGGTAAATGGCCTCCAGTGAGTCCTTACTTGAATCCCAGTGGCCTACAACATTTAATTTGGTTAATACGATTCAATAGTCTGATGTCACGCCGCCTGGCAACGGCGGCCATCTTGGTTCTAAACAAAGAAAATCATTACGTTATATTTTTCATGCTGGCTAGAACTTTTCATATGTCTTGTGATCAGAATGTGTAAAAGTCAAAACATGATCAAATGTATGTGTTTTTTTTTCCTCTGGATACGCTTTATACTCGCCGGAGAAATATTTCATACGGGCGTCCGCCATTGTTCCGATAGTTTAGAGCCAGTGTTACTAAGTTACCATGTGTCATTAGGAAGGAAGTGACGTTACGACTATTGAATCCTATTACGTCGAACATGGTTGATAAAGAGTCGTACAACAATGTACCTACGCGGATCTAGAGTTAAACACACACACACACACTCACACAGAGAGAGAGAGAGAGAAAGAGAAAGAAAGAGAGAGAGAGAGAGAGAGAGAGAGAGAGAGAGAGAGAGAGAGATGGGGCAGCGTGTGCTCAGCGGTACGGTCTTTGCTTCCGACCCGAAAGGTATCGAGTTCGATCACCCGCCGCTGCACTGTGTGACCTTGAGCAAGTCACCTCACCTTAGCTCAATTTGCGTCGCTGCACTGTGGCTGACGCCTGGGTTATTCCAGTCTTCCCTTGGATTAGACCCTAGAGACAAATTTCCCCTACGGGATGAATAAAAGGATTTTTTTTAAATTTGTTTTTTATTTTAAAAGAGTCAATTCAAATTGCATAAGAGTAAATCACTGTTCTAGACATTAGAGAAGCCCAGCACGCTCATTGCATCAGTGGGGGCTTGCCACCTGCCCAACATGTACGCGTTGTGGTAACGAGCCCGAAACCGCAGAACTTCTAGTTGAGCGGTGCGAAGTAACAAAGCTTCGGATGGGTTTGCGACGGTGCACGAGTGCGGTACTGAATTTGCATCTTGGGTCACTCCTCATAGCATGGTCGTGTGAGCTCCATTAGAAGCCGCTGGCAAACCTCTGTTGTAGTTGTTCCTGTATGGTCCCGATGTATGACACTCGCCTTCCCAACGGGGAGTCCCTAGTTCGAGCCCCGCTGTGTTGTGACACAAAATTGAGTCCTTGGAAAAGGCTCTTTATTCACATTGTCTCACCACACTCATGTGTAAAATGAGTACTTGACTGGTAAAAGCATTGTCTATGTTTTAAAAATTGTATTAACGCCTCACAGGCGTCATGTCTCATCCTACATGTTAAGAGTTACTGCTGGCTTTGGATACAATATAAAACGCTTTTATTTCGTTATTAGGATATTGCTCTACATTAAAACTCAAGTTTTTTTCTTATATATAGCCATAGCTGCTCAGTAACGAGTAAATAATTCACTTATTACATACTTTGTATAGATATATTTGTTAACCGGCACAAGACCTTGATAAGCACCCATCGATCCAGGCAAATTAATCAGACCCAGCCGATACCGCCTTACACTGAAAAATCCTATTTTTCTAATTTGGCTAAAAATACGAGTATCTTACTTCATAGATCGGTCGATCAATATTGACCCAAAACTTGTCCAAAAAATCTCAAACCTGAGCCTGGGCAAGACGTTATAACGAGATCTCATTATTGAGACATTTTGACAAGTCGAGGGTTGTTTTAAACGATCGATGTTCGAAGTAAAAATATTTTCTGGCGAAAATTTTCAAAAAAATATGTTTTGTCATTGGGCGGCATGATGGCGGTATGGGCGGACAGATTGTAACAGCCACCTCGTTACCCCCCAGCCTACCGCACACCGACTGCCATTACCACCACAACAACAGCTACTACCCATGGAACTGATTGCGTTGCCATGGCAACGACGCCCAACAATGGCGGCTGCTGCCCTCTGATTAGGGTGGACTGGTTGAGCGGAATAGTAAATAACCCTTAATAGGAAAAATTTGGTGACTTCAAGATTCATTTACTCGTCTCTTTCAGAATTTGCTTTTTTTAAAAAATAAAATGTGACCCTTTGCCTCAAAACGGTATTAAGTCGGAATGGTTATGATGTTGAAAATTGAATTTATAGCCAGAAATATCAGACTTGTGTTCAGTTTGTATGTTTTATTGAGGAGAATGGATACCGATATTTTAAGGTGCTAATGCCAACAAGTTATATTTTTGACCAGTTTTAACATTAAATTCGGCTTTTACGCATCTGGTTCATTATGGCATAATACCGTTTTGAGACGATGAGTCACAAATACTGGGAAAATGGCAAAGGCAAAAGCAGAGATCTGGAAAATTCAAAGTCACAAATTTGAGAGCAGGCACTGACATAAGCTAAAGATCACAGACAGAAAAGTGTGTATGGAACAGTCCCAGACAAAACAAGGAAGACAAATACAAATTAAAAAATAATCCCAAAAGATCAGCCAGTCTGACAGACAAGGTCACATAGCCGCACAGAAGACAACATCTCCCAAAACCCATAGACAGAAGGTGTGAAGTTCGAACCTCGGTTGAGGCTCCAACAACACGTAACATGTATTATAACGGGACATGACACCTGTTAGGCGATATTACATTTTTTCAATGGTGTTGACGGTCGGGTACCTACTCTTTTACATCTGAGTACTGTGAGAGAATGTGAGTAAAGAGCCTTTTACAAGGACTCAACTATGCGCCGAGCAAGGCTTCTACACAGGACCTTCCGATCTGAAAACGAGTGTCATACCACAAGACCACAGCCATACAGAATACACCATCTCCCAAAACCCTTAGTCAGGAGGTGTGAAGTTCGAACCCCGGTTGAGATATGATGATATTTTAGGGATTAATTTTTTTCTGTTTTTATCTTCTTCTCTGTTTTGTCTTACACAGCAGTTCATTCACACACACACACACACACACACACACACACACACACAAATTTTCAAACCTTTTGCTCTTTGTTATTGGCTGGAAAAGGGTTTAGAGCTCGCAAAGTTCCGTGCCTGATATTTTGTTTCGTTTTTAAAAGTTTTGATTTCATGTTTGATCAATACTTTTTACAGACCACACACAAAGCCTCTTTCATACTACTATCACATCCCATTAAAGAAAAGGACCAGATAGCCGTTTTATCTCAGAGAAGGAAAAAAATCTCAACGAAATGATTATAAAAAATTTAACAGGAAAATAGAATAAAATCATTATTACCCTTTTTCTAAGGTTTTGTACCAGAAAAAGTATATAGTATTTATGTATTATCCAACGTTCAAAGTTCGGATATGTTATTATTATTATTATTATTATTATTATTATTATTATTATTATTATTATTATTATTATTATTATTATTATTATTATTATTATTATTATTATTATTATTATTATTATTATTGTTCAATTGGATTTTTTATTTTTTATTGGCTGGAAAAAGGCTTAGAGCTTGAAACGTCCCGTGCCTGATATTTTGTTCCTTTTTTAAAAGTTGTAATTTTCATGTTTGTTCATTACTTTACAGACCACACACATACACACCCACTGGCAGCTTACTATCTCATTCCATTAACGAAAGGGACTAGCCTTTTTATCTCAGAGGGAGAAAGGAAAAAAAATAATAAACGACATAATTATCCACATTTTAACAGAGAAAAAGAAAGAATATAGATAGAATGCGCTTGGCCAAGGAGTTCACAACATTGCCATCCGGAAGTATGACGGACCAACACACAAACTCTATGTAACCATGAACTTTTATAGTCTGGTTAATACAGTTTAGTGAGAACAACTCACAAACGCGGATGGCAAAAACAATAACAAAGGCCTGAGTGACGTCATCTGCATACTATCTATAATCATGATTATCAACTTCTCCTAAGGTTTTGCAACAGGAATATTATATTGTATTTATTATCCAAATCTCAAAGTCCGGATATATTTTTATTATTGTTCAATTGGATGTTTTTATTATCTATTATTAATATTATTACTTTGTTGTTTTTATCTTTGATTTTTTGTTTGTTTTTGTTTTGTTTTGTTTTGTTTTGTTTTCTTGTCTTTTCAGTTATTTGTTTAATTTTTGTTTGTTGTTTTGTTTTTGTTTTTGATTTAGTTTTGATTTTTATATCTTTATTTTCTTGCTGTTGTTTGTTATAATCCTTGTCATTTGTTTCAAAAGATGGCGAGAATTCTTTCTCTTTACTATAATATAGATAAATATAATCTCCCCTCCCCCACAATCCCAACCCGTGATTAAAGAACAAACGAATGGATATTTTTAGACTTAATTAAAGTGATGGAATCTTCTCCGAGTACCCAATTCCATGAAAACGTAATATCACGTGACAAGATAAATTGACGAGTCAATACATGCTCTATTCATTTATAGGGAATGAGATTAGCGGAAGAGTAGCGTCCCTTGATTGGACGTCACCCATAGTCTGGTTGTGCGCATGCGTCTCTCGTCCTCGCGGAAGCGCACAACCAACATGACGTTCTCTCTCTAATCACTTTTCCGACGGTGACGTCACAGACTATGGGTGACGTCCAATCAGGGGACGCTACTCTTCCGCTAATCTCATTCCCTATAGATCGGTTTGGTTATCGAAAACAGAGATTCGTAAAGTTAATTCATACCAAATGTCGCACGCCAAGGTTGTCACGATTCGAGAGCCGGGTCGATAGCCTACTCCGCCTGGTTTCTACAAAATACACTTTTATATTTTTGGCCTAAAACTTATAATATGATATATATATATATATATATAATATATATATATATATATATATATATATATATATATAATATATGAATTATATGGCAGACTCGTACGTCTTAATTCATGTCAAGCGATATCAAGCGTGTTCAGTGGCCGGATGGGTGACAGTGACTGTGGTGTAAATTCTAATCCTGTCTTCGGTTCCATGGTTAAAACACTTAACACAAATTACTCCACCCAACTCAGATGTGAATGAGTACCTGGATATAAGCAGTGATGGATATTGCGAGAGTGTTACGTTGTACAAAACGACGCCTAACTGGCAGTTAGAACTTTATGAATGAGAATCATAGTTCTATATGACCAGCTGGGAATGAAATTAACTCTTCAAATGAAGTCTCAGGTTTGATAAATGTTGAAATGTTGAGGGTCATTTTAATCAAATTGATATTTGAAGTAAGCAGGCTAAATGTTATTTTTTAATGTGAAACTGAAACAAAATGTGTTTTCTCAGATTACAGCGATTTTCTCACTGGGTTGTAAATCAAATGTGACAGTAACACACAATATGGATTGCACAACCCGTGTTGGTTTCCAACACAATAAATGGTAGACATTGTGGTGAAGATGGATGTGATTACTTGGATTTTATAAACAATAGAAATGACTGAGATGATGATGATGATGATGATGATGATGATGATGATGATGATGATGATGATGATGATGATGATGATGATGATGATGACAATGGTGACGATGATATTAATGGTCACGGAAGAAGGAGAACAAAAAAAAACAATAATAGATTGAGTATATCCTAGCTAAAGAGATTCTACAAAATATCATACAAACACTTTTCCAAGGGTAAATATTATAGGGATGAGATTAGCGGAAGAGTAGCGTCCCTTGATTGGACGTCACCCATCGTCTGTGACGTCACCGGCGGAAAAGTTATTAGAGAGAGAACGTCGTGTTGGTCGTGCGCATGCGTCTCTCGTCCTCCAACATGACGTTTTCTCTCTAATAACTTTTCCGCCGGTGACGTCACAGACTATGGGTGACGTCCAATCAAGGGACGCTATTCTTCCGTTAATCTCATGTCCTATTATCAGCTATTGGTAAACCGTAAGCTTTATATTGATAGCTGATAAACTGTCTACCATCTACGAAACAGGAATGCCGGATCAATGCTTTAACATTCCAATTACAGACATTGTCAATACATGGAAAATTTATGTCATATGTCATGTCATGCCATGCCATCACTCACTGTCTCAATGCTGTTTTCTGTCTTTAGAATTAATCGGACCCAGATGTGTAAATTTAGAACTATTTGTTTGTTTGTTTTTAAGGGTTTTACGGCAGTTGCAACACACTAAGGTCCTATCAGCGCCAGTAAAAAGGAAGAAAATGGGATAGTAAAAAGTTCTAGAATTACAACTAAAGCATCCAAGAATAAGGCAGACAAAGGGGAATTGGTTCAAATAGGGAACAGATGTAGATTCCAAGAGCATACCATCAGTGTACTTAGTTTGAGATCACCTAAACATCCTATCCAGACACAAGCACAGGTCCCCATTAAGAGGAATACACTCAAATGTTTTACAAATCATATATAATATAAAGAAAACATAATACAGTGCATAACAGAGAGATGACTTAAAAGGAAAAAAATATCACCTCCAAAAACTAACTACACATTTGACTGTTTCCCTCCCAGCCAGGGTCTCCGGTCAGGACCAGGACAAAACCAAGTAATCTCATTCCAAGACAAAGACAGAAAGCAAGTTGGAAAACAGATATAAGGGGATAGAAGACGCAGTAAGTACCTCCCCGCCCACTATGGGAGGTCAGGAACCCCACCCAGAAATTTAGAACTAGATAAATCGAGAAGAAATACGAACTTTTGAGTTTTTAGAAATGTGAGAAATTGAAATTATTATTTCAACATAATATAAATAAAGATTTTTCTCAAAGGAAGAAAATAATTGGGAAAAGACGAAAAATAAAAGTGAGATCACTAATTAGGGATTTAAAAAAAGAAAAAGTAAAATAAGATTCCCTTTATTCATCCCATAGAGGAAATTTGTCTATTTTATAGGAAGACTGGAATAGCCGAGGCGTCAGCCGCAGTGCAGCGCCAGAAATTGAGCTAGGGCGAGGTGATTTGCTCAAGGCCACACAACGCAGCAGCGGGTGATCGAACTCGGTACCTTTCGGGTAAGGAAGATATCCGGGGAAGAAAACAACTCTCTACACTCGCCCTCAACAAACTACAACAAATATGCATAAGAAAGGACAAAATGAAAATAGCAACAAATCGCTTTACAAAGGGTTCCTGGCCAAGAGCAACACGTATCATGTAGAACGATACATGACGCCTGGTAGGCGATATTACAATTTTTTTCCGACAGACAGAGACAACGCTGTTAACGGCCAGGTACTCATTTTACACCTGAGTATGGTGAGAGAATGTGAGTAAAGAGCCTTTTCCAAGGACTCAATTATGCGCCGAGCGGAGCTCGAACCCAGGACCTTCCGATCCGAAGGAGAGTGTCATACCACTAGACCACATAGCCGCACAAGTTTAAGAAATAAATCAGAAAACGGGCCGGGGCTGCCTGAAGCCGGTGATCATGAAAATACTAACGAAAGAGTGAAAATGGAGAGGCTTCGTATAGGAACTATACAGTGTCCATGGGCGATTGTTGAGAGATGTATTGTTCCCATAAGAAGTCTCTCCATTTTCATTTTTCGTAAGAAACGAAACACACTTTTCTTCATGGAAAAGATTAGTCCTTCACAATCATGAGCCCCACAGAGTCGAAGTTTACCCCGGTTTCTATTGCGTGAAATAGACAATAGCAATCGCTTGATATTTCCTATGGACAGGACGCTAGTATAATATCACAAAAATACTTTCCGCCAGATCAAACAGTCTCAGCTCCCCGGTCACTACTGGGTATTCAAAGGGGCCTGAAAAGATATCTTGACGAACACCGGGATGGATGTCGCTCCTTTTGGGTGTGATGCGAGTGCTCTACCATCTCAACTATTGGGACCCTCTACCCCCCCCCCCCCCCCCCCCCAATTCCCACTTATTGAAAGCATCCGTTTTATTCAAATGCTGTGAGATAAGCTGAATATTCACTTGTGAGCAACATGTTGTTGTTTTTGGGTTTTTTTCTGGTTTTTTTTTTTTTTGGTTTTGTTTTTTTTTCCTTTTGTTAATTGTTTTTTGTTTGTTTTTTAAATTGTTGTCTTTTGTTATTTTTTTACATTATTTTTTCCAATTGGTCACAATTTTCATGTTTTATAACTGTAGATATTAGACTATATATTATATAACATATCCTCTCAGTGTTTATATCTATATGAATTGATTTTCAGTCGTTCACTAAAATGCTAACCGTGTATTATAATAAAGAATAAATATATAGATAAAAGGATAGAAAAAAAGATTGCTCGATAAATAAACAGTTAAATAAATAAGAAAAAAAATAGCTTAATATTCTTTTTAAACGAGTAAACGTAATGCTGACAAATTTCAGATGTCTTTCATACTAAGGAATAAAAGAGATAAAGAGAAAGAGAGAGAAAGGGAGAATGAGAGAGAGTGTGTGTGAGAGAGATAGGGGTGGGGAGGGAGAGAGAAAGAGCGCGCGCGAGAGAGAGAGAGAGAGAGAGAGAGAGAGAGAGAGAGAGAGAGACAGGAGAAGAAGAAGAAGAAGAAGAAGAAGAAGAAGAAGAAGAAGAAGAAGAAGAGAGGGAGAGGAGGGGAATGGCGGAGAATGGAAGAGAGAAAGAGATAGAGATAGAGAGAGAGAGAGAGAGAGAGAGAGAGAGAGAGAGAGAGAGAGAGAGAGAATGTAGTTATATATTTATATATGTACTTACAAAAGTTACGAGAATTCCAATGTAAATGTAATAGGTCCTCTGTGTAAATATTTCCTTATTTTTAATTACAAAAAGTAATACTTCCAACGTAAATTTATCAATATGTTATTTTCCTTTATACAAATACGTCGTTAAAATGTCACGCAAGTTTCCATTCACAACACGAAGTAAATGTCCTACAAGCGAATTTTGACGTGAAATTCCGCACAGCCACGCACCACGACCAGTAGCACCACGGCTGTACGATCACAGAGAGATCAATAACTATTAACTAAAAGGTTGCTGTCGGTTTTATAACGTTACCTGAACTACTCGAAGAGTTTCCATGAGGACGGATGAGAACGGAGGTACGAGTGCATGGGAAGAATGGGAAATGGAGGGAGGGGGTGGGGGGGAGGAGAGAGGGGGGAGGGTGGAAGTTGTTGTTGAAATGGAGGCTAAGTCTGTAAGGAACTAGATAGGCTGGGAATAGATGAGTGTTTGAGTGAGTGAGTGAGTGAGTGAGTGAGTGAGTGGCGATGAGTGAGAGTTAGTGAGTGAGTGAGTGAGTGAGTGGCAATGAGTGAGTGAGAGTGAGTGAGTGATTGAGTTAGTAAGTGTGTGGTTGTGTTTGTGTCCCTTGTGCGTGTGCGTGTGTGTGTTTGTGGTTAAGTGAGTGATTGAGTTAATGAGTGTGTGTGTGTATCTGTGTGTGTTTGTGATTAAGTGAGTGATTGAGTTATTGAATTAGTGAGTGTGTGTTTAATAAAGTGAGTGTGCGATTGATGTGCGATTGAGTGAGTGAGCAGGTATGTAAGTGAGTGAGTAATTAAATGATTGGGTGAAGGATTTAGAGAGAGAGAGAGAGAGAGAGAGAGAGAGAGAGAGAGAGAGTGAGAGAGAGATTATAACTGTCCTCATCATCATCATCATCATCATCATCATCATCATCATCATCATCAGCAGCAGCAGCATAGCATCATCATCATTATCATCATCACTCATCATCATCATCAGCATCATCATATCATCATCATCATCATCATCATCATCATCATCATCATCATCATCATCATCATCATCATCATCATCATCATCATCATCATCATCATCACCATCAACAACAACAACAACAGTAGAAGCAACAACAAAAGAACACAAACAAAGGGAACAATATATTATGTGAAGGTTGGCGAGGTCGTGTTTTGGGTTGTTTGTTAAATTGAGTGTTCAGTCACCTGTCATTCGAGTTTCAATACAAATCGTCATCACCTCTTTATCATTCGTTCATCACACATCACACATCATCATCATCATCATCAATCATTATCATCTCACCATCACATCACATCATCATCATCATCATCATCTCATCATCATCATCCATCATCATCAATCATCATCATCATCATCATATCATCATCACATACATATCATCAATATCTCATATCATCACCATCATCATCATCACATCACCATCCATCTCATCATCATCACCACCAACATCACCACCATCATCATCATCATCATCATCATCATCATCACCATCACCATCATCATCATCATCATCATCATCATCATCATCATCATCATCATCATCATCATCATTATCATCATCATCATCTTTCGTATTCACCAATACAACAGAGACATAAAAAACAGACCAATTCTTTTTAACAAAAAAAAAAACAAAAAAAAAAAATAAAAAACAACCTACACGTTAAGGTCACCATGACTTGCATTGTAGTTTGTATTTATATATTTTATCAAATTCCCCGATCATTCACCGCTGGTTAATGGACCTTTTGTATTCAAGTTTTTGGCTTATTCTCTTGTACCCTAATAAAAGGCTTTTTGGTAGTTTTGGAGCAAGAAGTTCATATTTCCTTGAATGGTATGTTCTCTTGTCACAAAAATCAAGCAATGTTAAACGTCATCAGTGGGCAGTAGATTAAGTCGTCCTCCAGCCAGCAAAAGCAAACATTTACAAATAGCTCCCTACCAGTAACCACGGGGTCCTGATTGATAGCTCAGTTGGTAGAGCACTCGTTTCATACGCAAAGAAGCCGAGATCAATCCCGAGTACAGTCGAGATAATATTTTTTCTGATTGCCCTGTCTACCCAACAATGAATGGTTAAATGGGCCTGTTAGATCTGGCGGAAAGTACTTTGCGATAGACTAGCGTCATAACCAAAGGATAGCAAGCAATTGTTATTTTCCGTTTCACGGTATAGAAACCGGGATAAACTCCGGCTCCATGGGCCTAATGGCTTTGAAGGACTACTTTTTTTTCCAGTTACCAATTTGTGTCTCGATGGATGAGCTGAATGGTATATTCTCTTGCCACAAAAATCAAGCAATGTTAAACGTCATCAGTGGTCGGATGGGTGATAATGATTGAGGAAAAATTCTGGTCCAGTCGTTATTTTATATGGGCTACATAAAGGCATTCACCGGTATTCGAAGTAAAACATTTCTGGTCATTTTGTTTAAAACGCTGTTTTGTTGCGTTAGGGTCTTGTTTGTTTTCAACCCATTCAAATCTAACACCAGAAATCCAATTAATAGATTGTCTCCCCTTTTTGTCAATGAAAAATTTCGACTTGATGTCATTATGGCATAGATACACTCCGTCCCAGATTTTTAAAAAAAGATAAAACTTGAGCTTTTATATATAGCGCTAAATGTGCTAAAGGCGCTTTACAAAGGGTCCCTGACCAAAAACTTGAGCATTTATATAGCATTAAATGTGCTAAAGGCGCTTTACAAAGGGTCCCTGACCAAAAACTTGAGCTTTTATATAGCATTAAATGTGCTAAAGGCGCTTTACAAAGGGTCCCTGACCAAAAACTTGAGATTTTATATAGCATTAAATGTGCTAAAGGCTTGCAAAGGGTCCCTGACCAAAAACTTGAGCTTTTATATAGCATTAAATGTGCTAAAGGCGCTTTACAAAGGGTCCCTGGCAAAAACTTGAGCTTTTATATAGCATTAAATGTGCTAAAGGCGCTTTACAAAGGGTCCCTGACCAAAAACTTGAGATTTTATATAGCATTAAATGTGCTAAAGGCGCTTTACAAAGGGTCCCTGACCAAAAACTTGAGCTTTTATATATAGCATTAATTGTGCTAAAGGCGCTTTACAATGGTTCCTGACCAAAAACTTGAGATTTTATATAGCATTAAATGTGCTAAAGGCGCTTTACAAAGGGTCCCTGACCAAAAACTTGAGCTTTTATATATAGCATTAATTGTGCTAAAGGCGCTTTACAATGGTTCCTGACCAAAAACAACACGTAACATATAGAACGAGATACGGCGCCTATTAGGCGATATTCCAATTTTTTTTCAGACAGACAATGCTGTTAACTCATTTTACACCTGAGTACGGTGAGAGAATGTGAGTAAAGAGCCTTGTCCAAGAACTCAACTATAAGCCGAGCGGGGCTCGAACCCAGGACCTTCCGATCTGAAAGCGGGTGTCATACCACTAGACCGCATAGCCGCGCAACAGTTAACATATTGAGCTTTATATAGCACAATATCCACTAAATGTACTCAAAGCGCTTTACATGGGGTACCTGGTCAACAGCAACATTTAACATGTCGGACGGAATATGCCGCCTGTTAGGCGATATTACAATTTTTCGGACAAAGACAACGCTGTTAACGGCCAGAAAACCATTTTACACCTGAGTACGGTGAGAGAATGTGAGTAAATAGCCTTTTCCAAGGGCTCAACTATGCGCCAAGCGCGAGGCTCAAACCCAGGACATTCCGATCCGTAAGCGAGTGCCATACCACTAGACCACATAGCCGCACATATAACAGTTTATATCGTGGCATCCCATTTTAATTCATATAAATGTTGCTGCTCGAAGCTCGAAGAAATAAACAACAATGTGAAATTGAATTTAAGCTTCAATTTAATTACGATAACAGATAGAATGGACGTTTCGGGTTTTGCCTAAATTTTACACATTGTTTTGTTTATTCATCTTAACAACGCCACTACCACATTATCTCGTTCATCTGTATTATTTCATTCATCCTGTTTGTTGATAAAGGGAAACTCGAAACGGCAATTTTATCTATTTTCGTAATTAAATTAAACCTTACAGTCAATTTCACATGGTTATTCATTTTAGTTAATTGACATTTGAAGAAAAAAAACATTTTATCCAAAATGAAGCCAATATGTTTTGTCAGAAAACGGCATTGTTTGTCAAGAAGTCGAACGCGGTGAAGATCTAACTTTAGATTTCCCACTAAACGGATTGTCTCCCCTTGTCGTGAATCAAAGATTTGGATTAGATGTCTTCAGTCTTCACTACTTCAGACAGATGCCTCAATAAAAATGTTTTATGTATTTTTCTTTCTTTCTTTTTGGAACTTGGTGGCTTCCTTACTCAATATAAAAAATAAATAAATTCCCTTTATTCATCCCAAAGGGGAAATTTTCTTTAGTTCTATCCAAGGGGGAAAACTGGAAAACCAGCCGCAGAGATGCCGCAAAGTGACTAGGGCGAGGTGACTTGCTCAAGGCCACACAATGCAGCGTCGGGTGATCGAACTAGGTACCTTTCCGGTAGGAAGCAAAGACCTACCACTGAGCCACGCTGCCCCTTGGAAAATATGTGACTCATCGCCTCAACATGTTGGGGAAAACCATGAAATATCCAGAAACGTGAAAATTCCAGTTTTTGTCACTTTAAGAAATGAATTCTAGTCATTCTCCCCAAGAATGCATAAAAAAGTAGTCCTTTAGAGCTTAGGCTCATGGACCGGGTTATCTCGGATTCTATAGGTGAAACGACGGACAATAACAATTGATTGCTTCCTTTGGATAGGCACAATTTTATCCAAAGTACTTTTCGCCTAATGTGTCAAATTCAGCTACCCATTCACTGCAGGGTAGCAGGGGGGGGGGGGGAAAAAAAAAATTCCCCCTGCCCCTAAAAGTCCCTTTCGTGGAGCCGGCCTACCAACGAGCCTCCCCAAAAACAAAAAAAAAAAAAAAAAATTTTTTAAAAAAAAAAAACGGGTTTTTTTTTTTTTTTTTTTTTTAAAATTTTTGGGGGGGGGGGGGGGGGGGGGTTTTTTTTTAAAAATTTTTTT
>NC_088360.1:28236640-28264457 GCF_034508935.2 Berghia stephanieae
TCTCTTCTTCTTCTTCTTCTTCTTCTTCTTCTTCTTCTTCTTCTTCTTCTTCTTCTTCTTTTCTTCTTCTTCTTCTTCTCTTCTTCTTCTCTCTCTTCTCTCTCCTCCTCTCCTCTCCTCTCTCCTCCTCCTCCTCCTCCTCCTACCCTCCTCTCTCCTCCTCCCCTCCTCCTACTCCTCCTCCTACTCCTCCACCACCACCTGATTTTATGGTCTTGTGGTATGGTTCTCGCTTTCGAATCTGTAGCCCTTGGTTCAAATCTGGCTGTGGATGGCTCAATGTTGAGTAATTGAAAAAAAAAACCTCTTTACTCACACTTTCTAATGGCTCTCAGGTATAAAATGAGCGCCTGGCTGGTAACAATGTTGACTCTGTCGAAAAAGAATGATTTCATAGAGTCTTGTAGGAGTCGTGTCTCTCTTGTGTGTTACTTATTGCTGTTAGTTTTGGACCCCTTGTCTGCGCTTGGAGCACATTGACTGTGAATTGCGCTATATGAGAGATCAAGTTTTTTTGTTGTTGTTGTTGTTGTTGTTGTTGTTGTTGTTGCTGTTTTTAGTCCCGTCTCTGTGTTTTTCATGCATCGTTTTTTACCATTTACACGTACAGCACTGTATGGCTATGCGGTCTTGTGGTATGACACTCGCTTCGGATCGGATTGTCCTGAGTTCGAACCTCGCTCGACTCATAGTTGAGTCCTTGAAAAAGGATCTTTACTCACATTCTCTCACCCTACTGAGGTGTAAAATGAGTCCCTGGCCTTCAACAGCGTTGTCTCTGTCGGGGAAAATTTAATATCTCCTAACAGGCGTCATGTATAGTTCTATATATTACTTTTGCCGTTGGTCAGAGACGCTTTGTAAAGTGCATTGAGCACGTTTAGTGGATATTGCGCTATATAAAAGCTCAAGTTTTAATCATACAGTTATAGGCAGACGGAGGGTGTTGATCCCAAACTGTTTCCTTTTTTATGTGTTTCATTATAAATCTCGAAGCAAGATAATTATTTTTATTCATAAAATAATCTGCTCACAGCTTCAAACATTATGGTAATTAATTGAATCGGATTTTCCCATCCCTTTTTAATTTTAAATCCGCATACACATGTTTTCAACATAATAATTAATTGAACTCAATGTAAAACACACACACACACACACACACACACACACACACACACACAAAAACCTGAGCATTTTTTATTTACCGCAATATCCACTGAACATGCTCAAACCGCATTAAATATGGTCCTTAGCCAATAGTAACATTTAACATGTAGGACGAGACATGACTTCCTTAAGGCGATAGAGCATTTTTAGAGACAATGTGCAGTTAGCGGTCATTTCCACAGTGAGAGATTGTGAGTAAAAGGCCTCTTCCAATGACTCAACTTTACGCCGCTCAGAGAGGGACTAGAACCGTAGCCATCGTTAACTTTTTACCTGACACTGAAACTCAAAAGACTGGCATTTTGACGTCATTATTTGGTTTTTGCATCGCCTAGTTAGTGAGTTGTCGTTAGTAGAGCTCATGGAAACAAGTGGTACCATTGGTTGAACTATTGAATACAACTCACGATTTGTTTTCTTTTGTGGCCAATTACTGGCCTTTTGACGTCATGTTTTGGTCAGTGTCAGGCCATAACTTTACCAAGGCTGGGCTCGAACCCACGTCCTCCCGATCCCAGGCAGGTGTCAATACCACTAAACTACAAAGCCGGAAGGAAAGAGCTTTGTTATTTCCTGAAATGCCAAATACATTAAGGCGTATGGTATCTGTAACGTCATCTGCTTATTAATTAATTAGATAATCTATTTTTATGGGCGAAAGGAATTTGAAACTAGAGAAAACAAACGCGTCATAATGAAATAAAAATTAGTAAACAAGATCTTTAGAGAAGAAGGGAAATAGGTGGGGGGGGGGGGGGGGGGGGTCATAATACCATAATTGGATTCAGTAGTCTGATGTCACGCGCCTGGCAACGGCGGCCATCTTGGTTCTAAACAAAGAAATCTATACTTTTTATTCTTCATGCTGGCGAGAACTTTTCATTCCCTTTTCATATGCCTTGTGATCAGAATGTGTAAAAGTCAAAACATGATCAAATTGATGGGGTTTTTTTCCTCTGGATACGCTTTTAAGCTCGCCGGAGAAATATTTCATACGGCGTCCGCCATTGTTCCGATAGTTTAGAGCCAGTGTTATTAAGTTACCATACGTCATTAGGAAGGAAGTGACGGTACGACTATTGAATCCCATTGGATGCAATAGTCTGATCTCACGTCGCACAGCAACGGCGGCCATCTTGGTTCTAATCAAAGAAAATCTGTACATTTTATTCTTCATGCTGGCGAGAACTTTTCATATGTCTTGTGATCAGAATGTGTAAAAGTCAAAACATGATCAGATTTATATTTTATTTTTTTCCTCTTGACACGCTTTTATGCTCGTCGGAGAAATATTTCATAAAGGCGTCTGCCATTGTTCCGATAGTTTAGAGCCAGTTACTAAGTTACCATGCGTCATTAGGAGGGAAGTGACGTTACGACTGTGGAAGCGTATTTGGTTCGTAATCCCGAAGTTTGTTGGGGATTTTTCGGACCCTTCTGTTCACAAAACATTGTTTGGGTTGCTGGGCCTCTTGGATATGGTGGAAGTACTCTGCAGAAGACTTGCATCTTAGTTAAAGGTTTGAAGCCAATACGCTTCAACAGTCGTAACGTCACTTCCTCTCGTAATGACGCATGGTAACTTAATAACTGGCTCTAAACTGTCGGAACAATGGCGGACGCCCGTATGAAATATTTCTCCGACGAGCATAAAAGCGTATCCAGAGGGGAAAAAAAGGTAAATCTGATCGTGTTTTGACTTTTACACATTCTGATCACAAAGCATATGAAAAGTTTTAGCTAGCATGAAGAACAAAAAGTACCGATTTTCTTTGTTTAGAACCACGATGGCATCCGTTGCTGGGCGACGTGACATCAGACTATTGAATCCAATTGTCCCTGTTTGTGCAATGTAAAAAATGAGCTTTTATATGGAGCAATATCCACTGAACGTGCTCAAAGCGCTTTATAACATGTAGAACGAAACATGACGCCCGTTAGGCGATATTACCATTTTTTTCCGAAATAGACAACGCCGTTAACGGCCAGGTACTCCTTTGACACCCGAGTACGGTGAGAGAATAGTTGATTAAAGAGCCTTTTCCAATGATTCAACTATGCGCCGAGCGAGGCTCGAAACCAGGACCTTCCGATCCGAAAGCGAGTGTCATACCACTAGACCACAAAGCCGCACAATGTAGCGGCATAATGATCTGCTTTCTTGGTCTTATTGGGATTCCGATAGTTCAGTTTGTATAGCACTCGCTTGTCTAGACCAATCCCTTGTGATCCACCTGTCACCTAGCAGTGACTGGGTAGCTGGGACTGTTAAATCTGTCGGAAAGTACTTTGCGATAGGCTATCTTCCTATCCGAAAGGTTCCACAGACCTAATGGCTCTGCAGGACTACTATTCTGCTGTGCCCTGGAAAAACACAAATATTTAAAAATTTGGCCAGAAAATATCGATCGATTTAAATGACCCTCGTCTTAGCAAACACTTTCAAACCTGGGACTACGCGAAGTATCAGGTTTGAAGTTGAAGGTTTTTTGCTAAGACGATGGTCATTTAAATCGATCGATATTTGAAGGACGAGTTTTCTGGCCAAATTTCTAAATATGTGTTTTTCAACAGAACGGCAGTATTGGTCATATGGATTTTAAAAGGCACTGCTGTCTAGGATCATGAAAAAAAAAACATATTTAAAAATCCCATGAAGTTTTGCCTTAGACACTGGTTTGGAATATGTTGATGAATACTGAAAAGAGTTTTATATTTGATGGTGTAGAATCGATGTTTACATGTATGCAGTTCTCACACCCAACCCCACTTATGGGCCTAGTTTAACATTGTTGTAATGGACAATATTTTGCGTCATTAAAAAAAAAATATGTCCGTTACAACAATGAGCCCAAAATGAATTGGGTTATCAGACCTGTAAATAAGTGCACATCGTGTAGAATACTAGCTATACTTATGAATTATAGTTTGTGTTTTCCTGCATTCTTGTTATTTTTAAATCCTGGACGTGTCCGAATCTTTGCAAGAGATTGTGAGTGTCCGGTACATGCAACAATTGGAGTCCAAAACGCACAGCGAAACAAATAATCAAAACAAGTAAGAGAGAAGAATGGATGAACAGTTGGGCAATGAGCACCACGGGTAAATGTATGTTTTCCCATATGACCACTCCTGTAAAGACTGATTGCCTAAATAAGCTCAGAAGACACCATCAAAGCATCATCTTTCAACTAAGAACACAACACATACCGCTCAACAACCAATTAAGTAAAATTACAAAAGACACATCCCCTTCCTGCCCCCTATGTCAACACCCCAATGAAACAGTAACACCACTTGCTTGAATGTCAACCTCTTGAAGACTTGAGATCCACCAAATCCAAGCATCAGTAACACGCTTTATAGTCACCTGGAACAATTACAAAAGACGTCTAACTTCTACGTCATGGCACAAGACCGAAGGGCTAGAGCTCAGGTGGTCGCTGGTTCAGATAAGTAAGTAAGTAAGATTCCAAAACGCAACAATACAAGAATTGTTTATTCTAGACCCCACAAAATGTTTCTATTCCCGTTAGTTTGTTTGAAAAACAACTTGAACATTATAATATTGATGTCTCTCTTGCAATATTTTAGTTGAACGTAGCATTGAAAACCTGACGTAATGAATTGTATTTTGTCAACGTGATTCATTGAACGTCACAATTTATCATTTGGGAGGGATGGAATAATTTCATTCACAGTGCCTTACTCAAGGGTGCAACCCTTGGGCCAGGGATTTGTGATCATTGTCCTATTGTCTCCTATCATTCCCCGTACTCAACAGCTCTTGACTAATATGACTAAAGACTCTATATCTTTCCTATCGCTGTACGCTGATGAATGTCGGAATCTTTTTTTATTTCTCTCTCATTTCACACTCACTTAGATCAATATCTGTGACGACCATTAATCTGAATTTATCCAGCTCAGTTTTTCTTACGCTTGGGACAATCTCGAGTCTTTTAGTGGTCATCGACTACTGATGGCCAATGGGCACTTCCGGTCAAGCGAAAGATTTGAGGAATGGATGGGATACAGAGACAACGAGAAAGCGGTGGGGTGGGGGGGGGGGGGGGGAGTGAGGGATGGATGGGTGAGGGGAAACCAGAGATTAACGATCGTTATCCTGTCCCTATGTCTTATTAAGAATTTTAACTCGACGTTAATACAGTGTATTGAGAGTGTGCTGGTATTGAGATGGTCTCGGGAGAAAAACACCCTTGTTTTTACATCAAAACAACAGTCAGTCTTCTCACGTGACCACTCGTTTCAAAACGGTAAATATATATATATATATATATATATATATATATATATATATATATATATATATATATATGACCCGTATTTTGACAAGAACAAACAAAGGGGTGTGATATTATACGGACTTGACCCCAAGTTAACATAAGACTGTACTGAACGTTCGTTTTTTTTTTTTAAACATTAGAAAAAGACAATTATTAATTTTAATTTTTAAATTTTAAGCGAATTACAATGTGTCCCTGGCCAACAGCAGCACTTAACATGAAGGACAAGACATGACGCCTGTTATGCGATACTGAAACCTTGCTACTATGAGAAAATTATGTCCGTAAAGAACCTTTTCCAAGGGCCCAACTATGCAACACTCAGAGCGGGACTAGAACCCAGGAACTTCCGATCCGAAGTCGAGTGTCATACCCCAAGCCCACATAGCCGGACAATAATAACAACAACAACAAAATAATCTTGAAGAATATCGCTGAAAGTTTCGGACTCAAATCATTTCTTCAGCCAACAAAAAAGTCATTTAATGTAATCATATTTAACGCAGATTTTTATTTTTAAAGCGTTTTGTCACAGTGTTGAGTTTTAATTTCTAAATGAAGTCTTGATGATTATACAAAATTGTACGTTTAAAAAAATCTTGGAATGGCGTTGGAACGTTGACCTTGACAAAATAGGACGTTGTATTTATTGTTCACGACGGCAAATTACTCCCCATCTTTTTTTCTGTTGTATTGTTGATCTTGTTTTCATCGTGAATCATCCAGATGGCGTGGTTTTGTATCATAATAATAAATAAATAATAAATAAAATAAAATCCCTTTATTCATCCCATTGGGTAAAATTTGTCTCTAGGGTCTATTCCAAAGAATTACTGGAATAACCCAGGCGTCAGCCGCACAGCAGCGCCGCAAAGTGAGCTAGGGCGAGGGGACTTGCTCAAGGCCACACAGCGCAGCGGCGGGTGATCGAACTAGGTACCTTTCGGGTAGGAAGCAAAGACCGTACCTCTGATCCACGCTGTCTTTTGCATTGGTAGACTAGGCAGTCAATGCAACTCGGTCACTCCTGAACATGAAAGTATGAATTAGCCATCATGGAGTGGTCGTGAATTCACGCGCTTCCGTTGTTGTTAATTGTTCGTGATATGAGATTTAGAACATAGTAATTGGTTGATTTTGGAATCTGAGTCGAACATGATCGTAGAATTCGCCATCTTTGTGAAACATGGTCAAACGGATTTCCGTTGTTTAATGGTAGGTTGCAAGTTGAATGTGGATACACAAAAGCTGTGATATATGTTATTTGATATCCGAGACATATTCATTCTGTTTATAAGTGGCCTCCATGATGAAGTTGTAGGCGTGTGTCATATTTCTGTGATGTAAGACAGTCTGTGGGAAGGTGACACGTCCGGTCGAGGTATCCGCCATGACGATATGGAACTTGGTTTTCTGTGAAAATATACCAGGAAGTAATTTTTAAACCTCGAGCATTTGAGGTTATCTGATCAGAGAGATGAATGGCGTACCATTATCACCGATGTTTGGCACAGACTTGGTACTTGAAGAATATATATACAACTTATATTATAAATCAGTCACTTATCTCAGGACAAGTCCCAGATATCTATAAACATGCAATTGTAAAGCCTCTCATAAAAAAGCAAAATCTCAATGTAAATGACCTTAGTAACTACCGTCCCGTCTCAAATCTGCCATTTCTTTCTAAAATCCTTGAAAAAGTTGTACTCAGACGTCTTTCACAACATCTCCATGAAAACAATCTATGGGAAAAATTTCAGTCAGCTTATCGTTCTTACCACAGCACAGAAACTGCTCTGTGCTGTGTTGCGAGTGATTTGCTTGATGTTTTAGATAAAGGTTCTGTTTCTCTTCTGACATTGTTAGACCTTTCGGCGGCGTTTGATACTATTGATCACGGTATTCTCATTAAACGACTTAATATAACTTTTGGCTTGTCTGGGACTGTCTTGCAGTGGTTTGAATCTTATTTAGATGGCAGAAAGCAACAGGTTATGATTTTAGATAAACTTTCTCGTCAACATACATTGTCTTTTGGTGTTCCTCAAGGCTCTGTTTTGAGTCCAATTCTTTTTGTTTTGTATACTTCTCCTTTATCTAATGTCATCACTGGTCATGGGCTGCGCTATCATCTCTATGCAGATGATACGCAACTTTATGCTACTGATAAAACTAAAAATCTCGAAAATATTGTGAAACGTGTTGAAGAATGTGTGACGGATGTGAAAAAGTGGATGGATGCAAACAAGTTGAAAATGAATGAGTCAAAAACAGAAGTGATGATTGTGGGAAATAGAGGGCAGTTGAAGGTGAATGATGGTCTTGAGGTGTTGATTGGGGGTGAAAAGATCAAAGTTTCAAAGACTGAAAAATTTGGGTGTCTATTTTGATTCAGAAATGAGAATGTCAGCTCACATTTCTGCTCTCTGTAAACCTTTATACTTTCAGTTGAAGAAAATCAGTTCGATCCGTCAGTATATTGCAATTGGAACATGTAAAACATTGGTTGTTTCCCTCATTTTTTCGAAACTAGATTATTGTAACTCGCTGCTTGTCAACTTGCCTCAGGCTTCTATTAAACAATTACAACTACTGCAAAACAGTGCAGCAAGATGAGTTTTTGGCAAAAAAAAAATAAATTGATCATGCAACCCCTTTGTTGGACTCTCTCCACTGGTTGCCCATTGAAAAGTGCACATATTACAAAGCAGCGTGTCTTGTTTATAAGTATTTGGCTGGTATAGCACCGGCATATCTCACAGATCATGTGGTCATGTGTAAATTTGAAAATTACACTTTAAGATCATGTAATGACCAAACGAAAATTTCGGAAAAAAGATCAAGAAAAAAATTTGGTGATAGATCGTTTGCTTGTTTCGGCCCCAAGTTTTGGAATGAACTACCACGTGGTCTGAGGGAGGGCAAGTCTTTACCTACTTTTAAAAAGAATCTCAAGAGACATTTTTACTGTATTTGTTTTTCTTGACTCTATATGAATCCTTGATTTGGCTATGAATTATTATTATTGTTATTATTTTTTTTTCACTTAAAATTGATATTTATATTGTAAAGTGCCCAGAGCTTGTGTTTTACACGAGAATGAGCGCTATATAAATGTGTATTATTATTATTATTATATATATATGTATATATATATATATATATATATATATATATATATATATATATATATATATATATGTATCTTAATCCCTTCGGGTCTTGAGGCACAAAGGGCATCCACCAGGCATCTCCATATATATATTCAAATTTCTTTAGACAGAGCCAACGCTGTCAACGGCCATGTACTCATTTTACACCTGAGTACGGTGAGAGAATATGAGTAAAGAGCCTTTTCCTGGGACTCAACTATGCGCCGAGCGAGGCTCGAACCCAAGACCTTCCGATCCGAAAGCCTTTGTCTTACCACAAGGCCACATAGCCGTACAACTTAATTCTCATTCGACAAAATAATGACATCGTATGGAAGTAAAGGATTAGTATGCCGAAACTGTACAATCTACTATCTACTATCTACTTCCCTGAGATGCTTTCAGCTGTTGTTTTCGGGAATTACCCTTAATGGTTTGGTGACACCTTCGTGCTTTTAAGGCATGTGACTTCTAACAGTTACAGTTGTGTGTAAAATGACAATGTCACGTGTAAAGTCGTACATTCCCTACCAAATTACACATGTTACTTTACGATGAACTTTTTACCTCATAATATATTATATTATAAGGTTTTATTAGAGCAGTTTAGTGTTTAGATTTTTTAAAGTGGGTTTATTGTTGGATGGTGGCGGCGGTGGTGGTGGTGGAGTTGATGATGATGGTAATGATGATGTGATGATGATGATGATGTTGGTGGTGGCGGTGGTGTTGCTGTTGGTGATGAAGTTGGTGGTAGTGATGATGTTGGTCGTGGTTGTGGTCGTTTGATTGTTGTGATGGTGATGATGATGATGATGATGATGATGATGATGATGATGATGATGATGATGATGGATGATGATGATGATGTGATGATGATGATGATGTGATGATGATGTAATGATGATGATGATGATGATGATGATGATGATGATGATGATGATGATGATGATGAAGATGAGAGAGAGAGAGAGAGAAGAGAGAGAGAGAGAGAGAGAGAGAGAGAGAGAGAGAGATAGAGAGAGAGAGAGAGAGAGAGAGAGAGAGGGGTGGGGGGGGGGGAGGGGGGGGGAGGATCTCACCACTCACCGCAGGGCATCGTGAAGGGAAGGCATCATAGATAAGCAAGTTCTATCCGTTTGTACTGAGTTGTCTTTCTTTGGTCTCTTCCTCCTCGCGTACAAAATGGCGATCACAGCAACCAGCACAAGTAGAAGACAAAATGATGAGGCAACGAGAATGCTGATGGTTTCTGCTTTCAGAGAAGAACTTTCTAGAAATGATAAGATAAGGTGTAAATGTTAGGAAAGAATGGAAGGAATATTTTTATGTAACTCATCCCGCGCTTGGATTGAACATTTAGATAATGCCAAATAGGTACATTGATGGATTGGTCGTCATAGCCTCTGGTTCTTATTTCACTCTGTCCCTCTTTTTTTTTAATTCTACAATTTCTACAATGTTCCCTATCATCTTTCTTTTTATTGCCGTTGAAATAACCTAAAAGTGCCCCTTACCCTTAATACCCCTAAAAACAAAAAAAAAAAACAAAAACAAAACAAGAAAACAAAAAAAAAAAAAAAAAAAAAAAAAAAAAAAAACTCAAAAAAAAAAAACAAGCAAAACAAAACTAAAAAAAAAAACGTGTTATGTGCCGATGAAGATATCGAAATACCATCTTGAAATTGATTTTTTTTTTTTTTTTTGTGTGTGTTTAGTCTCATCTTCATTATTTACTTAATTGAATTTTAAATGTATTGTATGTGACATTTATATTGATGATGTATTGATGCCCTTTTATGATCTTAATTGTTTTGATGCTTTGGTTGAATTGTATTTGAATCTATATTTTTTAAAAGCGCTTTGAGGTTTCGACGAAAGGCGCTATATAATTATGCTTATCATTATTATTATTATTTCAAATTTCAAAGGTGGGGTTTATTATGAACTACTTATAACTTTGCAACTATTAATAACGACGTGTAAATATATGTAGGTCTAACATCCGAACCAGCTGATGGCCCAAGTTTAACATTGTTGTAATCGACAATATTTTGTGTCATTTTTTTTAGATTTCCATTACACCAATGAGCTGATAAGGAAAAAGGTTATCAGGCCTTCAAATACGTGTACGTCGGTTATTAACTATGACATTTAATTCAAGGTACTTATATGAATTTAAATCGAAACAATAATTGGTTGCATTTAATTTGATTATAGAATAAAACCTGATCACAATGAATAATTAGCGTATTTTAGGAACAATGGGTCCCGATAGCTCAGTCGGTAGAGCACTCGCCTCACAAGCAAAGGGGCCGAGATTGTCCCGGCCGGGCGCAGTCGAGATTTTTTTCTAAACTCCTGTCAACCCAGCAGTGATCGGGTAGCTGGGTCTGTTAGATCTTTGCGATGGACTCGGGGTAGCAAGCAATTGCTACTGTCCGTTTCACGCTACAGAAACCGGGGTAAACTCCGGCTCCATGAGCCTGGTGGCTCTAAAGGACTACTTTTTTGGGCGGCGGGGGGGGGGGGGGGGAGGGGGAGGGGGGGGGGGGGAGCTACCTTTTTTTTAAAAATCAATCACCAAGTAATAATTTACATCCAAATCACGGGGCGTCAGGAATTTACAATGTCTTACCCAAGGAAACGTATTTATTTGGATTTTGAAAACATGACCGGGAAGCGAGATGGTAATCTTACCGACCACATCATGTTGTGGTCAAGGCTAACGATGTGTCTGCCCTGGTTGTGGTCTCAGGGTTATGCAGTACTGGAAATACCTAATTTTTGGTGCAGCTTTGTGGTTTAGTGGTATGACAATCGCCTTGAGCTTTTATATCCACTAAAAGTGATCAAAGCGCATTACAAGGGCTCCCTGACTAACAGCAACACGTTACATGTCAGAACGAGACATGACGTCTGTTAGACGATGTTACTTTTTTTTTATCCTACAGAGATTACGTTGTTAACGGCCAATTACTCATTTTATGTGAGAATGTGAGTAAAAGAGCCTTTTCCAAGGACTCCACCATGCGCCGAGCCGAGCGAAGCTTGAACCCAGGACCTTCCGATCCGAAAGCGAGTGCTGTACCACTAGACCACATAGCAGCACGTAGTTTATAGTAGTTGATATAATTATGATCTTTCAAACAATCCCAATAACGCTTTGATGTGGAGTTAGTGTTTTTATGGTTTCGAAAAGTTACCTTGGTTCAATGAGGAAGGTGTTGCTTTGGTTGTAAAAATATTTGATAATGTGGATGTCTTCGTTGTCGTTGTTGCTGCAACTGTGGTTTCAATATCAAGGGAACTAACCGCTGTTGTATTGATTGGTGTTGATGTTGTTGTAGTAGTTACATCCCTTGTCGATATACCATCACAACCAGCCCTTGTGGTGGAGGGTAGGGGTATTGGTGACGGGGGTGGTGGTTCAGTGGTCAGGAGTTCAGGGATAAACCAAGGCCATAGGATAACTGGCGGAGGTGGAGTTGAACCTATGACGGTGACTGGGATTGATGGGGATGGTGGGGGAGGCGAGAAAGTTGGGGGAAGGAACATCGTTCTGATATAAAGGGAAAATAAATTGAGAGTCATAAAAGGCAATGAAAGAAATTTTTTTTTAATATTTTAAATTCCCTTGATTCATCCCCAAGAGGAAATTTGTCTTTATGGTCTATTCCAAGGGAAGACTGGAATAACCCAGGCGTCAGCCGCAGAGCAGCGCCGCAAAGTGAGCTAGGGCGAGGTGACTTACTCAAGGACACACAGCGCAGCGGAGGGTGATTGAACTCGGTACCTTCCGGGTAAGAAGCAAAGAACGTTCAACTGAGCCACGCTTCCCCCTATATGTACGATATATTTTAAAAAAAAAAAAAAGCAAAATGCTTAACATAGGACTTTTCGGTTTCAAAACACTTCCTCGGCAAACATCAACAAAAATTTGATTTTATCGTGTGTTTTTCGTTATTGGCTAAACAAAAGTCAGAAACATTCGGTGTTAAATATTGTCTTATCTTTTAAAATCTTAGATAATTATTTTAGTTCATAACTACTTATGATTGAGATACGCAAGCATATTTATATCAAGTAGGCCCCGACTTCGAGGAATTACTAAACGATTCACTTTGCCATTTTTCCAGTACTCATAAGAAACAGACTTCCCATTGCAATTCTCAAGCTAAACGTTCTATTTGTCCTAACACCTTTACAATATATATTACACTGTTATAACCAAGCCCATGTGGGTAGTGTGTGGCACTGTAGACTAACCAGAGCTTTACTATAATTGTCAGCCATCCAGACATTGGCCTGGACCAACCTCGCTTGAATTTGTTAAAAGACGCATTGCTTTACTGTCAGAATACGAAAGCCATACAGATAGTAGTCTAACACTGCATTATTTCTGACCTACGTATTTTTTTACTTATACATATTTAAAACACTGGGTTTTCTGACCAAACTGGGAATATGTGTGTTGATTTGTTTGTTTATTTGTTTAACTAATTCTCAGCTTTTTACTGATCTTTTTTTCTTATATGTTGACATCAATATACATTTTCTAGATATTTATATCTTTACACTTTTATAATCTATATGTCTCTTAATTTTTACTATGTAATTATTCTTACAGCCAACAATATTATTATACTATATATACCTATTACCAAATTTTACTTTACCACATTATATTTACGTATATTATGTTTATGTATGTATCATTGTCGGCATTTTATACGTCTGTACAAAAATTTCCTTTTGGATGAATACAGTACATTATTATTATTATTATTATTATTATTATTATTATTATTATTATTATTATTATTATTATTATTATTATTATTATTATTATTATTATTATTATTATCATTATTATTATTATTATTATTATCATCATCATCATCATTATTATTATTATTATTATTATTATTATTATTATTATTATTATTATTATTATTATTATTATTATTATTATTATTATTATTATTATTATTATTATTATTCAAGATCTTGAGCGTTTGTATAGTGTAATATCTACTAAACGTGCTCAGGGCTCTTTCCAACACTTATCTTGTAAGACACGAAGCCTGATAAGCGAAGTTACACTAATTCCGATAGAGACAACGCTGTTAACGGCTGGTTACTCATTTTACACCCGAGTACGGTCAGAGAATGTTAAGGACTCAATTATACGCGCTCAGAACGGGAATCGAACCCTGGACCGTCCATTAGGTCCGAAGGCGAGCGTCAGTCATACCACAAGACCACATAGCCGCACATATATATTCACTGTTTCTAAAGCTGACAGTGACCTTTAGAGATATTATTGTCAACGTGCCGTTAAGATGATGGGCATGATCTATATTACCTTTCCATGTGCTCCAGGTCATTGGTCACATTGCAAAATGTACTCAAAGTGACCCACATATCACGATTTGTAATTATATTCAGCTTGACACATGGATATGTTTATAACATTTGTAAACAAAGCAGCGTGTTTACATTTGTTAAGAAATATCCAATCGTTGGACAGCAACAAATCATGTGATCGATGACCTGGTTGGACGAAAACATGAATATAGATCGCTCCCAATCATTGAGAGATCCATAGCGAATCGTTGACTCGCATGCTGGTCCGATTTTAACACCAAGTTCAGGAAGGTGAAGGTAGTGAATGACTCACGGTCATTGTACGAGGGCTCTTTCAAAAATAACCGAAAAATGCCCATTGCTCAGCAACCAGTGGAGATTTTTTAATTCTGTAAACGACATGATATTCCTTATTTCCTTACGGATATTTCCAGAAATTATGAAGTGCATCATTTTGCACAATGAATTTCTAGACGATTTTTAAGATGGCGGCCCACCTTGAAACTTGGTCAAAGGAGGAAATCAGAGCTGTCATACGTTTTTTGAACGCCAAAAGTCTGAATCCTACCGAAATTCATAAAGAACTTCAGAGTGTATATGGTGAGCATGTTATAAGCCGTACACAAGTCTATCACAGGTGTAATTTGTTTGAAGCCGGCCATTCCGACTTGACAGACAGGGAAGGGAGAGGGCGTTCGATAACTGCGACGTCAGAAGACAATGTGAAGCGAGTTGATGAGCTTATTCGTCAAGACAAGAGGTTGAAACTTCATGAAATAGCAAGCAGTCTTGAAATTTCGGAAACTTCTGCCCATAGAATTGTATTTGATGAACTTGGCTACAGAAAAGTCAGCGCAAGATGGGTTCCTAAGCAATTGACAGACAATCATAAAGAACAAAGATTGGACATCTGTAGGGAACTTTTGAGAAGAAGCAAGAGCTCACACAGGGTTCACGGGCATACTGCCAATGCCGGCGGAGACTTTCTAGGGTACGATGTGACTTTTCTTGACAGCATAGTCACCGGTGATGAGACTTGGTTGCACCATTGCACCCCAGAAACAAAGCAAGATTCGATGACATGGAAACATCCATCCTCACCTGTCGCGAAGAAATTCAAAGTCATGCGGTCAGCAAAGAAAATAATGGGAACTGTTTTCTGGGACAGTCGTGGTGTTATTCTGTTCGAAACCTTACAACCTGGAGAAACAATCAATGCTGCAAGGTACTGCCAAACTCTTGACAAGCTTAGGGAGGCCATTCGCAGAAAGCGCCCAGGGCAGTTGGCCAACGGGTCATTTTGCAACACGACAACGCTATACCCCACACAGCACGACTGACGCAAGGTTGGCTAGAGAAATATGGATGGGAGATTTTGCCACACCCACCACACAGTCCAGACCTCGCACCATCTGATTATCACCTCTTTGGGCCACTGAAACGTGAGCTGGCAGGAAAGCGCTTTGATGTCGATGAAGAGCTTGTTGACCATGTGTGGAAATGGCTACAAAACCTTGACGGAAATTTCTTCCGAGAGGGTATCTATTCCATTGTGCGGCGTTGGCAGAAGTGTGTCGACAGACTTGGCTGTTACGTAGAGAAATGAAGGACGAGTCAAGGTATGAACACGTGCAAGAATTTTGTTGATAGCATAAAAAACGCGGATTTTACAGGCATTTTTCGGTTAATTATGAAAGAGCCCTCGTAAATCTATAATGTGCGGCTATGTGGTCTAGTGGTATGACACTCGCTTTCGGATCGGAAGGTCCTGGGTTCGAGCCTCGCTCTCTGCGCATAGTTGAGTTCTTGGAAAAGGCTCTTTATCACATTCTCTCACCGTACTCAGGTGCAAAATGAGTACCTGGCCGTTAACAGCGTTGTAAAGACAACGGGGATTGTTGCAGCAGCAACACAGTACCTTCCAATCCAGACAAAGTTCCGAAAAATTGTACTATCGCCTAACAAACGTCATGTATCCGTGTTAAATGTTGCTGTTGACTAGGGATCCCTTGTAAAGCGTTTTGAGCACATTTAGTGGATATCGCGCTATATAAAAAATCAATTTAAGCTCAATTTAACTTCAGTCTCAGTGTTGTTATCGGCACATCACTAACATACTCTATGATAATCATATTATGTAATGATGACGCTGATTATTTTGATTTAACGATGACATCGATATAAATAAAAAACTAAAACGAAACTAGCTTTTATAAGCGCAATATCCACTAAATGTGCTCAAAGCGCTTTACACAGGGTAGGTGACCAACAGGACCATGTGAAATATAATGAGATACTCGTATGACGCCTGGTAGTCAATATTACGATTTTTTTTCCGACAGAGACAACGCTGTTTACGGCCAGGTTCTCATTTTACACCTGAGTACGATGAGAGAATGTGAGTAAATAGTCTTTTCCAAGGCGACTCCACTATGCGGCGAGGAAAGGTCGAACACAGTACCTTCCAATCTGAAAGAGAGTGTCATGCCACAAGACCACATAGCGGCACTGAGAATTTTTTCATAATAATAATAATAATAATAATAATAATAATAATAATAATAATAATAATAATTAATAATAATAATAATAATAATAATAAAATTTATTTATATTGCGCCCAATCCTCTATACAATAAAGCTCTAGGCGCATAACAATAACTTCAATCCATTCCATTTCTCTCTCTCTTCTCCTTCTCTCTCTCTCTCTCTCTCTCTCTCTCTCTCTCTCTCTCCTCTCTCTCACACACACACACACACATAAACACACATATATGCTAACTCTATCTATTTATCTATCTCACTCTCAGTCTCTCTCTCTGTCTAACTCTCTCTCACACTCACTCACACACACACACACACCACACACACACACAGGGACTGTCTCTCCGTCTCTCTCTCTCTCTCTGTCTCTATCTCTCTCTCTCTCTCTCTCGCTATATATTTGTCTCTTTCTCATAAACACACACACACACACACACACACACACACACACACACACACACACACAAACCTATAATATTTATTTCATTTCAAATTCAATGAGTATAAATTCTAAATTTAATCCGTGCTATCGACCGGGTGACCAGTCTCCATAATGTCAATCAAACTTACTTCATTAACACACCAATAATAATTATTATTATATTTTATAACACAGCTAATGAATTCAACACAAAATTTCCAATGACACAGAACACACACGTTTTAAAAAGAATTTAGTCCAACCGTAGTTAGTTGGACTAAAGAAAATGTAGACTTGTATTCTCATTTTGATTGTTTAAAATTGAAAAAAAAAAAAGAACTGGGAAAACCGAACTATCGAGTTGTTTGAAGTCATACACGTCATATCCGTCTCACAGCTTGAATGGCGATTTCGTGTGATCTGCCTTGCGTGCCATAAATAACCTGGTGTGCGGTATGACACTCGCTTTCTGATCGGAAGGTCCTGAGTTCGAGCCTCGCTCGGCGCATAGTTGAGTCATAGAATTACCCATAAACGCGGATGGCAAAAAACAATAACAAAGGCCTGAGTGACGTCATCTGTATACATTTCATACGAGAACAAAATCCACCCCCCCCCCCCCCCCCCCCCCCACCGTACCACAAAAACTACCTGCTTGACTTGGGATCTAGATAGCTTCAGACATCCTGATTGTCGGAGCTTTTGGTCAGAATCTATAGATAGTATGCGCTTGGCTAAGAAGCTCATAACATTGCCATCCGGAGTATAACGGACCAACACACAAAACTGTGTGTATCCATGAACGTTTATAGTCGGGTTAATACAGTTCAGTGAGCATTACTCATAAACGCGGATGGCAAAAAAACAATAACAAAGACCTGTGTGACGTCATCTTCGAACTATCTATAGATAGTATGCGCTTGGCCGAGGAGTTCACAACATTGCCATCCGGAAGTATAACGGACCAACACACAAACTCTGTGTAACCATGAACTTTTATAGTCTGGTTAATACAGTGTAGTGAGAACAACTCACAAAGGCGGATGGCAAAAAACAATAACAAAGGCCTGAGTGACGTCATCTGCATACTATCTATAGGGAATGAGATTCGCGGAAGAGTAGCGTCCCTTGATTGGACGTCACCTTACAGAAAGAACGACAATTTGGTTTTGAAGTGTCTCAAGCCGCTTTCACCGGAAGCGAGGACGAGAGACGCATGCGCACAACCAACATGACGTTCTCTCTCTAATATCTTTTCCGCCGGTGACGTCACAGACAATGGGTGACGTCCAATCAAGGGACGCTACTCTTCCGCTAATCTCATTCCCTATAGGTGGTTGCGAATATAAATCACAAATTAACTTATAATTTCCAACTAGAAATAAAAATATTATGTCAAATCAATTACAAACCAAACCAAGCGAATGCAATATGAAATATACGAGAACAAAATCCCCCCCCCTCCCCCTCCCCACCCCCCCCTCCCCCCCCCCCCCCCCCCCCCCCCCCCCCCCACGGTACCACAAAAATACCTGCTCCACTTGGGATCTAGATAGCTTCAGACATCCTGATTGTCTGAGCTTTTGGTCAGAATCTAGATATGATATTCTCAGATCCACGCTGCCCACTATTGATTTCAAAATGGGATCAAGCTTCAGACATCCTGGTCAGAATCTATATTCTTCTCAGATCTCGGTATAAAGAAGATATCTAACCCAAAAATTGTGTTTTATTCCTTCTTTTAAGGATTCTCAGACGTAACCATTTCTACTAGCAGGCTGAAAATCACCTTCAAAAAAATATTGATGAATGATTTTCAGCCTGCTAGTAGAAATGTTCAAGTCTGAGAATCCTTAAAAGAAGGAATAAAACACAATTTTAGGGTTAGAAATCTTCTTTAATCGAGATCTGAGAATCATGTAGATTCTGACCAGGATGTCTGTAGCTAGATCCCATTTTGTGGGCAGCGTGGCTCAGCGGTATGGTCTTTGCTTCGTACCCAAAACGTACCGAGTTCGACTACTCGCCTAGTTGTGTGGCCTTGAGCAAGTCACCTCGCCCTTTCTCACTTTGAGGCGCTGCACTGCGCCTGACGCCTGGGTTATTTCAGTCTTTCCTTGGAATAGACCCTAAAGGCAAATTTCCCCTTGGGAATTTATTATTTAATTAATTTTTTTCCGAGTAAATTTCAAATAATGCGGATTTTTGTCAATGGATTGAAATTGATTAGATTTCTGCTCGAGAATCGAAAGTAAAATATAAAACAATCGCAAATAGAATAAAAGCTTTAGTTTTAAAAAATCTAATTCAATTTAGATTGTCATTCATCTTAAATCATCTTTAAATTAACGTGAAGCTTCTATTTCATTTTATTGATGTGATTTATATTTACGTCAGTAATAAAGGGTGGAATTGAACTTAAAGATACAAGAATTTAAATTTATCTGTTTGATTAACGATATCATTTATTGTATTCATCTATGTTTTGGTGTGTTATGCATATAAATAAAACCTAACGATTACATTCGAAGTCTAAAGCTGGAAGGATGAATCAAAATGTTTAACTAACTTAATACACACATACACAGACACACACGCAGGCGCAAAGATGGGAGGGAATGAGTGAGTGACTGAGTGAGTGTGTGTAAGTGTGTGTGGTGAGAGAGAGAGGGAGAAAGAGAGAGAGAAAGAAGATAGATAGATAGATAGATAGAGAGAGAGAGAGAGAGAGAGAGAGAGAGAGAGAGAGAGAGAGAGAGAGAGAGAGAGAGAGAGAAGGAGAATTTGATTTAATTTATAAGTTTCATCGAGGCAAAAAAAATATTTTGTGGACAACAATAAGAACAAGGCGATGACAAATTTCAAATTACAATTACCAATAGATAGGACCCATTTGCCATGCCGATGTCCATATGTGACGGTGGGTTATTGCTTGACCCTCAGATGGACTCACCAGGGGGTTTGAGTCACACGTGGGTTTGATAGGTGACAAAGGGCTTTATTACAACTGAGTTAATAAAGACTTGCTTCTATTATCGGTCTGTATCCCGTCACCAAGCCCATCCCAACGCTGTTCTATATATTTTAAAAGAAAAGATATTGAGTTTTTATATAATAATAATAAAGTGTTGTTCTATAGCGCTAAATTAAAAACAAAATTAAAATTGATCTTTTATATAGATAGAATGCGGTTGGCCAAGGAGTTCACAACATTGCCATCCGGAAGTATAACGGACCAACACACAAACTCTGTGTAACCATGAACTTTTATAGTCTGGTTAATACAGTTTAGTGAGAACAACTCACAAACGCGGATGGCAAAAACAATAACAAAGGCCTGAGTGACGTCATCTGCATACTATCTATAGCGCAATATCCACTAAATGTGCTCAGGTGCTTTACAAGGGGTCCCTGGTCTACAGCAACATTTATCATGCCGCCTGTTAGGCGATATTACAATTTTTCGGACAAAGACAGCGCTGTTAACAGCCAGGTACTCATTTTACACCTGAGTACGGTGAGAGAATGTGAGTAAAGAGTCTTTTCCAAGGACTCAACCATGCGCCGAGCGAGGCTCGAACCCAGGACCTTACGATCCGAAAGCGAGTGTCATACCACTAGACCACATAGCCGCATTGACGAAGGTTCAAAGCGCTATACAATATACTTGTCAAACCATAAACACACTCGTACCGAACCAAACAGACACACATACACACAACAGTCGCACACACTAACTATGCACGTTTTACTAAATGAAATTGACATTCAACAAAATGGAGTCAAAAAATAAAACGTATAATTTACTCATCAATAAGAAAATGCCTAGGATAAAAATTTCTGGAAAAGATGAGTCTTTAGATTTTTCTTTAACTTTTCGATATAATATTTTAACCCTCTCCTTACCAACTACAGGAAAATTGTCACATTCGTTATGATGCCACCAACAACTTTCTAATCTGATTATTCTTCTTTCTCATACACTTTGAAGGAAATGTGTTTATTATAGCCAAAAAAAAACTTAACACCGTATTGTAGAGCTCATTTTGCTGAACAAAATTATGTACTGGGAATGAGATTAGCGGAAGGGTAGCGTCCCTTGATTGGACGTCACCTTACAGAGAGAGAACGTCAATTTGGTTTTGAAGTGTCTCAAGCCGCTTTCACCGGGAGCGAGGACGAGAGACGCATGCGCACAACCAAATTGACGTTCTCTCTCTAATAACTTTTCCGCCGAGACGTCACAGACTATGGGTGACGTCCAATCAAGGGACTCTTCCGCTAATCTCATTCCCTATAGAATGTTCTTGTTAATCTTCTGTTTGAGTAAGAAAAATGTATTTTTGTGTTGGGTGGATGTGAAATTTTGGGGGAAATTCTGAAACTGGCCGGTAAGGAGAGAGTTAAAAGTAAAGATATTGAATTTGTTATTACGGAATATCCACTAAGAATGTTCGAAATGCTTAACAAGGTGTCCGAAATCAACAGCAAACTTAACATTTTGGGTTTAACATGGATGGAATATATTATTAAGACTAAGTCATATTGTTTAAAAATAACATATTTTAAATATTTTGCCAATAAAATCCGTTCTTAAAATATCAATTGATTAAGTGACCCTAAAAATCTTCCAAACCTGGGACTTCAAGAAAGACCTCATAGAAACCCTAGTGGGGTTATGTGGTCTTGTGGTATGATACTCGCTTTCGGATCGGAACGGTCTGGGTTCGAGCATGATAAGACCTCACATTCTCTCACTGTACTCAGTTGTAAAATGAGTTCCTGGCCGTTAACAGCGTTGTCTCTGTTTGGGAAAAAATGTAATATCGCTTAACAGGCGTCATGTCTCGTTCTACATATTACGTGCGCTTTGAGCACGTTTAGTGGATACTGTGCTATATCAAAAGCTCAATTAAAAATTTATTTTAGATTTGAGAGTTTTTGACAAGATGAGACATCCATGTCAATAGCTTTATAGGCATAACAACCAGAGGGGTGGAGGAACCATGAATTATGTGTGTATCTGGTCGTGTAAATATGGTTTGGTAAACAACGTTTTGTGTTGGAGGAACCATGAATCGTGTGTGTATCTGGTCGTGTAAATATGGTTTGGTAAACAACGTTTTGTGTTGGAGGAACCATGAATCGTGTGTGTATCTGGTCGTGTAAATATGGCTTGGTAAACAACGTTTTGTGTTGGAGGAACCATGAATTATGTGTGTATCTGGTCGTGTAAATATGGCTTGGTAAACAACGTTTTGTGTTGGAGGAACCATGAATTATGTGTGTATCTGGTCGTGTAAATATGGCTTGGTAAACAACGTTTTGTGTTGGAGGAACCATGAATTATGTGTGTATCTGGTCGTGTAAATATGGCTTGGTAAACAACGTTTTGTGTTGGAGGAACCATGAATTATGTGTGTCTGGGCGTGTAACTATGGCTTGGTAAACAACGTTTTGTGTTGGGAGGAACCATCGATTATGTGTGTCTGGGCGTGTAACTATGGCTTGGTAAACAACATTTTGTGTCCAGCAATGCCGTTCAATGGCCATGTTGTCTGGGTTCTGCAATTGCATTTTTTCTGAAGGTTGTTGATAGGTTGATCTGGCTGGGATACTTTTCGTTTGTTTTGAGATGAGATAATATTTTGGATTTGTTGGGCATGCAGGAGTTTCCCATCTTGATGGGTTTTTTTGTTCATTATGGGGTACAAACCATGGTCTGGTTGGAAGCATTTATGTATAAGGTTGAAAATTTTTTTTTGGCCGACGGAGGTTGTTCGTTTTTACTGAGGGCAGGATTGAATCATGTTATGTTCCTTCTTCTTTTGTATCATTTTGAGTGAATAGGTTTGTTTTCTGCTTCATTTTTATATTTCAGTGTTACATTTGTAACTGCGTCCTTGTAAGTTGGCGTTGCCTCGTTGAATTTTTTATGTTTATGGAGATATTGGATAGTCGTTTGTTAATGCTCTTTTGAATGTTGTTAGTTTCAGATGGAGGATGGTTGTGATTGCTATAGATTTGGGTATACAATGGGGTGATTTGGGTTTGGAGAATGGTTGGTGTGTGCCTTTGTTTAGATTGATTGTTCTATCCAGGAAATCAAATATCTTTTTGTTAGCTTCGATTGTAAATATTCAGGTTGTTGTCGTTGAAGAGTCTGCACATTTCTTTCTTTTCATTTCTGTTTGTCTAGGTTTTTTGTTGCACAATGCGAACCCGTCATCTCTGTACAGTCCGATTTTTATGTCGAAATGGTGAAGTTGTGAGAGTAGGTATAATATGACGAGCTCGCATGTCTCTTCACCATCGTGGCTGCTCGTTGTGACAGACATCAACGTTTTTTGGATTGCTTTGTCATGCATTTCCTTTGTTGCGTATCGTGTTGTTTTCTTGGAATGTTGAATGATGTGGGTTTTTGGGTCCGTGATGTCGTCATATTTACTTGCAAATTGCAGGGCTTTTAAGAGAAGTTTTGTTGATTGAAGGATATAAGTTATATAAATCTAAAAAATTGCTGCATGTTTCTATACCAACTGATAAATTCAGTGGTGTTTTTTTCATTGGTTAAGTACAGTTTCCTTAATGATGTTGGTGTTGATTCCGTCTACGATATTATGTTTGCTTATTGTGCCAATTTGAGATTTGCATGGGTTTATGAGTCGGCATTGAACGTTATTTCAGAAGACCGGTTTATGATTTTAGCGTGTGATGAAGACGTTTGATTTTGCTGTCGTGTATATTCTGTCGCTTAGTTGTAATTTTACTGCGATGCCTTTGTCTTCTGCTGTGGTTTTGTTGGCAGTTTTAGATAGTGGTTTTGTTTGTGTGTGTGTGTGTGTGTGTGTTGTGTGTGTGTGTGTGTGTGTGTGTGTGTTTGTTGTTTTTTTTTTTTTTTGTTTTTGTTGTATTTGTATTCTGACTGGATGATTTTATCGAGTAATTCTGTGTATTTTTGGGAGACAATTTATACAAATTGGTGGTTTTGTCGGCGGCAAAGTAAACGCGAGGATCCCGTTTGATCGATCCAATGTCTTGTTTTAGTTTATTTTTGGAGCTTGTCGTTAATTTGTCGTAACTTTATGTTACGAATAATGACTGCCATTCCATCTTCGAAAACTAGTAGTTCGGTAATGTTTGGGGCAGATTTTGTTGATCTAAATCCAAAATTGTCTTTATATTTTATGGTTGGGTCTTGGTTTAAAAGAAAAAAAATAACAGCACTCCATCTGATGTTTCTCATAATTTTTTTCTCTTTTGTTGATTAAGAATTTAAGGTATTGTTTGTTAGTTGGGATTGGTATGTTCTTTGTTGAGTATTCAAAGTTAGTACTTATGGGGTTCATAATTTCTGGTTGGTAAAGTATTCAATAGGACAGTAGAACTGGAGCATTCTAAAAATATAACACCAAAATATACACATTCACAGGAAGTGCAAAACAACACACAATAATAAGTAATAATAACAACAATAACATTTTCACTCTTCGTAGATGGCCCAATAGGCATGAAACAGTAATGTTGGAGTCAATACTTAATTCAAATATTGAATTATGTATATCGATCTATCTATCTATCTATTTATTATTTTTTAAAATATTTATCACAATGTTTGAGACAGTCTACATTAATGTTTCAGGCTTTTCGTACCATATTTGTATCAAACACGATTCAATATCTATCTATCTATCTATCTATCTATTTATCTATCTATCTATCTATCTATCTATCTATCTATCTATCTATCTATCTATCTATCTATCTATTTATCTATCTATCTATCTATTTATCTATCTATTATTATTATAATATCAACCACGATAATGGAGTCTGTCTACACCGATGTTTCAGGTACTTACTGCTATCGTCAAGACTGTGTGTTATATGTGTGTGAGTTGTTGTTGCTGCTGTTGTTGTTGTTGTTGTTATTGTTGTTGTTTTTGCCGATTATTGAAGTGGTTCCGTAAGTTTGTAGTTAATTAGTTGGTGTTTTCGTATATCTGGTTTTGAAATTTTTTGCCGTAAGTCCTAAATATTTTTCCTGCTTGTTTGCTTTAGTTTCGGTGACTACAAAGAAGCACCACAAATAGTGGATACAAGACACAATTTGAATACACAGACGGCCCCTCTCATATAAACCTCAACACACAAGTGAAGAACGCATAATAAGAGAACGACATATTACTTGGTTCAACCCACCTTTCGACAAAAACGTCAGCACCAACATTGGGCAGAAGTTCCTGAAACTAATCGATACATACTTCCCAAAGAACCACGAGCTACATAAAATAATCAACAGGAATACCATAAAAATAAGCTATTCGTCTATGTGCAAAATGGAACAAATAATTTCAAGCCACAACAACAAAATATTGTAAAACCGCCGACAAAAGCAAAACCCATCCACCATAAAATGCAACTGCAGAAAGAAGGAACATTACCCGTTGAATAAACAATGTTTAGAACCAGTCTTTTATACCAAGTCACGGTCACCGACACTAAGACAAACAAGCAGGAAAATATATGTAGGAACAAAGAAAAATAATTTCAAAACCAGATACAACCTCCATACCTCAACCTTTAGAAACGCCAACAAAAAAAATCTACAAAACTCATATTTGGAAATTAAAAGACAACAAGCTAGACCACAGTATTTCATGGAAAAATTCTATCTAAAACAATGTAGCTTATACCTGGAAGAAAAATATACTATAATTGAACACCCTCATGAGGCCACATTCGACACAAAAAAGAGACGTACAACAGCTGTCCGCATAGACGAAAAACACCAACTAATCAACAACAAACCTACGGAACCACTTCAACAATCAACAACAACAACTCACACCCATGGAACTCAACAATCCTGACGATAGCCGTAAGGCCTGAAACATTGATGACTCCAGTATCGCGGTAAGTATTATAATCATAATAATTCGCTCCATTGTTACATATCGAGCATTAATCGTGCCATATTTGTACCATAATACGATTTAATATATATTATATATATATATATATATATATATATATATATATATATTATATATATATATATATATATATCCATCTATCTATCTATATATCCATCTATCTATCTATCTACCTATCTACCTATCATTCTATCCATCTATCTATCTATCCATCTCACTGTCTATCTATCTACATATTTATTTATTTATCTATAATCAGACCCCCATACTCCCCTCACAACCGACAACCATTTCCTCATTTTACATATCTAATGACTAATGACATCTGTCTTGTGTTCCAACATCCTGGGGCAGGCTCGACAACTAAAAGTGGGTTCAACTCCCTCTCGTGGTCCCTGAACTGACGCATTCTGTCAAAACATATTTTATTCATTTTGGACCAAAAACAAGTTTAAAAAAACAAAACAAATAAAACAACAACAATAACAACAACAAAAAATAATAAAAATGAAAAATCATTTATTTCCAATACCGACCGTGGTTCAGTTGTATTGTCTTTGTCTCGTATACATAAGGTACCGAGTTCGGTTCGATTACTGGCTGCGCTGTGTACCCTTGAGCAAGTCATATCAACCTTGCTCAAACTACACACCGACACCGAGGCTTTAAAAAATTGAGCTTTATATAGCGCAATATCCAACTAAATGTGCTCAAAGCGCTTTACAACAGCAACAGCAACATTTAACATGTAGGACGGGGCATAACGCCTATTAGGCGATATTACAATTTTTGGACAACCGAAAACGCTGTCAACGGCCCAGGTACTCATTTTACACCTGAGTACGGTGAGAGAATGTGAGTAAAGAGTCTTTTCCAAGGACTCAACTATGCGCCGAGCCCAAGGCTCGAATCCAGGAACTTCCGATCCGAAAGCGAGTGTCATACCACTAGACCACATAGCCGCATTAACCTTTGGCTTATTTGTCCCTTGGAATAAACGCTAAAGACAGATTTCTCGTTTGGAACGAAAAAGAAAACCATATTCTATATTTTGTTATCTTTATTATGGAATAAGCCAATACGAGTGAACTCATTTTGTTTTAATTGTCCAATCGGAAGATTACGATTGTCAACAGAAAACATTTTATTTAGGTCATCGTTGAACATATTTTATCTGTTCAACTCTCAAAGGGTCCCACGTCTTCAATCCTGAGACTTCAAATGTGACTTCAAATACATCTAAAATTAACTCTCTGACAAAATCGAGAGGCATCTAAATCATGAAAGTAATTGAATGGTAAATATTTTTGGCGAAATAAAAAGTGAAAGATTTTGTTTTCCGTATCGTACATAAACGTTCTCCGACAAATTCTGTGACCAGCAGGACGGTTTTATGTTTAAAATCGATTTACAACCAGAAGAAGAAGACTTGTTCCAATACTTTTTGCAATATACAATTCAAAATTGTAGTATCCTTCAGAACCATTTAGGGACATGGAGCCGGAGTTCGTCTATCGCAAAGTACTTTCGCCAGATCAAACAGGACTCAGCTTCCCAATTACTGCTGGGGACAGAGGGGTCGTCATAAAAATATCTCAACTGCCCCCGGGATCGATTTCTGTCCCTTTGATTGTGAAGCGAGTGCCCTACCAACTGAGCTATCGGACCCCGCACTACAATAAAGGGAAACAAGCAATTTCTTCTGTCCGTTTTACACTATAGAAACCGGGATAAAGTCGGGTTCACGGGTTATAATAATAATAATAATAAATATAATGCTGAAAACGTATATGGCGCTATAACTCCGAGACAAACCCGACTCTAATCACTTATAAGACTCTGAATGCTACTTAACTTAACTGTCCAATATTTCAACTCCAGCGCACAACCAAACTGTAGTTCGGCTTTTAACAT
>NC_088360.1:28267057-28282057 GCF_034508935.2 Berghia stephanieae
CTGGTGGACTGAAAACAGAGTACCACGAGGAAGCCCTCGTTTCAAAGGAAGTCACAGTCAATCAATGGGAAACATATTGACCAATGAGATTGCAATTTTAAAAATGGGACTGGTCAAATCAACTGTTGAATTGTTTCCATTTTGAGTCAGATGACAGCTTGAAGAGGAGGGGGTGGGCCTTAATTTGTAATGACTTACATGAGATCATATCATTGAATCTTCTTCCATGAGTAGCAACCTCAAGTTATTTGTAGGACATGTCAATAGTAATCACAATCCCTTGTCAGCTACTAAACTCCTCCCCCTTTTATTTGCGTTCACCCCCATTGTTAGGCTTTTAACGAAATCGGGCCGAACGAGAAGCCGAACGCCGAACCCGAACGGATCTACCCTTCTCACGTGACCATGAACGAGATCTGGATAATGAAGACTCTCAAGCGGTATGTACTAGGACTTCATAATAATAGAGATGTCGCTGGGTATGTAGCATTGGATCTAAGGTCGCGTGATAGAGAGCTGTTTAAGTTGACAAGAAACAGAGAAGGAAAGAATGGAGACTACCTCAGGCCTCACCCTACCATGTGTTAGGGGAGGGACAAGGTCAGTGTCATTCAATAGCACACAGCGTACACCTGCTGACCCGGTCACGGTGAGCGGTCAATCACCGAGAGGAATTTACCTAACGGGGATTGCCGTTTCACTCAATTTAACAATGTTTTGTTTTATTGTCTGTTAGACACCCATATTGAATGAGTTGAAATATCACTACTTGGTATAAAAGTTTATATTTTCTACTTTTACTGTGTGTTTTTTATTTTTTCATAGTATTACTAGATTTCTCAATATAAGTTATCAATGGACGGTAACAAATTACACAAAAAATATAGCGGGTGCAACATTTCAAAAATTAGAGAAAAAAAAACGTTGCTATGGATTTGTCTGAATTTTATGTATTATAAAGACAAGATGTAAATACTTCTCCTCACAAAAAACGTATTTTTCCTCAACAAAAATATATCCGCTACGAGCATTCAAACTCGTCAGTGTAGTTTGGGGCTGGTCTTTAACTGCATTGCGTTGATGACAAATCGCATTTTATTCATATCATTGATAATGCCGGATGCTCTTTTTTTCCAATTTTGCTGTTGTTTGGTGACAGGTCTCTGTGCCTTGTTCTCCAAGAAGTCTAAGTCTAAACTTATATTGAGTGATGTGTGGTATGCAGTGGTACTCAAGGAGGTGTTGTTATATTGTCGAAAATTAATCCAATACTGCATGCGTCGTCAATGATGAGTGGGTCGTGGGTGCAGTTCTTTGTTTGTTGGATAATTGTAAGTGTAGACTTTTTCTTGTAAGTATTTGTGGCAGTGGTTGCCAATGAATGATCTGCTGTGGTACGCCTGTTGTGTAATGCGGTATTCTGTCCAATTCAGAGGCAATAGGACCATCCCTGAGGGTCAGTGGCTCGTGCATGAGATTTGAAAGTCTCTCCTGCGTTTTGGAGTTTGTTGTTATATTCAACTCTGTCGATATCAAACATGCAAGTGCAACCCGTTTCAAGGTTGACTTATTTATTATTAGCGTCTTGGCAATGAGAAAATACAAAGAAGCTGATGAGTCGTGTGTTCAATGTGCTTTATAATGTGTACTTTTTACACATAAATTATGAGTGTGCTCCTTGCTTGTCCAATGCCGTGTCAGTCCCATAGACTAAAAGAATGTCATTAGAATAATTTGAACATTTAAATGGTTTCTTGCGGGCACGTTTCTATTTCTGTGTTAAACAAATCATACCACATGTCCTACATAATGAATTCACTGCTTGGTTATGACTTGCAATTGTGTGGTCCATGCTGTAAGAGAAAATTCAAAATTGACTGAGCGATGTAAGCAATGATATAGTGAATTAATGAATAAAATGAGTTTTAAAACACTCTGTATTACTTCTCATATCCATGCATACATAACAGCGTACATAAAATTTGGAAAAAGAAAAACCAAACACTTCACCCAATTTGGTGAAAGAAAGGGGGGGGGGGGGGGGGCAGGAAAATTCTAACAAGCTGTTGAGCTAAGTTGAGGCCCAACACACAATGTCATTTAAAATTAAACATTAGCAAGATAATTCAAATAATGCAATTTAAAAATCAAATTAACTCATCATTGAAAAAAAAATAAAAAATAAAAATATATTTAACAATAAAACCGCAGCGAAATATTACGTTTCAAGAACAAGGCTAAAGAGGTAATATCATTATTACCTGACCTACCGCGGAAAAATAATCATTACAAAATAATGAAAACTGAAGAGTAAATGAAACTTACCTCATTTCGTAGTAAAACTTGTGCCTTGTGAATCACACCAAAAAAAATTAGAAGTTTATAGCAACGTTTTTTTAGTATCCTGAGGTAATTACAAGTAATTTTATTTAAATGCTATAGAAAAATAGGTGAATTTGAATCACGGCTTGTGGAATAAGTACTGGAGATATTGAAATAAAAATTGGACCGATGGAAAGAGGAGGTCTGCGAGAATTCTTTGCATTTGGGTGGAATTGCATCGTCACGAAGATCGTGAGGTTAATTGGTACGGAAATCATCCATTGGTATCACCCAATGCACGTCAAATCTACGTTCTGTTAATTGATATCGGCTGACCGCTGTTGACCCCGGTTACCTGTCGGGTGAGGTTACGTCGGCGCTCGGAACAGCGGGAAACTAAACGGTCAGATTTACAGTGCAGTTTAGACGCCGTGAGCAGTGCATGTGGCGCTCTACCCTAGATACGGAGAGAAAATTATAAATTTATTACGGGGGAAGGTGGGGGGGGGGGGCATAGATAATACAGGACTAGACTGTGGGGGGGGGGGGGGTAGGGGGGGGGTAGGGGGGGTTGACCTAGAAACGACCGAGGTGTTGATCTGGGAGACCATGATACGACATCAAAGAGAAAAGGCCGCTGGTACTTGGATGGTGGAAATGGTTGGGGGGGGGGGGGGATGGGGGGTAGTGACAATGAGCATGGGGTGTATACATTTGAAGAATGAACTATTGAAGAATGGCAAGGCAGCTGGGCCAGACAACATTCCCGCAGAAGCTTTAAAGACGGACTTAAAAACGACCACAGAAATGCTTTATCCTCTCTTCAAGAAGATCTGGGAGGAGGAAGAAGTACCAACAGAGTGGAAGGAAGGGTACCTCGTCAAACTGCCTAAGAAAGGCGACCTCAGCAATTGCAACAACTACCAAGGAATAACGCTTCTGTCAGTGCCAGGAAAAGTCTTTAATAGAATAATCTTGGTGACCAACAGGCTGGCTTCCGCAGGAATAGATCATGTGTCGACCAAATTGCAACCCTACGCATCATAGTTGAGCAATCCTTGGGGTGGAATTTCCCGTTGTACATCAACTTCGTTGATTATGAAAAGGTGTTTGACAGCGTGGACCGGGAAACCTTATGGAAAATACTCCGCCACTATGGGGTTCCAACAAAAATAGTCAGCCTGATCCAAAGTTCCTACGACGGAGTGACCTGTCGAGTAATCCATGGGGGACAACTGACAGATAGCTTCAAGGTGAAGACTGGAGTCAGACAGGGGTGTCTTCTGTCACCCTTTCTCTTCCTTTTGGCGATTGACTGGACAATGAGGTCAGCAGTGGCAGGTAGGAGAAATGGGATTCAGTGGACATTGTTCGACCAGCTCGACGATTTGGACTTTGAAGATGACTTGGCCTTGCTGTCCCACAATCACCAACAAATGCAGGACAAGACAACAGAGATAACAGCAAAGTCATCACAAATCGGACTCAGGGCCCATGAGGGTAAAACAAAGGTCCTCAAAATAAACACCAATAGTAAAGAACCAATCAAACTGCACGAGAGCGAACTGGATGAGTTTGACAACTTCACGTATTTAGGCAGCATATTAGATAAACAGGGTGGCACAGATGCAGACGTAAAGGCAAGAATTGGCAAGGCGAGGGTAGCATACTTGCAGCTTAAAATTATCTGGAGCTCCAAGGTGGTGTCAACCCAAACCAAAATAAGACTCTTCAATTCAAATGTCCAGTCAGTCCTTTTGTATGGAGCGGAGACCTGGAGGACCACGAAGACCACCACTGGAAAAGTACAGACCTTCATCAATAGCTGGCTCAGAAGGATCCTCAAGATTCACTCGCCAGACAGTATCAACAGCGCAAACCTGTGGCAGAGAACATCTCAAATGCCAGCAGAAGACGAAATCAGGAGATGGATTGGGCACACCCTGAGGAAGCCAACCAATAACACCGCTAGGCAGGCGCTGAGATGGAACCCCCAGGGAAAACGGAAGAGAGGGCGGCCTAGAAACACCTGGCGTCGAGACCTGGAGGCGGACATGGAGAGGATGGGACACACCTGGGGAGAGTTGGAGAAGATGGCCCAGGACAGAGGAAGATGGAGGACTGTTGTCGACGGCCTATGCTCCACTAGGAGTGACGGGCATAAGTAAAGTAAAAGTAAATACACAGCTGTGTTTTCAGTCCACTGGTGGACTGAAAACACAGTACCATTTCTATTACCACTTTACTTTTAAAATTAGGTTGGGGGTGTGGAATATTTAAAGGTTTCAAATAAATGTCAGTTTTTTGTTTTTTTATCAAATGCAAACATTTTAAAAATAAATTCTGAGGATACTTCTATTTGTTTAACATTTTAAAATGTAAATGCTGCTGCTCAAAGCTCGAAGAAGTAGATAACAACTTGAAATGGAATGTAAGCTTCAATTTGATATATACGAAAACAGATAATGTTTACGTTTCGGGTTTTCCCCTTTATCAACAATACACCATGAATGAAACACTACAACAGGCGAATGAGATAATATTATGTGATAATGACGTTGTTAAGGTGAATAAACAAAACTTGTTTCAATTTCACATTGTTATTTAACATTTTAAAAGAATGTTCTTAAAAAGTTTTTCTTTTTGTATTCAATCTATTATTTATATTTTTATTATTTATATTTTTTTTCGTTTATTCAACAGCTTATAACCGAATGTCGAATGATGATTCACACTGCAGATTGTGTCTATGAAAAGGTAGAGTGTTTATTATAAGTTACTTTGAATCTCTAATGAAATATCATCAAAATTTTATTTTATACTGTTGATTTTGTCTCTAAAAAATGAATCACTTGACCAAAGGAAAAACATCACACATTAATTTGTCTTTATTCAGTTGATATAGAACTCTAACTAGAGTATTTGCAAAGTGTAATATCCACTAAATGTGCTCAAAGCGCTTTACAAGGCGTCCCTGATCAACAGCAACACGTAACCTGTAGAACGAGACATGATGCCTATGAGGCGATATTACAATTTATTTTCCGATAGAGACAACGTTGTTAACATCCAGGTACTCATTTTCTAAGGACTCAACTATGCGCCGAAAAGTATTCTGATCGTAATGATCAGTAATTAAGTTTTTAGCAGCCTTTTGACACCTAGACGTCTCCCATAGTGGGCAGGGAGGTATGGTTCACACTGTGTCTTCTATCCCCCAAAATCTGTTTTCCAACTTGCTTTCTGTCTTTGTCTAGGAATGAGATTACGTGGTTTTGTCCTGGTCCTGGCCGAATAATACCCTGGCTGGGAGGGAAACAGTCAAATGTAGATTTAGTTTTTTCCCTTATAAATCACCTCTCTGTTATGTGCTGAATTATTTTTTCCTTTTACGTATATGTATGATTTCCAAACAATTGAGTGTGTTCCTCTTGGCATGGACCTGTGCTTGTGTCTGGATGAGACTTTTAGGTGATCATCAAACTAAGTACTTTGATATCGTGCTCTTGGAATCTATATCTGTTCCCTATTTGAACCAATTCCCCTTTGTCTTGCTTATTCTTGGGTACTTTAATTGTAATTCTAGAACTTTTTACTATCCCATTTTCTTCATGTTTACTGGTGATGATGTGACCCTAATGTGTTGCAGATGCCGTAAAACCCTTATAAACAAACACACACCTAGCCTTATATATTTAAATAGTCACATTACGCAATTCATTGATTTACGATTGAACTTATTCATAAACTCCCTAGATTAAGGAAGCTGCAATAACAACTGGCCTAGCCAAGGATCCATCCTTTTCCCAACAACAACAACAACAACAACAACAACAACAACAACAACAACAACAGCAACAGCAACAGCAACATCATCAACAAGATCAAGACAGTGGTAGCGGTGGCAGCGCTGGTAGCAACGGCGACAGGCAAGATGAGGTTGAGAAATTCAGCAGTATCCACGTGCCGGAGAGCCAGGAGGGGGGGGGGGGTCGAATGAAAATATAAACCAGCTGACACAAACTCTAACAATGCCATGAACAGTAAAAATATGGACGATGTCAACACAACTATGACAACAACCACTGAGAAAGTAAAGATAAACGTGGAGGAGAATGAAGAGAGTGTGGCCGTTCATAACGCCAACAATAATATCAACACATCATTGGATATCATATGCACAATTGTGGCTGATAAGGAGAGGGAATCGAAAAGGGACAAGGTGGTACAAGAGAAGGAAATCGACACTTCGGAGAACGATGTTGCGGTTTAAAGGCAAGAGGACAGTTTGAACGGAACTGAGGAGTGTGTGCAGGAGAAGAATGAAGAAATCTGCCTGGAATCTCAGAGTCCTAGTGAGACGAATTTTGTTGATGATGATAATGATGTTGATGATGATGATAATGTTGAAAATAGTAAAGATAAAAATAATGATGATAATTGTCACAAAGTGCGCACGTAAACCGTATGCTTATGTAGCGCAGTTTGCAACCTTGTTTATGTGTGCTATATTCAAGCTACGACATCGATCAATAACCAAACACAATACGTTGATAAAGGTTTTGAAGCTAAATGAAGATATATTTTATTACAATATAACAAAGATATTATGAGATATAAAGATGAAATGATAGATGTAATAAGTATGAAATCAAATGGATGGATGACAAATTGATGGAGATGGTGTGATGATGAATATGATATGAAAGCGATATGAAAATATATATTAAATCAATTAATTATCAATACTTTACCAAACCGCTACCACATCAGACAATCTCACAGATAGGTTGCAACCATCACAGTCATACAGGCAACTAATAATTAACTAACTAACTAAACACAATCCAGACGTGTAGAAGAAAGCCAAAAGAGTGTCCTTGATATTCAACAAAAACTGTAAGGTTGTTCTAATATTGTTAATTTGTCTCTTCTTGAAATTGTTCTGATTTCACAGTATTCATAAACAGATCAATTGTTTCTCAATGTTCTGATATTAAAATAAGCAAATGGTTCTTCACAGGTAACTTATAAAACAGGCAAATGTTCAGTTTCTATTAGGGTCAAGCTATGAGTGTATAGCCTAAAGTTGGCTTGTTAAAGCCCAGCCTCCAACGGCTCATTCACTTTAAAGAAAGAAAATGATTTTGTTATCACATGATAATCATACGAATATAACTCTATCTATATTCGAACTCATTCAATATGTTTACTTTAAATGAGTAAATATTATTTTACTTTAACAAATCAATTTATTAATGTTGATTAATATTGCTTTACTTTGTAGATATGAAATAATATTGCTTTATAGCAAGAAAAGCTTATTTTCTTTACAACAAGAATATATTATACAATTAATTTAATTATCTGATTAATTAATTGAGACTCAAAATTTAAAGTGATATTATGATATTAATATCAAAACACAATCATAATTGTAATCACAACATATTATTCAAAATCTCACCAGAGCCGAACAGATTATAGAAATCACAAATTAAGTCTACACAAGACTTTAATCAAACTCTACACAAGAGTTATAACACAACTTGATTCAGCTCAAACTTTGAGCACCGCAAAGTCTACACAAGACTTAAATCACACTCTACACAAGAGTTAACACAAAACGTGTTTCAGCTCGAACTTTGAGCACTACAAAGTCTACACAAGACTTTAATCTAACTCTACACAAGAGTTAAACAAATGAGCCTAAAAGACTCCGCTGTGGTTATCGCTTAGAGACTATGAGCCTAAAAGACTCCGCTGTCTGGTCTCTTTTGAGACAATGAGCCTAAAAGACTCCGCTGAGTGGTCTGAAGAAACTGCTCAAAACTCTGGCATTTATAGGCAAAAATCAAGCAAACGAAGCAAAATTCTACCCACACAACCGGATGTTAGTCATATCCGTAAACATCTGAAATTCCTTAAAACTCCCCCAGATTCCATAATCATGGACAACAACAACCCATCCTGATACCGGACATCCTCATATCAAGGATAAATAAATTCGTCAGCCCCATAGTTACGAGATATCAATCAAGCCATACCATAACAAAGTCACTCCCGTAGAATACAGGGATCCTACTTTGCTTATAAGTTTACGGAGAAAACAAGATTGATGCCTTTCTCACAATAACACCCACACTACGTAGTTTAATTCAAACTTCCGGGCCATAGGTGCATGATCTGATACGACCTGTATCAACAAAAGAAGGGTTGTTCCGGAGGGATTCAATAACAACAACAACTAATACTACGACGACGTACATCCTGTCGTAAACTGAAGCCTACACGGAAGCATTTCGTTACATATCTCCCCCCTAAGACTAAATTTGGTACAACATTTAGTTAGATCATCGAAATGCCTCAAGATCACATCGATCTCGACAATTATTTGGGCTCATGGTTGTCCCTTCCTTCAACAGACAACATCGGCATCACACATCCACACTTCAACTCCACCTTGCCGTGTGTCATGCATTTCGGTGGTTCATGATCCTTGTTTTCGTCAAAACATGGAAGTCGAGGACTCTTAACAGTGGGAGCATGAGTAAATGATCGAATGTCACTTGTCATACTGTCGTTGTTGGAGGAAGCCTGACACTCCGACTTTAACCTAAGCAGTTCAAGCTCTTTCTCCATCAGAGCTTCTTGTCTTTGAGCTCGTGCTCTGCTTATCTCCTCCTCTTCTTTGGCACGTTCTCTCTCCTTCTCTTTTCTCTCTTCATCTTCTTGTAACTGGGCTGTCACCCAAGCACGGAGATCTTCACCCCTTAACTCCAATTTTTCTCCAAGTTTAATTAATCTTTCCACATCCATCTCTAAGACAATTAATCAAACCAATTCAAATTTAAATAAACAAACTTCAATATGTTTATCAACACTGTTGCCGTAAATGTTACTTTCACGTAGAATAAAGTGGTATTACAAGTAACCTTATTAACGAAAGGCGGTCAATATAGATCCCAAAACAGATTCAAAACAGGCAATTATTACCGATTCCTACACGGAATTCAAAACATTGACTTAATATAGACGTATATTAGAGTCAAAACAACTGATTTAATACAGGTCCTCACACGGAACCAACGCTTCACCCAGATTCCCCACACGGAATCAACAAAATAGCTTCACCCAGATTCCCCACACGGAATCAACAAAATAGCTTCACCCAGATTCCCCTCACGGAATCATAAAAACTATCTTCACCCAGATTCTTTCTCAGAATCAACAAAATAACTTCACCCAGATTCTTTCTCAGAATCATCAAAATATCTTCACCCAGATTCTTTCTCAGAATCAACAAAATATCTTCACCCAGATTCTTTCTCAGAATCAAAATATCTTCACCCAGATTCTTTCTTAGAATCAACAAAATATCTTCACTCAGATTCTCTCTTAGAATCAACAAAATATCTTCACCCAGATTCTCTCTTAGAATCAACAAAATATCTTCACCCAGATTCTCTCTTAGAATCAACAAAATATCTTCACCCAGATTCTCTCTTAGAATCAACAAAATATCTTCACCCAGATTCTCTCTTAGAATCAACAAAATATTTCACTCAGATTCTCTCTTAGAATCAACAAAATATCTTCACCCAGATTCTCTCTTAGAATCAACAAAATATCTTCACCCAGATTCTCTCTTAGAATCAACAAAATATCTTCACCCAGATTCTCTCTCAGAATCAACAAAATATCTTCACCCAGATTCTTTCTTAGAATCAACAAAATATCTTCACCCAGATTCTTACACAGAATCAACAAAATGTCTTCACCCAGATTCTTCCTTAGAATCAACAAAATATCTTCACCCAGATTCTCTCTTAGAATCAACAAAACATCCTCACCCAGATTCTTTCTTAGAATCAACAAAATATCTTCACCCAGATTCTTTCTTAGAATCAATAAAATATCTTCACCCAGATTCTTACACAGAATCAATACCTTGACTTACTATATGTGCATAGAAAGTCAGAACAAATGATTTAATACAGATCCTCACACGGGACCAACACAATATTCTCCCAGATTCCTACACGGAATCAAATTACCCCAACAACCACCTTCGTTCCTTACAAAAGGGAGAGGGGGGACAATGGAGGCTTTACAGCGCGAGTACCGCTTTCGCGCTAAGTCAGTGATCCGTATCACTATGTCAGATGACTGACAACTTAGAACCGAACAAATGAAAATTACCAGAATAACTTGTATTACACCTTGCGTATAATGACAGTCTTATAACCATTAAATGGATACCAATTTGCTTTAAGCTCAAAGATATTATCTATCTCAAGTTTCAAACAACTCCTAACCTGTCTCAACAATTGTTTGGTCGCGATGTCTCTTGAATGCACAACAATAAGAATCCCACTTCTGACACCAAATTATGTCACAAAGTGCGCACGTAAACCGTATGCTTATGTAGCGCAGTTTGCAACCTTGTTTATGTGTGCTATATTCAAGCTACGACATCGATCAATAACCAAACACAATACGTTGATAAAGGTTTTGAAGCTAAATGAAGATATATTTTATTACAATATAACAAAGATATTATGAGATATAAAGATGAAATGATAGATGTAATAAGTATGAAATCAAATGGATGGATGACAAATTGATGGAGATGGTGTGATGATGAATATGATATGAAAGCGATATGAAAATATATAATTAAATCAATTAATTATCAATACTTTACCAAACCGCTACCACATCAGACAATCTCACAGATAGGTTGCAACCATCACAGTCATACAGGCAACTAATAATTAACTAACTAACTAAACACAATCCAGACGTGTAGAAGAAAGCCAAAAGAGTGTCCTTGATATTCAACAAAAACTGTAAGGTTGTTCTAATATTGTTAATTTGTCTCTTCTTGAAATTGTTCTGATTTCACAGTATTCATAAACAGATCAATTGTTTCTCAATGTTCTGATATTAAAATAAGCAAATGGTTCTTCACAGGTAACTTATAAAACAGGCAAATGTTCAGTTTCTATTAGGGTCAAGCTATGAGTGTATAGCCTAAAGTTGGCTTGTTAAAGCCCAGCCTCCAACGGCTCATTCACTTTAAAGAAAGAAAATGATTTTGTTATCACATGATAATCATACGAATATAACTCTATCTATATTCGAACTCATTCAATATGTTTACTTTAAATGAGTAAATATTATTTTACTTTAACAAATCAATTTATTAATGTTGATTAATATTGCTTTACTTTGTAGATATGAAATAATATTGCTTTATAGCAAGAAAAGCTTATTTTCTTTACAACAAGAATATATTATACAATTAATTTAATTATCTGATTAATTAATTGAGACTCAAAATTTAAAGTGATATTATGATATTAATATCAAAACACAATCATAATTGTAATCACAACATATTATTCAAAATCTCACCAGAGCCGAACAGATTATAGAAATCACAAATTAAGTCTACACAAGACTTTAATCAAACTCTACACAAGAGTTATAACACAACTTGATTCAGCTCAAACTTTGAGCACCGCAAAGTCTACACAAGACTTAAATCACACTCTACACAAGAGTTAACACAAAACGTGTTTCAGCTCGAACTTTGAGCACTACAAAGTCTACACAAGACTTTAATCTAACTCTACACAAGAGTTAAACAAATGAGCCTAAAAGACTCCGCTGTGGTTATCGCTTAGAGACTATGAGCCTAAAAGACTCCGCTGTCTGGTCTCTTTTGAGACAATGAGCCTAAAAGACTCCGCTGAGTGGTCTGAAGAAACTGCTCAAAACTCTGGCATTTATAGGCAAAAATCAAGCAAACGAAGCAAAATTCTACCCACACAACCGGATGTTAGTCATATCCGTAAACATCTGAAATTCCTTAAAACTCCCCCAGATTCCATAATCATGGACAACAACAACCCATCCTGATACCGGACATCCTCATATCAAGGATAAATAAATTCGTCAGCCCCATAGTTACGAGATATCAATCAAGCCATACCATAACAAAGTCACTCCCGTAGAATACAGGGATCCTACTTTGCTTATAAGTTTACGGAGAAAACAAGATTGATGCCTTTCTCACAATAACACCCACACTACGTAGTTTAATTCAAACTTCCGGGCCATAGGTGCATGATCTGATACGACCTGTATCAACAAAAGAAGGGTTGTTCCGGAGGGATTCAATAACAACAACAACTAATACTACGACGACGTACATCCTGTCGTAAACTGAAGCCTACACGGAAGCATTTCGTTACAATAATGATAATGATACAGATAGCAAACATGAAGAAAACACATGACAGACGATTGTTCATTTTTAACATTTTCTTACAGTACTTTTTATATAAAGTTTTGCAAATGGTGAGATTGAATTTTTATAATTTAATTTGCTTTTTATTTTATTACTCATAAACTTATTCAATCTCAGAAGAGATTAGCATTCATTTTATCAAGAAATGTTTTATGCACAGTTTGTATTACTTTTTAACTTAGATGTTATTCATATTTAAGAAAGAATTACCGGTAGTTTATATAGACGTGAAATGGAGATGGAGAGAGAATATAGAGAGAGAGAGTGAGAGATACCGATAGAGAGAAAGAGATACAGAGAGAGAGAGAGAGAGAGAGAGAGAGACTGACTAATTAACCAGAAATTACTCTCAAAGCACGATTTGCTAAAGCATAAAATTTTATTTCATACTGTAAAACCTCAAATAATTCAAGCTACTGTTAGATTTCGGCGCCTGATATTGGAACATTTTTCATCCTCTTTATCATCAGATTTTCAATGGCTTCAGTTGATGTTAAATCTCCCATTCTGCTCCCCTCCCTCATTCTTTCCTTCCTCATATCAAATTATTTTATTATTGATAGCATTGGTAACAATTAAACGCAAATTAACTTAAAACAGACTGAATGAATGGCTAGGGTTTTTTTCCATACCTAATTAGTTTATTATTTTGTAATCTGTTTTAACGGGGAATAACATGATATCCAAATTTGTAAATGATTTCATTGTAGACCGAGACGGTTGAGTACATACTGCACAGCACTTTCGAGCCTGCCTCACAAAACATTAAAAGAAAAAAATAATTACATTTCATTTTACCTTGAGCATGACATGGGGATGATCTATATTCCCTTTCTGCTTGCTCGAGGTCATTGGTCATATGGCAAAACATACCCAAAGTGACCTACCGACATAGTGGAAAGTGTTCATAGTTTTTTTTAAATATCTAACATCACGATTGGTCATTTTGTTCATCATGACTCATGGATATGTTTACAACTTTCATAAACAAAGCAGCGTGTTTACATTTATTGAGAAATATCCACTCATTGGACAGCTACAAATCATGTGATCGATGACTCCCATACGATTCAATAGTCTGATGTCACGCCACCTGGCAACGGCGGCCATCTTGGTTCTAAACAAAGAAAATCATTACTTTTTATTTTTCATGCTGGCTAGAACTTTTCATATGCCTTGTGATCAGAATGTGTAAAAGTCAAAACATGATCAAATTTATGGGGTTTTTTTTCCCTCTGGATACCCTTTATTCTCACCAGAGAAATATTTCATACTGGCGTCCGCCAGTGTTCCGATAGTTTAGAGCCAGTGTTGCTAAGTTACCAAGCTTCATTAGGAAGGAAGTGACGTTACGACTATTGAATCCCATTGAGACCATATCATTGGTTACTGGCTTTGAACTGCATAGGACACCTGGGCTATACTGGTCTTCTCTCTAGAGAGATCAAGGAAAAACATTTCGGTTCAGGAATTGAGGAATGGGAATCATATTGTATTTCATTTTATTAAACTTTATTTTAATAGTTTTTTTTTTCTTTTATCTTTGATTTTTTTTAAAGCATTGAAGACATGACGTTTAATTTTTAAAATTTTTCTAATTGAAAAATAAAACAAAAACAAAAACGACATTCGTGTTAAATACCTTCTATCTGCTTTAAGATTATTTCAACATCATCTGCTGCTAATGTAATCCGCCTGTGTTCAAATATTATATTTGTTATTTATTACCCATTATTGAAATTCAATTGAAATCTCATTCTTTGTCCGAAGAGGATTTTGGTTACTGTGGAATGGGGGGGGGGGGGGGGTAACTAAGACAAACCTCTAAACAGAGGGCAGCGTGGCTCAGTGGTACGGTCTTTGCTTCGTACCCGAAACGTATCGAGTTCGATCACCTGCCGCTGCGCTGTGCGGCCTTGAGCAAGTCACCTCAATTTGCGGTGCTGCACTGCGGCTGACGTCTGGGTTATATCATTCTGCCCTTGGAATAGACCTTGGAGACAAATTTCTCCTATGGGATGAATAAAGAAAATTTTATTTATCTATTTATTTATTTAAATGTGCCCCTCTCAGATTGACAGATATTGAACAAATGTGACCCTCCGCCTCGTAACGGTATTAAGTCGGATTCTTCAATTTTGGATTTGTGGTATGCAATCATAGCTTATTTTATGCTTTAAACTTTTAATACCAAATTTATAAAATTCTGATTATTCATTGCCGAGATATGACCGTTTGAAGTAGGGAATGTGTAAAAACCAAGTTTTGAGAAAATCGACTTTGAAGTGAGGCACAGTTTTCATGCACAGTCAAATCAATAGGCAAAGATAACTCCTCAGATACAGACATTGAAAATTTGA
>NC_088360.1:28287057-28299557 GCF_034508935.2 Berghia stephanieae
ATGTGTAACCTTAAACGTTTATAGTCTGATTTAAATACAATTTACTGAGAAATACTCATAAACATATCTGGCTAAAAACCATAACAAAGAGCTGAGTGACATAAATTTCGTTCCTTCTAATAATGCTATGCGCTTATGTAGCTTACTCACAGCATCCACCAGCCGGATTTTAAACCAACACATAGAACTTTGGGTAACCTTAAAGGTTTATAGTCTGATTAATGTAATTTAGTGATAACTTTTCACGAAAATAACTGGCTAAAGTCAATAATAACAAAGAGCTGAGCGACGTCATTTTCGTTCCATCGATATCCCTGTCAAAGATAAAAATCTTATCATTGTTCTTCATGACGGAGAACGTGATAAACAACGGACAGTCGCAGTGACAAACGCATTCTATGTATTGTTGTCTTATAATGCCAAAACTGCTGATTTCAAACAAAATATTTTGGGTCAGAAAACGTTTACTTAAATATCAATACAACTCAAATATGAATATAACTCAAATATCAATATAACTCAAAGATCAAATTCTCAAATATCAATACAACTCAAATATCAATATAACTCAAATATCAATACAACTCAAATATCAATACAACCCAAATATCAATACAATTCAAATATCAATACAACCCAAATATCAATACAACTCAAATATCAATACAACTCAAATATCAATACAACAATTGCGTGCTACCTTTTGGATAGGAGGCTAGTCTATCGCAATGCACTTTCCGCCATATCTGCTAGACCCAAACAGCCAATCACTGCCGGGGGGGGGGGGGGGAGGAGTGGTGGGAGAGGTGGTCAGAGAAAATGTTAACTTCATCCGGGATCGATCTCGGTCCCTTTGCGTGTGAAGCGAGTACTCTACCAACTAAGCTATCGCTATCCCAATCGATATATTATGAAGTCAAAATACAATGGAATCTCCATAAAGCCAACACTCTTAAAGTCAACTTCTGCTTAACTTCAATACCTCTTAATAGTCCTGTGGCGTCCAATGGGGAATGAGATTAGCGGAAGAGTAGCGTCCCTTGATTGGACGTCACCCATAGTATGTGACGTCACCTGCGGAAAAGTTATTAGAGAGAGAACGTCATGTTGGTTGTGCGCATGCGTCTCTCGTCCTCGCTTCCGGTGAAAGCGGTTTGAGACACTTCAAAACCAAACTGACGTTCTCTCTGTAGGGATGCTACTCTTTCGCTAATCTCATTCCCTATTATGTTTAGTTGATTTCTCGCTAAATTATCTGGCCACTTATTATATTGTTTACTTTCCGGATTCCTAATTCCGATTGGAGTAACGGTCACTTCGTCTCTTTGATTAAACTTCTAATCTTATCTTTCACTTGTCGTTGGCATTCCTTTCTTTTTAACGCCATTGTTCCGATAGTTTGGAGCCAGTTACTAAGTTACCATGCGTCATTACGAGGGAAGTGACGGCATGACTGTTGAAGCGTATTGTGTATTTTCCAAGGCCTCCACCTTGCAATAGACCGGTAGATAACCACGCCTCTCGGACATTTGTCATAATGTAAACAATGACAGTGATTGGTAGACACAGCAAACTACATATGTTTTACTATCGATGGTTTGTGCTTAAGTAAAATACCCACTGTTCTCCGCTTGATCAATAGAACCAACACAGAAAATTATGTGTAAACCTAAACGTTTATAATCTGATCAAGAAAATTGTGTGATAACTAGTCACCCATTTGGCGGTATGAAGACAATAACAATGATCAGAGAGGGGTCGATTCAATTCACGTTACTGTTTATAAACAACCAACTATGTTTGTCCGAGCACGTGTGAGGGTTTGTCACAAATTTCATGTTTTGATTGGTCAAAAATCTACTGGTTAATTATTATTTAAACTATAGAGACTACTATTTTCATCTCTTTAAAACTGCGACTTCTTTAATGTTCAAGTAGACAGGTCTGGTATTAACTCATTTTCGATCGGGCTGTTTCTAGTGTGTCATTTTGAAGGTTTTGTTGTCAGATTTTGACAGAAATGACGCATGTTTGTCACCAGGCAATGAGTGGATACCTACGTTGGACATCGGCCGGGATTTCATATTATAGATTTAGGGGGTAATGCAATTTATTAATAACATCGTCATCCCCTCTTCATATCTCATTCATCGTGTAAATCTGACAGGCCTTGGACTAAAATTAGCCTTATCGTTGCTGGAAATAGCCGTGTTGTTGTTCTCTGCTACTGAATGGGCTGCAGACTGGAGTGAAGAGGGGGGAGGGGGCAGGGGGGGGGTTTACTCGGTCAAGAGATAAACACATCGGATTTACAACTGATGGTGTCATTACAACGTAAAGGCATGTCGTTTCCGGTGATAATGTTAGTTATAAGACGCCGCAAATTCATGCTGTGTTCCGTAAACAGGCGCCTGTTATACGTTTATTTTCAATTTCTGGTTTGCGTCTGGGTCCAAAGACTCAACTATGCGCCGCCCAGAGTGGGACTCGAATCCAGAACCTTCCGATCCAACGACGAGTGTCATACCACGAGACCACATAGCCGCACGTTCACCTGTTGTCTAAAGATAGCCCTGACCTTTGAGAAGATAAATATTTTTTTTCTCAAAGACAGGATGGCCCAGCCATGAAGCTGGAGTTATCTCGCTTGCCTTTCCGTAACGTTGCAACATGGATGTTTTTTGGGGGGTTTTTTAAAACCCCAGGAATGGGAGACACCCAATGTTTGTCGTCACTTTGCCAATTTAGATTTATCTTCATCTTTTAAATACGACAATAAACAGGTATAGGGTTATTGACCTTAAAAATAATTGAATTAAAAAAAAGAACAAGGAATAAATAATTAGATAAATAAATAAATAAATTGCAACATGGATGTTAATTATGGAAGGATTTTCCACGAACTGCCGCCGCCACGGACGACGACGACGAAGAAGAAGAAGAAGAAGTAGAAGAAGAAGAAGAAGAAGAAGAAGAAGACGAAGAAGAAGAAGAAGAAGAAGAAGAAGATGATGATGATGATGATGATGATGATGATGATGATGATGATGATGATGATGATGATGATGATGATGATGATGATGATGATGAACAAACAAATCCTTGCTTCTTTTTCGGGCTGGACTCCACGGACTTTCCGCAAGACCTAACAGAGACATCTACCCAATTACTGCTGGATGGACAAGAGGGGAGGGGGTCAGACATTCTCAACATCATCCAGGATGAGTAACGGTTCCACTTGTTTTTTAATCCAGTGCGCAACCACTGAGAAAACGGGCCCCCCCCCCCCCCCCCCACTCCCCACACCCCAACCCCCCTCCCCTTTCAACAAGGCATCTGCATAAAGAGTCTTATTGATGTGACCCAAAGATGACAAACTGTAGATGTAGGTGACACAAACTGTACGGGTAATTCTTACTAGTTGTTTTCTTTATATTTGTTTGCGGCTCTTTGGTCTTGTGGTAGGTAGGTCACTCACCTTCGAACCTGCAGGTCATTGGTTTGTGTCCTAATGTGAGCGTCGCACAGTTGAGCCCTTGGAAAAGACTCTTCACTCCCATTTTTTTGTTACTTTTTCGAATATTTTATATTCATATTATTTGTTCATTATTTTTAATAGTCACAACTTCTAGCAGCGCAGCTTAGTGTCACGTCAATTAGTATGGGTGGGGTTCCTGACCTCCCATAGTGGGAAGGGAGGTTCTTGCTGTGTCTTCTATCCCCCTGTGTCTTTTTTCCAATTGTTTTCTACCTTTGTCATGGAATGAGATTACTTTGTTTTGTCCTGACCCTAGCCGACATCCTTGGCTGGGATGGAAACAGTCAAATGTACAGTTATAGTTTTGAGAGATGATATTTTTTATTGTAAATCGTCTCTCTGTTATGCACTGTATTTTTTTTTCCTTTTACATATGTATGATTTGTAAACAATTGAGTGTGTTCCTCTTGGTGGGGACTTGTGTTTGTGTCGGGATTAGACATTTAGGTGATCTCAAAGTACTTTGATAGTGTGCTCTTGAGATCTATACCTGTTTCCTATTTGAACCAATTCCCCTTTGTCTCTCATATTCTTGAATGCTTTAATTGTAATTCTAGCACTTTTTACTATCCCCATTTCTTCCTTTTTACTGGCGCTGATATGATCTTAATGTGTTACAAGCGATGTAAAACCCTTTAAGAAAAACAAAACAACTTCAACAAGTATTATTTATTGATGACGTCAATATCCTTACGCTCTATACAAATCGTGCAACAAGTGAGAGAGTTGTGAAAATGATGTGACAACCTATCAAGGGACAGTCATTCATATATTTTATTGATGACCGGTAAATCCCCCACTAAGATACATCAAGACCCGCCATTTTGTCATTGACCAGTACAATCCACTCGATGACCTTATAAGGAAATCATCTGCTACTGTGGCCAGTGGCCAGCCATCGATCTGTTTGTGTGTATTATCTGAATCGGTTGTACGCTGGACGCACCTTCGAAGTAGTGAGTAGTCGTCAATGACAAGGTCACAAGTCCGTAACTCCTGGACGGGATAGACTGAATCAAGTTGACGTCACTCAGGTCTTTGTTATTGTTTTTTTTGCCATCCGCGTTTATGAGTAATTCTCACTAAACTGTATTAACCAGACTATAAAAGTTGTAAACATACCCAAGTATCACGCTGAGCAAAATGACCAATTGTAACGTTGGATATTTCTCAAACTGTGAACACTTCTCACTATGCGGGCCATTTTGAACACACTTTGCAATGTGCCAAAGACCTCGAGAGCATGGAAATGGAAAATAGATAGTTCGAAGATTACGTCATTCAGGTCTTTGTTATTGTTTTTTTTTTTTTTTTTTTTTTGCCACTCGCGTTTATGAGTAAAGCTACGCATACTATCGATTATGCGCTTGGCCAAGAAGCTCACAACATTGCCATCCGGAAGTATAACGGACCAACACACAAAACTATGTGTAACCATGAACGTTTATAGTGTGGTTGATGCAGTTTAGTGAGAATCACTCACAAACGCGGATGGCAAAATACAATATTAAGGGCTTGAGTGACGTCATCTTCGTTCTATCTATAGATCATGCCCATAAATGAGATCTAAAATCTCAACTGGTGCTCTAAAAACAATAACAAAATGAAGAGAGACGCCGACTTCTTTTATTCTATAGATAGTATGCAGATGACGTCACTCAGGCCTTTGTTATTGTTTTTGCCATCCGCGTTTGTGAGTTGTTCTCACTAAACTGTATTAACCAGACTATAAAAGTTCATGGTTACACAGAGTTTGTGTGTTGGTCCGTTATACTTCCGGATGGCAATGTTGTGAACTCCTTGGCCAAGCGCATTCTATCTATTGTTTGTAAACAACCAGATATGCTTGTCCGACCGAATTCGAGATAGTGTGTCACAAATCCCACTCCCCTGTTTTGATTAGTGAAAATTCTGCTGGTCAGTTCCAGATCAATGTACCTCGTTGACCTTCGGCCCGGACCATGTCAGATAAGCTATGTATAGGTACGTGTACTTGATGGCCTTGTTGATTTTGGATAGCAACCATAGAATGTCCAAATTGGTCAAGAGTGGAGAAAGATAACTTCCGTCAATATTTTGTCGTTGTTTTTTAACCTCTGATTAGTTCTCAAGCTGACAATGAACGTTATAGATTGAATAAAGTTGACGTCACTCAGGTCTTTGTGTTAGATCATTCCGACATAATACCGTTTTGAGACGATTGGTCACATTTTCACTGCTCAATAAAAGACAAAAATGTAACCCAAGTTTCATATTTTTGACCACAAATTCAAATTTTTATCATCAACGTCACACATTCATTCATAGGCCTAACGACATGCCTTTACAGAGAGAACGTCAACATAGCATTGCGCATGGGTCTCTCTTATCAACTGACGAAATCTATCGTTTGGTAAATGAGATATCAATGCTATGTTAACGTTCTCTCTGTAAGGGCATGTTACATAATGCCGGTTAGAAACTTTGACGTGTGCACTTATAGATAGTATGCAAATGACGTCACTCAGGCCTTTGTTATTGTTTTTGCCATCCGCGTTTGTGAGTTGTTCTCACTAAACTGTATTAACCAGATTATAAAAGTTCATGGTTACACAGAGTTTGTGTGTTGGTCCATTAGACTTCCGGATGGCAATGTTGTGAACTCCTTGGCCAAGCGCATTCTCTCTATAGGCCAATATCCACCAAGCATGCTCAAAGCGCTTCACTATGGGTCACTAGGCAACAGCAACACACTTAACATATAGGACGATACATGACGCCTGTTAGGCGATAATATTACCCCAAAAACATTTCGGACAGAGACAACGCTGTTAACTTCCAGGTACTCATTTTACACCTGATCTGAGTACGGTGAGAGAATATTATGAGAAAATAGTCTTTTCCAAGGACTCACCTATGCGCCACTCAGAGCGGATTCGAACCTTGGAACTTCTGATCCCAAGGCGAGTGTCATACCATAAGCCCAAATAGCGGCACAAGTTCGTTCAGCGTTTGACCGGATTGTGACACGTCAGCGGAAGCCACGACAATAACAACCACCGTGCCTAAAATAATTGCCTTATTTATCAGAAGCAGTCGCAACCGCCGTAACCCCGGAGAGAACGGACACTCACCAGTACGTTCGTTGGTGTAATATTGGTCAGTCTATAGATTCCTTTCCTTGACCAGCGGGATTGACCTGTCCAGCGGGTGACTGAGTGCTCTCATTGCTTTGCATGCATGTTTTTTTGCGGAGATAATAAATCGGCCCTCTAGTTATTGTAATTTTTATTGTTGACAATTTCTAGTAAAATTGCGGCAATTTTAAAATTAAAAAAAATAATAATTATAAATTGTGCTTTTATATAGGGCAATATCCACTAAACGTGCCCAAAGCGCTTTTTAAGGGGTTCCTGGCCAACAGCAACATTTATAACATGTAGGACGAGACATGACGCCTGTCAGACGATATTAAAAATTTTTGGGACAGAGACAACGCTGTTAACGGCCAGGTACTCATTTTACACATGAGTACGGCGAGAGAATGTGAGTAAAGAGCCTTCTTCAAGAACTCAACTATGCGCCGAGCGAGGCTCGAACCCAGGACCTTCGGATCATAAAGCGAGTGTCATACCACAAGACCACAAGATATGAAGTGAGTAGAAAAGTGCCAGAAGACAATAGAGAATAAAAAATTTTTTCGCGGCGGTGGTGGGGTTTGAACCTGCGACCTTATTGGTACGACAACTCCGCCTGGCAGGTGAGAGCGTGGCTCTACCGTGTGAGCTATCCACGAACACAAAATATTCGTTTCAAACCCAAAGTCATTTCTAGATCCCTCTCTCACCCACTTCTTGAGATCGCCGATTCTTTCACCACAATCGCGAAGTAATTTTGACCAGCAATTTAAGCTTAATAGCCAATATTCTCATCACAAACATATAACATAGAAACGATTGAGACATTGAGTATGCTCCGGTGTATGGGGTGAATTTATAATTCAGAAAAGTGAGTGGAGCAGGCACTTATGTTGGTAACAACAAGATATGAAGTGAGTAGAAAAGTGCCAGAAGACAATAGAGAATAAAAAATTTTTCCGCGGCGGTGGTGGGGTTTGAACCTGCGACCTTATTGGTACGACAACTCCGCCTGGCAGGTGAGAGCGTGGCTCTACCGTGTGAGCTATCCACGAACACAAAATATTCGTTTCAAACCCAAAGTCATTTCTAGATCCCTCTCTCCCCACTTCTTGAGATCGCCGATTCGTTCACCACCATCGCGAAGTAATTTTGACTAGCAGTTAAGCTTAATAGCCAATATTCTCATCACAAACATATAACATAGAAACGATTGAGACATTGAGTATGCTCCGGTGTATGGGGTGAATTTTTAATTCAGAAAAGTGAGTGGAGCAGGCACTTATGTTGGTAACAACAAGATATGAAGTGAGTAGAAAAGTGCCAGAAGACAATAGAGAATAAAAAATTTTTTCCGCGGCGGTGGTGGGGTTTGAACCTGCGACCTTATTGGTACGACAACTCCGCCTTTGGGAGGTGAGAGCGTGGCTCTACCGTGTGAGCTATCCACGAACACAAAATATTCGTTTAAACCCAAAGTCATTTCTAGATCCCTCTCTCACCCACTTCTTGAGATCGCCGATTCGTTCACCACCATCGCGAAGTAATTTTGACCAGCAGTTAAGCTTAATAGCCAATATTCTCATCACAAACATATAACATAGAAACGATTGAGACATTGAGTATGCTCCGGTGTATGGGGTGAATTTTTAATTCAGAAAAGTGAGTGGAGCAGGCACTTATGTTGGTAACAACAAGATATGAAGTGAGTAGAAAAGTGCCAGAAGACAATAGAGAATAAAAAAATTTTTTCCCGCGGCGGTGGTGGGGTTTGAACCTGCGACCTTATTGGTACGACAACTCCGCCTGGCAGGTGAGAGCGTGGCTCTACCGTGTGAGCTATCCACGAACAAAAATATTCGTTTCAAACCCAAAGTCATTTCTAGATCCCTCTCTCACCCACTTCTTGAGATCGCCGATTCGTTCACCACCATCGCGAAGTAATTTTGACCAGCAGTTAAGCTTAATAGCCAATATTCTCATCACAAACATATAACATAGAAACGATTGAGACATTGAGTATGCTCCGGTGTATGGGGTGAATTTTTAATTCAGAAAAGTGAGTGGAGCAGGCACTTATGTTGGTAACAACAAGATATGAAGTGAGTAGAAAAGTGCCAGAAGACAATAGAGAATAAAAAATTTTTTCCGCGGCGGTGGTGGGGTTTGAACCTGCGACCTTATTGGTACGACAACTCCGCCTTGGCAGGTGAGAGCGTGGCTCTACCGTGTGAGCTATCCACGAACACAAAATATTCGTTTCAAACCCAAAGTCATTTCTAGATCCCTCTCTCACCCACTTCTTGAGATCGCCGATTCGTTCACCACCATCGCGAAGTAATTTTGACCAGCAGTTAAGCTTAATAGCCAATATTCTCATCACAAACATATAACATAGAAACGATTGAGACATTGAGTATGCTCCGGTGTATGGGGTGAATTTTTAATTCAGAAAAGTGAGTGGAGCAGGCACTTATGTTGGTAACAACAAGATATGAAGTGAGTAGAAAAGTGCCAGAAGACAATAGAGAATAAAAATTTTTTTTCCGCGGCCGTGGTGGGGTTTGAACCTGCGACCTTATTGGTACGACAACTCCGCCTGGCAGGTGAGAGCGTGGCTCTACCGTGTGAGCTATCCACGAACACAAAATATTCGTTTCAAACCCAAAGTCATTTCTAGATCCCTCTCTCACCCACTTCTTGAGATCGCCGATTCGTTCACCACCATCGCGAAGTAATTTTGACCAGCAGTTAAGCTTAATAGCCAATATTCTCATCACAAACATATAACATAGAAACGATTGAGACATTGAGTATGCTCCGGTGTATGGGGTGAATTTTTAATTCAGAACAGTGAGTGGAGCAGGCACTTATGTTGGTAACAACAAGATATGAAGTGAGTAGAAAAGTGCCAGAAGACAATAGAGAATAAAAAAAATTTTCCGCGGCGGTGGTGGGGTTTGAACCTGCGACCTTATTGGTACGACAACTCCGCCTGGCAGGTGAGAGCGTGGCTCTACCGTGTGAGCTATCCACGAACAGAAAATATTCGTTTCAAACCCAAAGTCATTTCTAGATCCCTCTCTCACCCACTTCTTGAGATCGCCGATTCGTTCACCACCATCGCGAAGTAATTTTGACCAGCAGTTAAGCTTAATAGCCAATATTCTCATCACAAACATATAACATAGAAACGATTGAGACATTGAGTATGCTCCGGTGTATGGGGTGAATTTTTAATTCAGAAAAGTGAGTGGAGCAGGCACTTATGTTGGTAACAACAAGATATGAAGTGAGTAGAAAAGTGCCAGAAGACAATAGAGAATAAAAAATTTTTTTCGCGGCGGTGGTGGGGTTTGAACCTGCGACCTTATTGGTACGACAACTCCGCCTGGCAGGTGAGAGCGTGGCTCTACCGTGTGAGCTATCCACGAACACAAAATATTCGTTTCAAACCCAAAGTCATTTCTAGATCCCTTTTCACCCACTTCTTGAGATCGGCGATTCGTTCACCACCATCGCGAAGTAATTTTGACCAGCAGTTAAGCTTAATAGCCAATATTCTCATCACAAACATATAACATAGAAACGATTGAGACATTGAGTATGCTCCGGTGTATGGGGTGAATTTTTAATTCAGAAAAGTGAGTGGAGCAGGCACTTATGTTGGTAACAACAAGATATGAAGTGAGTAGAAAAGTGCCAGAAGACAATAGAGAATAAAAAATTTTTTTTCGCGGCCACATAGCCGCAAAATTAGTGGCAGAGCAGAAAGTGTCTGTTTCATTTAGACTAATATAATAATTATTATGTGCGGCTATGTGGTCTTGAGGTGTGACACTCGCTTCGCTAATCGTTTTACAAAATGTCCCAAGCCAACAAACAGCAACACGTAACATTTAATTTAGAACAATACATAACATGACCCTTGTTAGTCCATATTACATTTTATCCGACAGAACAACGCTGTTAACGGCCAGGTACTCAGTTAACATCTGAGTACGGTGAGAAAATGTGAATAAAGAGCCGTGTCCAAGATCTCAATTATGCTCTGAATAAGGCTCGGACCCACAACCTTCCGGTCCGAAAGTGAGTGTCATACTCATAGACCACATCGCCGGGACGGGACAAATTGTATGTCAGGCGAGATTACAATTTCTTTCTCGACAGAGACAACGTTGTTAACCGCCAAATACTTATTTACACCTGAGTACGGTGAGATAATATGGGAAAAGAGCCTTTTGCAAGGACCGTATTATGGGCCGCTCAGAACCGGTCACGAACCCTAGACCTTCCGGTTCGAAGGCGAGTATCATTATATTATCCGTAGTAAATACTGTAATAAGGACAACTCACGCGGAAACACTATTTTAAAGGGCTTGATAACTCATACATAGAGAACTCACATAATATCACATTATAGGGAATGAGATTAGCGGAAGAGTAGCGTCCCTTGGTTGGACGTAACGGCAGAAAAGTTTTTAGAGAGTGAACGTCATGCTGGTTGTGTGCATGCGTCTCTCGTCCTCGCTTCCGGTGAAAGCGGCTTGAGAAACATGTGCAAAACCAAATTGACGTTCTCTCTGTAAGGTGACGTCCAATCAAGGGACGCTACTCTTCCGCTAATCTCATTCCCTATACAGAACAAATAAAAAGCCACAATACAGATATTATATTATATTAGTCCCATGTATGTGGACCCTTGCAATTATTACTCCGTTACTGATTAAGGGACGGAATTTGACAACAAATACAGTCAGTCATTTTGAGGCCATTCCCCTGTTTTCTACCTGGCCGATGAGAGAGAGAGAGAGAGAGAGAGAGAGAGAGAGAGAGAGAGAGAGAGAGAGATGGACATTCTGAATTGTTATCGACCAAGTTCTTGTGTTGTCGACCTCCTTTTTCCTCCCTAGTGATATCTGACCTGTAAAGTTGTTTTGACCATGTTGTGTCACATGACCAAACCACGTGAGTCTTCTCCTTTTTTCACTATAGCATGGAGGGGCCTTTGTGGACGTCTCAATGGTTCTCCAGTTCAATAAGTACAAATCAACAACAACAACAACAACAACAACAACAACAACAACAACAGCAATAACGACAATAACAACACCAAAAACAACAACAAAAAAGGCAGACAAAAAGCGAATGACCGGCACAAAAAGAAAAGCAACGCTTCTCAAAATGAGAAAAAGTATGGACGAGGTTAACACTCTGTCCATATTTTTTCGACGATGTGAGAAGATTATCACATCATCATAGCACCTCCTTCCGTATTTGTCTTAGTAAAAAAAGGGCCAGATAAATGGTGAATAACTGACCTATTTAAGCAAATAATTTATGGTGTTATAACAATTCATTAAAAAAATATAAATAAAAATAAAAATAAAATTCCCTTTATTCATCCCCAAGGGGAAATTTGTCTTGAGGGTATATCCAAGGGAAGACTGGAAAAACCCAGGCGTCAGCCGCAGAGCAGCACCGCAAAGTGAGCTAGGGCGAGGTGACTTTCTCAAGGCCACACAGCGCATCGGTACCTTTTGGGTAGGAAACAAAGACCGTACCACTGAGCCAAGCTGCCCCAATATTGTCACATTATGTTAGATATTGGGGGAAAATATGTTATTTATAATGCAATTATTAACCGTAACCGATAATTTAATGACCTCTAGGAAAGCCTCTTTGAAGCCCCAAGTTTAAGAGTCTTTGACAACACGAGGGTCATTTTTTTCGATCGATAATTGAAGGACGAGTTTAGTGGCCAAACTTTTTTTAATGTGTTTTTTTTTACTTGTTTTTTTTTTTTTTTTTTTTTTTTTGTTTTGTTTTTTTTGTTGTTTTTTTGT
>NC_088360.1:28304557-28307057 GCF_034508935.2 Berghia stephanieae
TAAGATATGTTTGGGTTTTTTTTTTATGAGGATAGGGGATTGTGGCATAATCTGAAATGTCTTGACTAATCTTGAGCATATTTAGCCTTATTATATCAAACCATCGGACAAGTCTGGCATTATAGATAGTATGCCCTTGGCTAAGAAGCTCACAACATTGCCATCCGGAACTATAAAGACCAATACACAAAACTGTGTGTAACCTTGAACGTTTATAGTCTGGTTAATACAGTTTAGTGAGAATTACTCATTAACCTGGATTGCAAAAAAAAAAAAAAACAATAACAAGGACCTGAGTGACGTCATCTTCATTCTATCTATATAAGATTATTTAACTCCTGTGTTTGGAATGATGAACGAATTACCTAATGCTGCTATAGGCCCATGTGAGCGAGGATTGGGAAAGAGTTCATTAAATATTCAAGCAGCGCTGCAGTTCAGGAATACTTTTACAAGACACTTTGGAAATTGTCATAGATTGAGAGAAATATTTTGAGCCATTGACGATCAAAATCAATCCAGTAATAAAGTATCGTGTTGCACGCAAATCAATCTGGAATGAAATGGTATCAATACCGGATGTGTTGCAAATTTCCTCTTTGGAAATCTTTTGCGTTGAAAGTATGAAGGCTGGTATCTTACCTTCCATCGTGTACTTGAGAGCAAAATGTTACCAGCACAAAATAACCGAATTAGTCACCGTCTTTACAACGCCCACTTCTAGGCAAGAAACTAGAGAGCGTTCATGAAATCTGATTTGGAAGCGAGGACGAGAGACGCATGCGCACAACCAACATGATGTTCTTTCTCGAATAGCTTTTCCGCCGGTGACGTCACAGACTATGGGTGACGTCCAATCAAGGGACGCTACTCTTCCGCTAATCTCACGCCCTATAAGATGCCATCACTCCGAAACCAAAAGATCAATTACACAAGGCTTGTCTACAGTCCTCTGGAAGAGGAGTTTTACACTTCCAATGAGATTAGAACCAGTTTTATTTTGACATCACACTTTTGTGCCCAATTCTATAGAAACAACGAACTTGACGCCACTCAGCTCTTTGTTATTGTTTTTACCCAATCATTTTATTGAGTAGTTAGTTCTCACTAAATTCTTCTAGACTATCAATCAGATTATAAACGTTTAAGGTTACAAACGGTTTTGTGTGTTAGTACATGAAATCCGGCTGGTGGATGTTGTAAGTATTTTACCTAATCGCATAGCATCGATAAACCCAACTTATAACTTAATATAAAAAAACTTCAGTGAACTCCGACGTATTACTATTGTGAAATGATTGGTTACAAATAGCGGGTCTAAGGATAAGAGATAAATGAATAGTATATACCATTTTCACGGAATAGCCATGCTTCATGCGCTTCACCGTTTTTCATTAAATCTATTCCCCCACAAGACCATACAGAACCAAATTTCTATTTCATAAAGTACCTGGAGAGTCTCGGGTGTGAGAGTTTTTGACAAGATGTGGGTCATTTTAATCGATCGATCTTTGAAGGACGAATTTTCGGGTCAAAATTTTATTGTACTTGGGTTTTTTTCTTTTTTTTTTTTTTTGTTTTTGTTTTGTTTTGTTGTTTTTTTGGGTTTTTTTTTTTTTTTTTATTTGGGGGGGGGGGGGGGGGGGGTTAGAGTACGCGAGATATTGACTTTCTATTCAACCAACCGCGTCTCTGTCATCTCTGCATGTTACTGGATGAAGACGGCGAGTCACATATTAGGGTAGGTCAAGCTACCCTTTCCCAGACTCCAACCCAGACACCGTCATCGTGACCTCCGACCTCCGACCTCCGACCACCAACGTCGAGTGCGTCTGCAATTAGAAATCCCGTAATCCTCTTTACGTCTTAATAATCTTTGGCTATGGCCAATAATCGCAGTGATTTATCTTGTCAAATGTATGCACATGCAAACATACACACTGATACACACAGGCAAAGTCAATACAAGCACGAAATCATACAAACACACACACACACACACACACACACACACAATTACACACAACTCACTCACACAAAGTCAAATAAGCACATAGTCAAATCCCTTCCCCTTCCACAAACACACATATTATACACACATAAAAACACAGATATACACATAGAAAAAACAATCACATTTACACTCTCACACACACACACACAACCACAGACATATATATATATATATATATAATATATAATATATATATATATATATATATATATATATATATACTCTTACATTACATAACCACATACAGACACACCAACACATACACACACACACTCACACACACTTAAATATACAAACAAACCCAAATACAAACCGACACACATACATAATATACAAACACACACACCAACACATACACACACACACACACTAAAACATACACATACATATAAACACACATACACACATATGCACACACATATACACACACATACACACACACTCTCACACACACACACACACACACACACACACACACACACGTAA
>NC_088360.1:28319557-28324557 GCF_034508935.2 Berghia stephanieae
TATGATAATATTGATAATAATAAAATTAATATCGATGTGATTACAATAATAATAATAATAATAATAATAATAATAATAATAATAATAATAATAATAATAATAATAATAATAATAATAACAATAATAATAATAATAACAATAATAATATCGGATATTCCTTTTCTACTTTCTACGCCTCAAAGATACGGGAATTCCCGAACCAGTGGCCTTCATCTCCAGCGTAAAACGTAAACCTACTGATGCAAACAGCAATCCATCCATCATCACAACTATCCCACTGGGTTATTTTTAACTCGCGGTTTGTTTTCGTCAAGTTCTTGACCTTCGTGGCGGGCAAAGCGGTAACAAACCTAAGAAAGTTCAAGTTTCATTCTTTTTTTTTTTTTTTTGTGCGGCTTTGTGGTCTAGTGGTATCACGCTCGCTTTCGGATCGGAAGGTCTTGGGTTCGAGCCTCGCGCTCGGCGCATAGTTGAGTCCTTGGAAAAGACTCTTTACTCTCATTCTCTCACCGTATTCAGGTGTAAAATCAGTACCTGGCCGTTAACAGCGTTGTCTTTGTCAGAAAAATTGTAATATCGCCTAACAGGCGGCATGTCCCGTCCTACATGTGAAATGTTGCTGTTGACCAGGGACCCCTTGCAAATCTCTTTAAGCACATTTAGTGTATATAGTGCTCTATATAAAAGGTCAATTTTATTTTTGTTGAAGTGAATGTGAAGAAGACGGTTCTTGGGATTTTCTTAGGAAACGTTTTAGGAAATGGAATAGGGAGGAATTGTTTATCAAGGATTTGAAATATATTGTACATAATATATAAATTTGGAAAATAAATAATTTATTTGTTTCAACCTCGTTTGTTTGTTTTTTTTTACACATCCTCCAACATTGTTGTTTCGACCAGATTTACTGGAATCATCAGGGAGGTCGGTTCGATGTGTGTCCAACAATGAGCCCACAAGGAATTGGGCTATCAGACCTGAAAATAACTGCACGTCGGTATCGATCTATTCAATATCTAGTACCAAGCTCATCCCGGCATAATACCGTTTTGAAACTGAGGGTCACATATAACAATAACATTCCTCTTTAAGGCAAGATATTAAAATCATTGTGGTGCTTCAGTTGCATCAATGTAATAAACTATTTTGTCTTCTTTAATTGAGCTTTATATTGATCTTTATATAGCGCAATATCCACTAAATGTGCTCAAAGCGCTTTACAAGGGGTCCCTGGTCAACAGCAACATTTAATATGTAGGACGTGACATGAAGCCTGTTAGGCGATGTTACAATTTTTTCGGATAAAGACAACGCTGTTAACGACCAGGTACTCATTTTACACCCGAGTACGGTGAGAGTATGTGAGTAAAGAGCCTTTTCCAAGGACTCAACTATACCCCGTGCGCGAGGCTCGAACCCAGGACCTTCCGATCCGAATGCGAGTGTCATATCACTAGACCACATAACCTTTAAGAAGGATCACGATTGCTCAGTAGATGGAGCACTCGCTTCACAACCAGTCCTGTGAATATTTTTCTTTCTTTCTGATCCCCTTAATAACCCAGTAGTTTATTGAGTAGTTGGGTCTGTTAGATATAGTGGAAAGTACTTTGGTATCGACTAGCGTCCTATCAAAGGGTAGCAAGCAATTTTGTTATTGTCCGTTTCATACTATAGAAACCGGGAAAAACGTCGGCTCCACGGGTCTAATGGTTATGAATGACTTCTTTTTCTTTCATAATAATATGACGATAGCCACACTTTTACGGGCACTATGTTTTATTATTATGCTAAATTGAAGGGTGAAGTAGAGAAAATTATGTATTTATTTTTCATATATGAGATAAACACAGACAAAAACCTTATCATGAAAATTAATCGTGAGATAAACACAGACAAAAACCTTATCATGAAAATTAAACGTGAGATAAACACAGACAAAAACCTTATCATGAAAATTAAACGTGAGATGAACACAGACAAAAACCTTATCATGAAAATTAACCGTGAGATTTACACAGACAAAAATCTTATCAAGAAAATTAACCGTGAGATAAACACGGACAAAAACCTTATCAGGAAAATTAACCGTGAGATAGACACGGACAAAAACGTTATCAGGAAATTTAACCGTGAGATAAACACGGACAAAAGCGTTATCAGGAAAATTAACCGTGAGATAAACACAGACAAAAATCTTATCAGGAAAATTAACCGTGAGATAAACACAGACAAAAATCTTATTAGGAAAATTAACAGTGAGATAAACACGGACAAAAACCTTGTCAGGAAATTTTAAGTGAGATAAACACGGACAAAAACCTTATCATGAAAATTAACCGTGAGATAAACACGGACAAAAATCTTATCATGAAAATTAAACGTGAGATAAACACAGACAAAAACCTTATCATGAAAATTAACCGTCTATCTATCTCTGACCCCGTTTCCATTCAGACAGGTTTTTCCCCCGTTTATTTATTATTTCGACGCCAGTTTCTGGTCCCTGGCACTGCTGGTTATTATTTATTCTCCCTTTACTGTTAATGGAAAGTTTCAATTTGCAGCTATTGAGGATTTTTCTTTACCTGCATCGTGAAGTTGAGTATTATTAAGTCATCATCATCCATCGTGACTTGTGCTCTTGAGCACGTTGCCGGTCAGCTGTCTCCACGAATCACGATCCTCTGCGGTGCGCATGAAATCTGTGTTGCTTTCTAAATCACTTTAGGCCATTGTTAGGTTATTTATGTAAGTCATTCTTTGTCTTCCTCTAGCTCTCTCTCTTTCGAGCATCCCAGATGTTACCAACTTTTCTATTATTCCGTCTCTTCTCCACACATGTCCCCAAAACCGTAACTGCCTCTTTCTGATGTTATCGATCAGTATACTTCCCTTTTCTCATTTAGTCATAAACATGTTAAACACATAGTTAAGATATCACAAGACATTTTCAATTTATCGGATTTCTACCCAGATTCTTTTTTTTTTTTTTTTTTTTTTTTTTGGGGGGGGGTATTATTTTCCCTTTGTATGTCTGTTCTTGTTTGTTTTGTTGTTTGTTTTTTTTTTGTTTGTTTTTGTTTTTTTTTTTTTGTTTGTTTTGTTTTGTTTTTTTCTTAGGGGGAGGGTTGTTTTGTTTCTTATGTTTTTTTTTTTTTGTTTTTGAGTTTGTTTTTGTTGATTTGTTGGGATGGGTCTTTGTTTGCTGGTGCTTTTTTGTTTTTTGTTTGTTTGTTTTGTTTTTGTTTTTTTTTTGTTTTTGTTTTTTTGTTTCTTTGTCTTTTGTTGATTATGTTTGGATTTTTTGTGTGTTTTTTGTTTTGTTTTTGTTTTGTTTTTAATTTGGCATTAAAATCGCTTCGCTCCTTTTCATCTGTAAAGATTTTAAGAAAAGAAAAAAAAAGAATTCTCATGGACAGCGCGAGATGATCTGATCTCCCGGTTATAACGCGTCACGCTCGTAGTCGAAGTAACGATTCATTGGATTGGTTGGTAGTGGCTGGAGTAAGATCTAAATATAGCCTATGTTGTCATCAGCCTTGATTCTGATTGGCCAGGACAAAGACGCTGCGTGGTTGTTACAGTCTCAAAATGGATCTTTGTCATACACGGTGATGTCCGCATACCCTTGAAAAAAGTAATAAAAAATTGAGCTTTATATAGCGCAATGTCCACTTAATGTGCTCAAAGCGTTTTACAAGGGGTCCCTGGTCAACAGCAACATTTAACATGTAGGACGGGACATAACGCCTGTTAAGCGATATTACAATTTTTCGGACAAAGACACCGCTGTTAACGGCCAGGTACTCATTTTACACCTGAGTACGTTGAGAGAATGTGAGTAAAGAGCCTTTTCCAAGGACTCAACTATGCGCCGAGCGCGAGGCTCGAACCCTGGACCTTCCGATCCGAAAGCGAGTGTCATACCACAAGACCACATAGCCGCACAATAACAACAACAATAATAATAATATACCGTTTTCACAGGATGTGTTACATTTGAAACTTTAATCTTTTTCAAAAATCTAGTCTCCATGATTCTAACATCCCCTCCCTGTCCCTCTCTATCTCTCGTAACGCCCACACTGTTTTGGTCTACCCTAAGTCATTATAATTGAGTACCTACTTTAGTCTACTTTAGTTCTTGAGGAAAGAATCTTCCGGAAGATAACCAAACTAATTTATCTTGACAAACAAATCTGAAAATTGTGCGAATCCGGGCTAAAAAGATGGAAATTTAAAAGAAAAACTTCTGAAATAGAAAAACTAAAGAATCGAGGCCTTCGTCTATTTGGGGGTCACCATTAGCTCAGTTGGTAGAGCACTCGCTTCACACGCCAAGGGACTGAGATCGATACAAGATGTTGTGGAGAATTTTTTTTATCTAACCCCCCCCCCCCCCCCACCCCTCCCTGTCAAATAAATAGTGATTTGGTAGCTGGGTCTATTGGATCTGGGGGAAAGTACTTTGCGATTAACTAGCGTCCTATCCAAAAGATAGCAAGCAATTGTTATAGTCCATTTCACGCTATAGAAACCGGGAAAAACTCCGGATCCACGGGCCTCATGGCTCTGAAACAATATCAAAGACCTGAGTGACGTCAACTTCGAACTATCTATAGATAGTATGCGCTTGGCTAAGAAGCTCATAACATTGCCATCCGGAAGTATAACGGAACAACACACAAAAGTCTGTGGCACCATGAACTTTTAAAGTCTGGTTGATGCAGTTTAGTGAGAATCACTCACAAACGCGGATGGCAAAATACAAAAACAAAGGCTTGAGTGACGTCATCTTCGTTCTATCTATAGATAGAACGAAGTTGACGTCATACAGGTCTTTGTATTGTCTTTTGCCATCCACGTTTATGAGTAATTCTCACTAAACTGTATTAACCAGAATATAAACGTTCAAGGTTACACATGGTTTTGTGTGTTGGTCCGTTTTACTTCCGGGTGGCAATGTTGTGAGATTCTTAGCTAAGCGAATACTATCT
>NC_088360.1:28329557-28339557 GCF_034508935.2 Berghia stephanieae
GTTACAATATACATTTTTAAAAACTCAGATTTAATTTGTGCATCATAAACTTTGCAAAATATGATATTTGTTTAATTAATCAGAACATACAGTTGTTTTGTAGAGAGCTGGTTTGAGTTTAACAAAATGTCTTTTAATTCACACCAATAAAATGTGCGAAAATATTCTGCAATCGTTGAATTTTTTTTTCCAATTTGTTGTTGTTTTTTTTTTCAGAACGACAAAAAAGCTGTGTCTATGTTACTATTTTAAACTTAGAATATAAGTATAATTAATCTCTTACAATCTGTGTGTCGATGACACCAGCTGTTGTCTTTACAGGTATGTGCATTGGTGTGTGTGTGTGTGTGTGTGTGTGTGTGTGTGCTGTGGTTTCAAACCGCAAATATGCTTTTAATACCCATTGTTGTTATTGATTTCAAGTGATTATAATGTGTTACAAAGATTTTTGTGTGGAATATTTGTATTAGATATGTTGAGTTCAGGATTTATCATTTAATTTGACAGACTGTTGAGATATCGATTTTCCTTTTCCACCACCCCCCCCCCCCCCCCTCCCTCCTCTCTCTCTCTCCCCCTCCCTCTCTCTCTCTCTCTCTCTCTCTCTCTCTCTCTCTCTCTCTCTCTCTCTCCCTCTCTCCTTGCCGATCATTTTCAGTATTCTCCCAAAATGGCAGGCTTACCCAGCAGAAAAATAATTTTGTTAAACTCAAACCAGCTCTCTACAAAACAACTGTATGTTCTGATTAATTAAACAAATATCATATTCTGCAAAGTTTATGATGCACAAATTAAATCTGAGTTTTTAAAAATGTATATTGTAACGTAACAAATGTGACGATTTTGCTCCAGGTGGTAAGAAGAGGGTTAAAAAGCATTTAATGTCGGGAGGGGGGGGGGGGGGGGTAAGAGAGTGAGCAATCTTGATTATATATAATATATGTTTTTTAATCAGCAGAAAAAGTTCCTTCATCTCAAAAGAATTTTACTATCACAATCATCAATATTGTGTCTGCCGCTGTCTCGAGTAAGTTCTAAAAATAGCTGGCTCCGGCACAGCTACTGATTGGTCGATACGCTTCCCAACCAACCAATGCGATGTATTCGGTCGAGTGAAAAGTTCCCACGATTCCATCAGCATTTTGATTTCATTGTGTGCTTTGTGTGGCTTTTTATATGAGTGATGAAAGAGGGAAAATGATTAAGGGAGAGGGGGGGGGGGGGGTTAAGGGGGACGGAGGGGAGGTAGGCTAATATCCTAGGATTACACTTTTTTATATTATTATTTTCATCGTATGAGGACGTAGGGAGAGAAGGAACTGGTTTGCCTTTTTTTACGTTTTGAAAGCATGAGGGAGATTATTCACCTTGATGATTGATATGAATTAGTACCAGCTTAAAAGCCGATTAAGTGTTAAACTGGTCAAAAATATAATCTGTTGGTATTATCACCCTAAAATATGGTATCCATTCACATCAATAAAACATACAAACTCAACGTGAGTCTGATATTTCTGGCTATAAATTCAATTTTTAACATCTACCGCTTTTAACATCTTAACCAACCCGACTTAATACCGTTTTGAGGCGAAGGGTCACGTATGCATATGATAATGATTGGTACAATAAACGAAGCCCGTTAGCGCCCGTGAACTCAATAGATTAATGGTATATCTATTTTTGATTTATAACGAAAATAGAAAATAGGATCAAATCTGTTCCGTACAGCCCATGTTAGATTTGTGCTAAAGGGCACAGAATTACTGACAATTCTAAAAATTAAAAAATGTTTACACATTGTAATAGGTAGAATGAAGTTGACGTCACTCGGGTCTTTGTTAATGTTTTTTGCCATCCACGTTTATGAATAATTTTCACTAAACTGTATTAACAGACTATAAACTTTTAAGGTTAAACATAGTTTTGTGTGTTGGTCCGTTATACTTCCAGGTGGCAATGCTGTGAGCTTCTTAGCCAAGCGCATACTATCTATACGAATATCTTGAAAATCTTCTTTTAATTAAGGGTAATTCTATCACCCGTTGACTCAAACGATAATTTATAATTTCAATTTAATATACGAAAACAGATAAAATGGACGTTTCGGGTTTCCCCTTTATCCGCAAAGCAGGATGAATGAAACACTACAGACGAATGGGATAATGTGGTAGTGGCGTTGTTGGAGTCGGCCACACTGCAACACCGCATAGCAAACATTTGATACTATGCGTTTAAGTAAAATACTTCCCAGTTCTGTCCGCCAGATCAATCGTACTAACACACAAACTATAATATGAGTAACCTAAAGCGTTTACATATAGTTTTTAATGAGAACGAAGCATCCAACTGGCGGTCTAAATCATTGATAAAGAGCAGAGTGACCTCAACTTCAGTCATTCTTAAGGGGATCGAACCACATTATATTAAGTGTATGTAAAGAGAGTCAAGTTTAACATTGTTATGACGGACAATAATTTGGATGATTTTTTTTTAGATTTCCATTACAACAATGAGCCCGTAAGGAATTGGGTTATCAGACCTGCGAATAAGCACACGTCGATTAAACCCGGTACCAGTGTGACGGATGGAGGAAATTATTGTTAAGAAACAAAATTATTTTTTTTAATTAAAAAAGAGAGAGAGAGAGAGAGAGAGAGAGAGAGAGAGAGAGAGAGAGAGAGAGAGAGAGAGAGAGAGAGAGAGAGAGAGACGTTTTAATCTAGTTTCATTTTTTTCCTTCAAAATATGATCTCCCTCTCTCTCTCTCTCTCTCTCTCTCTCTCTCTCTCTCTCTCTCTCTCTCTCTCTCTCTCTCTCTCTCTCTCTCTCTCTCTCTCTCTCTCTATAGGTTCTATTCCAAGGGAAGACTGGAATAACTCAAGAGTCAGCCTCAGTACACCGCCGCAAAGTGAGCTAGGGCGAGTTTACTTGCACAAGGCCATACAGCGCAGCGGCGGGCGATCGAACTCGGTACCTTTTGGGTTACGACACAAAGACCGTACCGCTGAGCCACGCAGTCTCCTTTGATTAAATTATCGGAGACACTCTTTATTTACAAAGGGTAAACGCGACCTCGAAAAGTTCACAACGTCTGAGTTCATTAATTTCTTTGAAGCTTCTATTCTATTCGACTATTGTTATTTAACCTAATTCTTGCACTGTGGAGTACATTTCTACCCCAAGGCTTGTTTGTTTGTTTTGTTTGTTGTTTTTTTTTTTGTTTTTTTTTTTTTTGTTTGTTTTGTTTTTTGCTTTTTTTTTTTTTTTTTGGCTCTAAAATATTTACTTTTCAACGGATTTGCCCCAAATTTGGACAATTCCTCAAAAATTATAAGTTATAAGTAATGAAACTTGAGCTGTTATATAGCGCAATACCCACTAAACTTGCTCAAATTGCTTGACAGAGTGTCCCTAACCAACAGCAACATTTAACATGTAGGACGAGACACGACGACGCCTGTTAGGCGATATTACAATTTTTTTCGGACAGAGACAACGCTGTTAACGGCCAGGTACTCATTTTACACCTGAGTACGGTGAGAGAATGTGACGAAAGAGCCTTTTCCAAGGATTCAACTATGCGCCGAGCCGAGCGAGGCTCGAACCCAGGAACCTTCCGATCCGAAAGCGAGTGTCATACCAGTATACCACATAGCCGCTATACATTTGTACCCCAAGACCTGTTTATTTTGGGTTTTTTTTTCTTGTTTTTTGTTTTTTTTTTTTTTGTTGTTTTTTTTTCGCTAAAATATTTCTTTTTCAACAGATTGCTCCCAAATTTGGACAATTTCTAAAAAAAAAAAATAATGAGTTATAAGTAATACTGAAAAATTATTTGCAAAAAATGAGCAATTTTTGAGATAAACAGGCAGCGAGGACGAGAGACGCATGCGCACAACCAACATGACGTTCTCTCTCTAATAACCTTTCCGCCGGTGACATGACGTCACAGACTATGGGTGATGTCCGATCAAGGGACGCTACTCTTTCGCTAATCTCATGTCCTATTTCTGCACTGTGGGGTACAATACAAATATACTCCATGCTACACATACATACTACGTAAAATACAATAAATGTTTCCTTGTGGTTATAACTGGGGGAAATAGATAATCTGTAAATATAGCAAATGTTTGGTAGTGGGCCAAAGTCAAACAACTGATGCTTTAGGCATAAGGATTAAATTCAACTCCCAGCCCCTTGGTATGTGCATTACCCTATTTGACAGACTATATATATATATATATTTATATATATATATATATATATATATATATATATATATATATATATATATATATATATATATATATATAAATATATATATATATATATTACATAGAATAATCTGTTCATCACGTTGACATAATGCGTATAATCTTTCTGGTCAACACCAACATCATCACCTCCACCGGCATTCTTATCATCATCATCATCATCATCATCATCATCATCATCATCATCATCATCACTATCATCATCATCTTCGTCATCATCATCATCATCGTCGTCATCATCATCATCATCATCATCATCATCATCATCATCATCAGCAGCAGCATCATCACTATCATCATCATCACTATCATCATCATCATCATCATCATCATCATTATCATCATCATCATCATCATCATCATCATCATCATCATCATCATCATCAGCACTATCATCATCATCATCATTATCACCATCATCACCATCATCATCATCATCATCATCATCATCATCATCATCATCATCATTATCATCACCACTCGCGTCCTATCCAAAGGATAGCAAGCAATTGCTAATGTCCGTTTCACGCTATAGAAACCGGGATAATATCCGGCTCCATGGGTCTTACGGTTCTGAAGGGAAAAAAATAATACAAGTCAAAGCGAGTCCGAATAAGAGTTAACGTTCTCAATCAATCGATCTCACCTTGACGCCTTTGAATCATCAGAGAACATTTGACATTTCAAAACACACAGGGAATTAGTCAACATTAATTGGATTCAATAGCCTGATGTCACGTCCGACCAGCAACGAGCAGCTTGGTTCTTTTCTAAACAAAGAAAATCGGTAGGCTTCTTTTTATTCTTCATGCTGACTGTAACTTTTCATATGCCTTGTGATCAGAATGTGTAAAAGTCAAAACATGATCAAATTTATGTATTATTTTTCCTCTGGATACACTTTTATGCTCGCAGGGGAAATATGTCATACGGTTCCGCCATTGTTCCGATAGTTTAGAGCCAGTGTTACTAAGTTACCATGCGTCATTAGGAAGGAAGTGACGTTACGACTGTTGAAGAGTATTAGTCAACATTAATTGGATGTAATAGCCTGATGTCACGTCCGGCCAGCAACGGCAAGCAGCGTGGTTCTAAACAATGAAAATCGGTACTTTTTATTCTTCATGCTGGCTAGAACTTTTATACATGTCGTGTGTTCAGAATTTATAAATGTCAAAACATGATCAGATTTATAATGTTTTTGTTTTTCACTTTTATTCTCGTCGGAGAAGTATTTCATAAGGACGGGCGTCCGCCATTGTTTCGATAGTTAGTAAGTTACGATGCGTCATTACGAGGGAAGTGACGTCATGACTGTTGACGTCTATTGTAATTAAAAAGCGAATTTAACGCTGTAAAGGATCTTTGTGTGTGTGTGTGTGTGTGTGTGTGTGTGTGTGTGTGTGTGTGTGTGTTTTGGGGTTGTTTTTTTTTGTTTGTTTGTTTTGTTTTTTTTGTTTGTGTTTTTTTTGTGTTGTTTTTTTATTGCTCTCGCATATACGCTTCAATAAAAATAAAAAAATAAAAAGTACTGATTTTCTTTGTTTAGAACCACGATGGCCGCCGTTGCTGGTCGATGTGACATCAGACTATTGAATCCAATTGGCAAAGTCATTGAAATGCACGCTAAAAATATGAATATTAAGTTATAGATAGAATGCGCTTGGCCAAGGAGTTCACAACATTGCCATCCGGAAGTGTAACGGAACAACACACAAACTCTGTGTAACCATGAACTTTTATATTCTTGTTAATACAGTTTAGTGAGAACAAGTCACAAACGCGGATGGCAAAAACAATAACAAAGGCCTGAGTGACGTCATCTGCATACTATCTATACCGTAGCCATCGTTCACTTACGAGTTAACGACGGCGACGGTTACAATCGGCGTTTCCAGCAAATCAAACAACACACATCTGTTTTTATTCTGGCGATTTTTTTTTTTTTTTTTTTTTTTTTTTTTTTGCTTAGTTTTGTTTTTAGTTTTAGGTTTAAAAATTACCTCTGATAAAAATTAACTAGGTGATAGTGCGGGGCGGTCCTTGGCAAGCTTAAGGACCACGGTCCTCCGGTCCTTGGGAAATGAAGACCGCAAGGACCGGTCTCTAGACCGGTCCGTTCATTCTTGAACCGTTAAAGACCGCTACACGATGAAAACCGTGGCCTACAGGAGTAAAACACACGGAGTAGTCACACTCATTTCAAATTGTAACCTAATTAGAGAAGAGGGGTGATGCCTTCTTTATTTGCTCACCGTACTTCATTGTTACTTCGATAATTTAATAAAATTTGAAATTTATCCCCATTAACGGAGATAATGGCATCGCCCAAGGCGTTGATCGACTTGTTCGTGGCGTTGATACACACACGCAACTCCTTCCCCCCCCCCCCCCCCCCCCCCCCCCCCCACACACACACATTAGAGGGCAGCGAGCATTGAAGAGTAAGAGAGAGACGTGAAGTTATAATAAGAGGGGGTGGATGAGGTGATAAGAGGGGTCGATGGTGACTTTTCGCCAGATCTAACAAACTCAGCTACCCATTCATTGCTGAGTAGACAGGGATTCAGAAAAAAATCGACTGCACCCGGATCGATCTCTGGCCCTTTGCGTATAAAGAGAGTGCTCTATCAACTGAGCTATCGGGGTCCCCAAATATTCTATTGGACCTTTTAAAAATACAGACGTTATAACTGGTTTTTTTGGACGGAAGAAACTAATGAAACTCATATTACTTGATTAGTTAAGACACCAAACGAAATTTTAATATTATTGTATTATTTTAAATGACAACAATGCGATAGAAAGGAGTGGCGACAAGAGATGGACAAAAGAAAACAAAAAATCAGACTTGCAACTTGCTAGGTTCGACACACAACTTTTATTAAAATTCTTCCCAAACTTATCCCAAAAAACAGGATCGAACCTGAAAATTCCTATATTTGATCCATCACCTCAAAAGGGTTTTAGATATAATATCTGATTGATTAATTTAGATACAGAAAATTTAATTTAATGTCAACAATATTATGAGATATATATATTAGCGTAGATTTCAGTGTTTCATTGTGGAGACATATAGTATATTTTATATTATGCATTATTAAAATGGGGAAACACTAACATAATTTCATTTTGCTGATTATTTCAACGTTAAATTAAATTTTCGCACGGGTGTCACCACGGTGTAATAGACAGCTCGATAGCAACGCCTCTCGGACAGTCGTCATAATGTAAACATTGACAGTGATTGGTAAACATCGCAAACTACCCAGGTTTTACTATCGATGGTATGTGTCTAAGTAACATATCCACTGTTCTACCGCTTGATCAATAAAAGCGACACAGAAAAATATGTGTAAATGCGTTTATAATACGATCGAGAAAATCGTGTGATAACTAGTCACCCATTTGGCGGTATAAAAACGATAACAACGATCAGAGAGAGGTCGATTTCATTCACGTTATTGTTTATAAACAACCAATATTGTTTGTCCGACCATGTGTGAAGGTGTGTCACGAATTACATGCTTTGATTGGTCAAAAATCTGCTGGTTAAAAACAGCTCCAGATAGAACGAAGATGACGTCACTCAGGTCTTTGTTATTGGTTTGTTTTTGTTTTTTGCCATCCATGTTTATGAATAAGTCTCACGAAACTGTCCGAGCCAGACTTTAAATGTTCAAGGTTACACACAATTTTGTGTGTTGGTCCGTTATTAATTTTCCTATGGCAATGTTGTGAGTTTCTTAGCCAAACGCACACAATCTACCATCTAGATGGTATGCGCTTGGCTAAGAAACTCACAACATTGCATGCCATCCGAGAATAAAACGGACCAACACACAAAACTATGTTTAACCTTGAAATTAAACAAACAAAAACAATAACATTTTTTAAATCAACTGGGATCGATTTATTTTATTTGTTTTCAATGTGCATCTATAGGGAATGAGATTAGCGGAAGAGTAGCGTCCCTTGATTGGACGTCACCCATAGTCTGTGACGTCATAACAAACATGACGTTCGAGGACGAGAGACGCATGCGCACAACCAACATGACGTTCCCTTTCTAATAATTTTTCCGCCGATGACGTCACAGCCTATGGGTGACGTCCAATCAAGGGACGCTACTCTTCCCCTAATCTCATTCCCTATAGCTTTTTTTACCGCTGGGCCACGCTGATCCGTCCAAAAGTTAGTATAACATATTGCGCATAGCTTGTATGTGGACGTCATACTTTTTCTCCACCGATCGTCAAAAATCGGGACTCCAGAGGTTTGATGGGCCGACATTTAATGGGGGGAAAAACCCCTAAAAAAGATAATTTTAAAAATCATTATATTATTTTGGCCGGTTAAAATCATAACTCACAGTCAGAGTTATTCAATGTCCCTCTATCTCTCCTTAGTGTTTATCTCGCTCTACACTCTACAGCTCTGTGTCAGGTCACCTCGTTGATTTCTTTAAAGTGTGCTCACAGATTTTTCCAGGGGGAACTCAACACTAAAGGTCCTAGGTTACTCATATTATAGTTTGTGTGTTAGTACGATTGATCTGGCGGACAGAACTGGGAAGTATTTTACTTAAACGCATAGTATCAATTGCTTGCTATGCGGTGTTGCAGTGTGGCCGACTCCAACAACGCCACTACCACATTAATTCATTCATCTGTGGTGTTTCATTCATCCTGTTTTGTTGATAAAGGGGAAACCCGAAACGTTCATTTGATCTGATTTTGTAATTATATTGAAGCTTACTATCAATTTCACATTATTATTTATTTCTTCGAGCTTCGAGCAGCAACATTTACATGAGATGAATAATAGACATTTATGAATTCGTTAAGTTACCTAGGTGATAAACTATTAAGAGATAAGGTCTTAAAGCAGATAGGTCGACCTTATATTCAACTCTGTCCTCCACTGACAACCAATGCAATAGGATTCAATATCTGATGTCACGTCCGCCAGCAACGAGCAGCTTGGTTCTAAACAAAGAAAATCGGTATTTTCTATTCTTCATGCTGGCTAGAACTTTTTCACATGTCATGTGATCAGAATGTATAAAAGTCAAAACATCATCAGATTTATAACGTTTTTCTCCTCTGGATACACTTTTATGATCGTCGGAGAAATATTTCATGAGGGCGTCCGCCATTGCTCCGATAGTTTAGAGCCAGTTATTAAGTTACCATGCGAGGGAAGTTACGTTACGACTGTTGAAGCGTATTGAAACAGGAATGGGCAGCGAATGAATGTTCATATCTATATCTTTTGTTTTGTAATCAATTCTGCAGCACTTTTCTGAATTGTTTGAAGTCTTAAAATTTTATCTTTAGTAATCCCAGCCATATGAGAATCGCAATAATCTAATCTTGATAATATAAATTCTGTTATAGCTTTTTCGTTACAATGAAAAAATAAAAATGGAGCTTTATATAGCGCAATATCCACTAAACGTGCTCAGAGCGCTTTACAAGGGGTCCCTGGTCAACAGCAACATTCAACATGTAGGACGGGACATGACGCCTGTTAGGCGATATTACAATTTTTCGGACAAAGACAACGCTGTTAACGGCCAGGTACTCATTTTACACCTGAGTACGGTGAGAGAATGTGAATAAAGAGCCTTTTCCCCGGACTCAACTATGCGCCGAGCGCCAGGCTCGAACCCAGGACCTTCCGATCCGAAAGCGAGTGTCATACCACTAGACCACATA
>NC_088360.1:28344557-28349557 GCF_034508935.2 Berghia stephanieae
GGGTGGGTTGTTTTTGTTTGTTTTGTTGTTGATTTTGTTGGGGTTTTTTTCTGGTCGGGGCGGGGGGTTTGGTATTAAAACGCCAAATTGGCACCACTTCCAGGCTGAGGACGAGAGAGTGGAAGCGGAAGGTGGAAGGGGATTTCCCTTCTTTTCCACAGTCGGTCTGACCTGTTTGAGATTTCGGACGGAAGCTGTGAATTATTTATCTAGAGATTGATGCGTAGGCGACAAGGTTAAGGCGGTCTACGGACTACGGACTGGGTTTGTTTACTGTTGAGTTGTACTAGAGAACGCACATATTATTATAGGTAGTATGCGCTTGGCTAAGAAGCTCATAACATTGCCATCCGGAAGTATAACGGACCGACACACAAAACTGTGTGTATCCATGAACGTTTATAGTCAAGTTAATACAGTTCAGCGAGCATTACTCATAAACGCGGATGGCAAAAAACAATATCAAAGACCTGAGTGACGTCATCTTCGAACTATCTACACATAGTGTAATGTTAAAAGTTCGGTCGTGGCGACTGGCCACAAAGTTCCAAAAGAACGTATAGATAGTTCGAAAATGACATCACTCAGGTCTTTGTTATTGTTTTTTTTTTTTTTTTTTTTTTTTTTTTTTTTTTTTGTTTTTTGCCATCCGCTTTTATGAGTAATGCTCACTGAACTGTATGAAATTGACTATAAACGGTCATGGATACACACAGTTTTGTGTGTTGATCCGTTATACTTCCGGATGGCAATGTTATGAGCTTCTTAGCCAAGCGCATACTATCTATTCACAGATTACACAGGACACCAAGTCTATGAACTCATTTACAGGCTCGATTAAAACTAGAGCATCTCAAAAGAACAATATCCACTAACCGTGCTCAAAGCGCTTGCTTTACAAGGGGTCCCAACAGCCAACAGCAACACTTAGCATGTATGACGGGACGGGACGCCTGATAGGCGATACTACAATTTTTATCGGACAGAGACAACGCTGTTAATGACCAGGAACTCATTTTATACCTGAGTACGGTGAGAGAATGTGAGTAAAGAGCCTTTTCCAAGGACTCAACTATGCGCCGAGCGAGGCTCGAACCCAGGACCTTCCGATCTGAAAGCGATGTCAAACCAAATTACCACATAGCCTCACGAGTACTAAAGGGGTCATGGTCACATTGATACAGTCAACCCTTGAAACAGTCAAAAAATATTTTTTTAAAATCAAAACACCACAATAGATAGTGTGCGCTTGGCAAAGAAGACCACAACATTGCCATCCGGAAGTATAACGGACCAACACACAAAACTATGTGTAACCATGATCTTTTAAAAACATTTTAGTAAGAATTACTCATAAACGTGGATGACAAAAAGCAATAACAATGACCTGAGTGATGGCAATGTTGTGAGCTTCTTAGCCAAGCGCATACTATCGAGATATAACTAAATAACAAACATTTATTTTCAGGACCCACAATCCTATTCAAGGTCATCATTGCTTTTCAAAACAAATGTCCTTCTAATATTTAAATTGGTTGAAATCATTGTCTTATTCCAATGGTCATTCTAAAGAACACTTACACATTTTTAGGAAAATCCCACAATTAAATTTTCGTTACTTTTAGCGACAAGTTGTGGGAACTAATTAGACCTCTATTATCTATTCTATCTTTAATTCTTACGAAAACAACTTTATTTTCTCATTTCGACAATCTCCTTTCTCTCCGGTAAACTTGGCGCTTCCAGCAATATGCACTTCCTTCCTATTTGTCTATTACGGAGACAGAATGTTTAACACAGTGCTGACGGCGATCGGTTTTACTCTCATCGGAAACCATAGTATCGTACTGTGCAACATGGCACAGCGGTATGGCTTTTGAGTTTTACCCAGAAGGAACCGAGTTCGATTCCCAAGTGAAAATCTTTCTGAATTTTACCGGAAGTATTACTAGGTTTGATTTGTTTGTCTTTTTTATTTTTTTTTTTTTTTGGGGGGGGGTAGGGGGAGGAGTTGTTCTTGTTGCTGGCTGAAGAAGTGTTTTTAGACCGAAACGATCCGTGTTAAGGTCCACAGTGATGATATTATGGGATGTCACTGTATAGCTAGCCGTACGGTGTGTCGTATTGTAACAAATCCAAGCCATGCTTAGTGTGTTCTGAGACCGGATGGGTGACGATCATAGCAAAAGTTTGACCCTGTTATCTTGTTTTCGTGTCAGGTGCGTTACATTATTAGCCTACTCGATCGACTCAGGTATGAATGGATACCTAACTAAAGGCAAACGTGGATATTGGAAGAAAGTAATAGTACTTCTTAGCCATTGGGCTCATGGAGCCGGAGTTTTTCCGGTTTTTTATGGCGTAAAACAGACAGTAATCATTGCTTGCTACCTTTGGAAAGGACGCTAGCTAACTGTTGCAGAGTACTGTCCGCCGGATGCAACAGACCCAATGACCCAATCACTGCTGGGTGGGCAGGGGACTCAGGAAAAAAACTTTGTTTTACCCTTGATCGATCTCGGTCCTTTGTGTATGAAGCGAGTGCTCTACCGTAGCCGTCGTAAAGTTATGGCCTGACACTGACCAAATAATGACGTCAAAATGCCAGTCTTTTCCCACAAAAGAAAACAAATCGTGAGTTGTATTCAATAGTTCAACCAATGAAATAACTTGTGTCCTTGAGCTCTACTAACGACAACTCACTAGACGCTACACAAACCTAAAAAAATGACGTCAAACTGCCAGTCCTAGAGGGTTCTTGTGTCAGGCTATAGATAGTTCGAAGATGACGTCACTCAGGTCTTTGTTATTGTTTTTTGCCATCCGCGTTTATGAGTAATGCTCACTGAACTGTATTAACCCGACTATAAACGTTCATGGACACACACAGTTTTGTTTGTTGGTCCGCTAATCTTCCGGATGGCAATGTTATGAGCTTCTTAGCCAAGCGCATACTATCTATAGATGGCTACGGCTCTACCCCATAGTGGAAGAATGCTATTACAAAAATAGACATATCAGAGTGCTTGCCCTGTATAAATTGAAAATCTTGTTCTGAATGATTTGCTGATAAAATACATGAAATAGCACGATGCGCATTGAGCATTTTACAAAGAAAACAGTGGAAATGCGTTTTATAAATGTGTATGTTTATGTTTATGTTTTTCCTTTCTATTTTTAAGAATGGACTACCTATAACATTATGACTTGAAAATGAGACCGTACGTCTCAAAATTATGGTTTTATGTCGCGATGTCTTAGCAGCTGTCATTGAGGTAATTTACAACAATTAGTCAGAATTCAGGGTTGTTTTTATATGTATTTTTATTCAGGCCAATTATTTCCGGATTGCGGAGTACAAATAAAAAAGAAAAAATCCTTCCCCGGGCTACTGGTCCGGATAATGGAGACATCCGGATTGTAGAGTTCCGGATAAGAGAGACCTAACTAAGTTTGTTTTGTTTTTTGTATTTTATTGGGTTTTTTTTTGTTTATTATTATTATTTTTTTGTTTGTTTGTTACGATAATCAAACCGAAGAGAGAAAAAAAATTAAGCTCTTATATATAGTGTGCTCAAAGCGCTTTACGAGGGATTCCTGACCCACAGCAACGCATAACACGTAGAATGAGACAATGACGCCACTTAGGCGATATTACAATTTGTTTTTTCCAACAGAGACAACGCTGTTAATGGCCAGGTACGCATTTTACACCTGAGTACGGTAGTTGCATCAGTAGTAGCGTATGGCTACATCTCCACGCTGGAAGTCTCCAGCCAGCCAGTCTTTAAATTCGACACCACAGTTGATTATAGCCAAGAAACCTTCCGCCATTCTCGTCACAGGGCAGTGTAGATGTGGTCTACTGTCTCTGGCGTACCCTGACAGTGGGGACAATCGACTCCCTCAGACCCCATCGATGCATGTTTGCAGAAGTCCTGCCGTGGCCTGTCAGTAGTCGGTTTGATACGACTCATGGTTTTCGATTGCCATTCATGAAATCTGGTATAAGTTCTGTTGGGTCTTTGATTACTCCACCTCCCTTGGGCATGGTATTTGTCCAATATTCCCCCCAGGCTTGTCCAATATCGACGTTTTTTTAGGTGAATGGTAGAAGGGCCTTCAACGAGAGATGAAGTGAGTAGGAAAGTGCCAGAAGACAATAGAGAAAAATGTCGGAACGTACCAATAAGGTCGCGAGTTCAAACCACCATCACCGCTGCGAAATTTTTATTCTCTATTGTCTTCTGACACTTTCCTACTCACTTCATCTCTTGTTGTTATGAACATAAGTGCCTGCTCCACTCACTTTTTCTGGATTTGAGTCATGATGTTCTGTGAGTTTCATGTGTGATGGTTTTTGATGGGGTAGTTAGGGTGTAACTTTCAGTTTGTGGGCTAGTTTTTGGATTGATTATTCTCTCCTGAGTTCTGATGGTGCGATTGCGCTTTTAAATTGGGAGCCAATGCGTTGTTGTTGAGTTGAGGCATCCTGTTATTATGCGCATTGATTCTCAGAGTTCGATGTCGAGAATGTACGTGTGGGGGTTTCTTGTCCAAACAGGGGCACAGTCCGACGCTATAGCAGAGTGATAATGCTGACGTCCTTAGGACTTTTTGTGTTTCTCCCAAGGTGGTCCCCGATTATTTTCTAAGAACCTGAGTACGGCGAGAGAATGTAAGTAAGCCTTTACAAGACCTCAACTATGCGCCGACTGTGGCTCTAACCCGGGATCTTCATCCGAAAGCGAGTGTCATGCCACTAGACCACATAACCGCTATCTCACCGTTACAGGGTTAATACAGTTTATGTAAATTGTAATGAGTTTTTTCTATAAGAATCACTACAAGAGATTTGAACTATGAGTACTTGTATTGGGTATTTCCGAACTTGTCAGACAGTGATGGATATATACTGGGGATAAACATTTGGAGAAATAGTGTGACCTTGGGAATAAGACATTCTGTATTGGTTTATCATGGAGTTAGTGTTTTATATT
>NC_088360.1:28354557-28382057 GCF_034508935.2 Berghia stephanieae
CGGGCTATTAGGGTTGCCAGATTCATTTTGCAAAACATTGCTAAACAAGTCGTAGTAAATGCTAAATCTAATGGTCTGAAACTGCCTGTGTACATACATATATATTATGCTGGTCTGACATCCGTACGCAATGGGAGCGATCTATATTTATGTTTTTGTCCAACCAAGTCATCAATGACATATGATTTGTTGCTGTACAATGATTGGATATTTCTTAACAAATGTAAACACGCTGCTTTGTTTATGAAAGTTGTAAACTTACACATGTGTCAAGCTGAACAAAATGACCAATCGTGACGTTTGATATTTCAAAAACCGTGAACACTTTTCACTATGTTGGTCAATTTGAGCACACTTTGCAATGTGACCAATGACCTCGAACACATGTAAAGGTAATATAGATAGAATGCGCTAGGCCAAGGAGTTCACAACATTGCCATCCGGAAGTATAACGGACCTACACACAAACTCTGTGTAACCATGAACTTTTATAGTCTGGTTAATACAGTTTAGTGAGAACAACTCACAAACGCGGATGGCAAAAACAATAACAAAGGCCTGAGTGACGTCATCTGCATACTATCTATAGATCATGCCCATTATGGGCCTAGTTTAACATTGTTGTAATAGACAATATTTTGCGTAATTTTTTTTAAAGATTTCCATTACAATAATGAGCCCATCATGAATTGGGTTATTAGATTTGCAAATAAGATTCTGAAACAAATCATTGCCACATTTTTTCAGATAACATTTTTCTCGCTAAAATAATTAAACAATGGCGTAGAAATAAATCTTTATCATTCTATATCATAATACAATAAGCAAGGATACAGATAAGTAAATGTGTTATAAATTTAGGAGCGGAAGTTAGTATATTATATTGTGTATATTATTGTGCCTTTGAGTTTTATCAAGAAATTGCAAAAGGAAGTGATATGATAAAAATGTCAACAACAACAACAAAATGAGAATACCAGTACAGTATGTCGAATCCAATTCGCAATGCCAAAAATCGTTAAAAAAAGCCAAGTTTGTGAGGGGGGGGGGGGGGGGGGTGTTTGTTTATTTGTATATCGATTTGATTGCTTGTTTGTTTTTGTGTGTTTTTTTTTGTTTGTTTTTTGTTTGTTTTGTTTGTCTTTTGTTTGTTTGTCTGTTTGTTTGTTTGTTTTTTTTTTGTTTTTTTTTGTTTGTTTTTTTTGTTTGTTTTTTGTTTGTTTTTATTTGTTTTTTATTTTTGTTTGGGGGGGGGGGGAAGAGTCTAACATAGTCATACAAGGTACCGAGTTCAAACCCCGCGCTGAGTGGCTTCGAATAAGCGGCTCTATCTATGCTGCAGCTGACGTTTGTGTTATTTCAGATATCCCTTGAAATAAACGCTGATGGCATTTTCCTTACACAGAACTTTGATGTGCATCACAAAATTTGAAGAAAGAATTCTAGATCTAGTCTGTGACGTCACCGGCGGAAAGTTATTAGAGAGAGAACGTCATGTTGGTTGTGCGCATGCGTCTCTCATCCTCGCTTCCGGTGAAAGCGGCTTGAGACACTTCAAAACCAAATTGACGTTCTCTCTGTAAGGTGACGTCCATTCAAGGGACGCTACTCTTCCGCTAATCTCATTCCCTATAGAATCACCTGTTATTTGGTTATTTTCTTTTATTCACAATACAAAGGGTTTTCGATTTTATAGGAATATGACATCAGATGTCGCTGTTTTCACCTCACCAAGTGAGCTGTAATATAGTGATAAAATATGTGTGTGTTTGGGGGAGGGGGGGGGGGGTGGAGGGGAGAGATGAGAGTGGGGGAGGGGGGCGATGGGACTTGAAACGTGAGATGCATCGGTGTGACTGACAACTTAGTGAAAGTGGCGTGGCTTGGTTGGAAGTGAAGAAAGACTGTTGTAAATTAATTCATTGTGATTTGATGTGAAATAGTGAAAACGATGGTGATGATGTCGGTAGTGGTGGTGATGGTAGTGGTGATGACGATAATGATAATGACGACGGTGACGATAATGATGATAATGATGATGATGATGGTGATGATGATGATGTCGACAATGATGTTGCTGATGCTGTTGCTGCTGCTGCTGCTAATGATGATGATGATGATGATGATGATGATGATGATGATGAAGATGATAACGATGATGAAGAAAGACAACGATTACGATGATGATGATTTTTGGTACGACGATAGTGATGAATGAAATGATGTTGGTGATGATGATGATGATGATGATGATGATGATGATGATGATGATGATGATGATGATGATGATGATGATGATGATGATGATGATGATGATGATGATGATAATTCTTTATGCCATATTGATGACGGTGAAGGTACTGTCGGCATGTGTTAAAATCACGACTATAGAAATATAATAATGTTGTTGATGACGAAAATGATAACATCTCATTTGAAATTCTAATTCACTGTTTTAAAAATAAATAAAGTGATAAAATATTGATTACGCACACAATTTTTTGTGACGGCATCGCTATCTAGTACATAAATACACACAAGGAAATCATACAATAGGGAATGAGATTAGCGGAAGAGTAGCGTCCCTTGATTGGACGTCACCAGTTACGTCATGGACGTCACCCATAGTCTGTGACGTCACCGGCGGAAAAGTTATTAGAGAGAGAACGTCGTGTTGGTTGTGCGCATGCGTCTCTCGTCCTCGCTTCCGGTGAAAGCGGCTTGAGACACTTCAAAACCAAATTGACGTTCTCTGTAAGGTGACGTCCAATCAAGGGACGCTACTCTTCCGCTAATCTCATTCCCTATTAAATTTATTTCCTCTGTTATAGTTCTACACAATATAATGTTTATAACACTCTATGTCGTGGTGGATGTTTTATATAACGCTATGCATAATATAGATAGTATGCAGATGACGTCACTCAGGCCTTTGTTATTGTTTTTGCCATCCGCGTTTGTGAGTTGTTCTCACTAAACTGTATTAACCAGACTATAAAAGTTCATGGTTACACAGAGTTTGTGTGTTGGTCCGTTATACATCCGGATGGCAATGTTGTGAACTCCTTGGCCAAGCGCATTCTATCTATATTATAATATGACGTGGATGGTATGGTCGAGCAATGTTAAAATACAGTCACAAAATAGATGGATAGCAATGATTGCAATAAATGAAAGTTACAACGTGATAACAAGGTGCAAAATCACCAAGAAATTAAACCATAGCAAAACAACAAAAAGAACTCAATGTTCATAACACCCTGAGTATGTGGGAGATGTACCTACTACAGCGATATTAGATTTAATGACGTCGATGATAATAATATGCTCGAGCAATGTTTATCGCGGTCAGTGACCGGTTCGGTGGCAATGATTGAGCAGCGTGGCTCAGCGGTACGGTCTTTGCTTCTTTTCCGAAAGGTACCGAGTTCGTAAACCCGCTGCGCTGTGCAGCCTTGAGCAAGTCACCTCAGTTTGCGGCGCAGTACTGCGGCTGACGCCTGGGTTATTCCGTCTTCCCTTGGAATAGACCGCCCTAAAGACAAAATTTCCCCTATCGGATGAATAAAGGGAGTTTTACTTTTTATTATTTTTATATTTTGATTTTTCTTCTTTTTTTTTCTTTTTTTTTTTTTGTGGCAAGTTACGATTTTTGTATTGGACAAACTGTGTATAGATATTTCGAAGATGACGTCACTCAGGTCTTTGTTATTGTTTTTTGCCATCCGCATTTATGAGTAATGCTCACTGAACTGTATTAACCTGACTATCAAAGTTCACGGATACACACAGTTTTGTGTGTTGGTCCGTTATACTTCCGGATGGCAATGTTATGAGCTTCTTAGCCAAGCGCATACTATCTATAGCAATAGCTTTCTTGTCGTGTTATGTGTTTTGAGCCGATGTGTATTGTTGAGGAAATGCGCATTGAAATTGTAAAGGGACATTCAATATTGTATATTATTGTTTTAGCCTATGCACAATTTCACCTTACTGTACTGCGTCCTAGTATTATATTATATATAATATTTTATGATCCATAATAATATGTAGGTATATTATTGGCGTATCTTTATCATTAACAAGGCACCCGGATCTGATTGCAAACTGACATTTTTTATTGAAAGAATTTACGCATCAATACGCACGATTGTTTTGTATTGAATGTGTGTGTGTCTGTGTGTGTGTGTGTCTGCGCGTGTGTGTGTGCGTGCGTTTGTGTGCGTGTGTGTGTGTGTGTCTGCGCGCGTGTGTGTGTGTGTGTGCGTGCGTTTGTGTGCGTGAGTGTATGCGTGTGTGTGTGTGAGATCGGAGATTGTCTATTACATGACAAAAATCAATCCCCATACTTGCTTCTTTTTTTTTCTTTTTTTTTTTTTTTTTTGGTTATCAGACCTGCAAATATGAACACGTTGGTTTAAGGCGGGGTTTTCCCCCCATTACAATAATGGGACAACACCAAATTGAGTTATCAGTCTACCTCTAAATACGTAAGTACGCTCTTGCCCGGGGGCTGGCCACGTTTTAGAATGACACCCAACGCCCTCCGATTTGTTCACACTACTGTCTACGTGTTATAATATCCCCTATAGATAGTATGCGTTTGGCTAAGAAGCTCACAACATTGCCCTCCGGAAGTATAACGGATCAACACACAAAACTGTTTGTAACCATGATCGTTTATAGTCTGGTAAATACAGTTTAGTAAGAATTACTCATAAAAGCGGATTGCAAAAACAATAACAAAGACCTGAGTGACGTCATCTTCGAACTATCTATAGATAGTATGCAGATGACGTCACTCAGGCCTTTGTTATTGTTTTTGCCATCCGCGTTTGTGAGTTGTTCTCACTAAACTGTATTAACCAGACTATAAAAGTTCATGGTTACACAGAGTTTGTGTGTTGGTCCGTTATACTTCCGGATGGCAATGTTGTGAACTCCTTGGCCAAGCGTATTCTATAGATAGTATGCAGATGACGTCACTCAGGTCTTTGTTATTGTTATTTGCCATCCGCGTTTATGAGTAATGCTCACTGAACTGTATTAACCCGACTATAAACGTTCATGGATACACACAGTTTAGTGTGTTGGTCCGTTATACTTCCGGATGGCAATGTTATGAGCTTCTTAGCCAAGCGCATACTATCTATATATAGATAGTACGAAGTTGACGTCTCACATGTCTTTGTTATTGCTTTTTGCCATCCGCATTTATGAGTAATTTTCACTTAACTGTATTGACCTGACTAAAAGGCGTCAAGTCTTGTTCTAAATGCTGGTCAGGGACTATTTGTAAAGCGTTTGAGCACGTTTAGTGGATAGTGGCTATGTAAAATCTCATGTTTTTAAGATTTTCTTTTTGTTTTGTTTTTCAATAGAAGGAACGATGTGGCGTGACTCAGATCTTTGTTATTATTTTTAGACAGTCTGTCAGTGATTAGTTCTCAATAAATTATATCAATAAATCGTTAAAGGTTACACACAGTTTCGTGTGTAGGTATAGATAGAATGCGCTTGGCCAAGGAGTTTACAACATTGCCACCCGGAAGTATAACGGACCAACACACAAACTATGTGTAACCATGAACTTTTATAGTCTGGTTAATACAGTTTAGTGAGAACAACTCACAAACGCGGATGGCAAAAACAATAACAAAGGCCTGAGTGACGTCATCCGCATACTATCTATCTTCAATTTAGGCGGCGGATGTTGTGAGTATTTTACCTAAACGCATAGCATCAATACAATAATTGTTATTAAGGTACTGTGTACCATAAACCTGTCCTTGCGTCAATGGGATCGACCTGTATCACGTGTACTACCTTTCCATGTGCTCGAGGTCATGGGTCATATAGATAGAATGCAGATGACGTCACTCAGGTCTTTGTTATTGTTTTTGCCATCCGCGTTTGTGAGTTGTTCTCACTAAACTGTATTAACCAGACTATAAAAGTTCATGGTTACACAGAGTTTGTGTGTTGGTCCGTTATACTTCCGGATGGCAATGTTGTGAACTCCTTGGCCAAGCGCATACTGTCTATTGACATATTAGGTGCTCAAAATGACCCACATAGTGAAAAGTGTTCACAGTTTGAGAAATGTCCAACGTCACAACTGGGCATTTTGCTCAGCGGGACTCATGGGTATGTTTACAAATCTCATAAATTATCCAGAAGAGTGTTTACATTTATTTATTGAGAAATGTCCAATCGTTGTACAGCAACGAATCGTGTGACCGATGACTAGGTTGGACGAAAACATAAATATTGATCGCTCCCATTCATCGATACAAAAGGATTAAAAGAAAACAAAAAAAAAAAAACAACCTGTGACGACCAATAATAGTAACATCACGGCTGATACGACATTTATTTTTACTGTAACAACTACGACCTACTGTCATAATAAAACATAACATTATGTTACAAGTTGTTGTGCCTGGTCAATCAACTGTGACACTTGGTCAATCAACTGTAACAAAAGCCGAACGGAGTGGCCGGTGGACGGACCACGGACAAAGGACGGACGTGACTCGCCCAGCTCTCAGCTGTTTGACCAACGACCATCACATCAAGAAAGCAATTTGTAAATCCAAAGAGATCGAATATGTTATATTATAACAACTTCAAAAAAAAAAAAGAACAACATACTGAAGCTATTCTAATTATTTTTATTTATCACTTTTTACAGTCCACAGCTTTGTGCAGCTATGTGGTCGTTTGGTATGACACTCGCTTTCGGATCGGAGGGACCTGGGTTCGAATCCCGTGCGGCGCATAGTGTTGAGTCCTTGGAAAAGGCTCTTTACTCACATTCTCTCACTGTACTCAGGTGTAAAATGACAGCGTTGTCTCTGTCAAAAGAAATATTTGTAACATCGCCTAACAGGCATCATATCCCGTTCTATGTTTTACGTGTTGCTGTTGGTCAGGGACCCAATTGTAAAGCGCTTTGAGCACGTTTAGTGGATATTGCGATATATAAATTCTCTAGTTTTTTTTTTTGGTTTTGTTTTGTTTTTGTTTTTCTTGCAGCTTAGATTCACTTCTTCATTTCATGGCTCAACTAACGACTGCTAGAGGTGCCTAAATGAGCCAGTAAAATGGAGAGAAAAATAAAGTGAGTGGATGTGACTCAAATATAAGGGAACAGCACAAAACAAACAACGTTTCGGCCCTTGACCTTCGTCAGGAGACAAAAAACACAAACACAAATATGTAAATTTACAAAATATCACATTTCGTCCCCATTTGACGAAATGTGATGTTTTGTAAATTTGCATACTTGTGTTTGTGTTTTTTGTCTCCTGACGAAGGCCAAGGGCCGAAACGTTGTTTGTTTTGTGTTGTTCCCTTATATATGAGTCACATCTCCTCACTTTATTTTTCTCTCCACTCAACTAACGACTGCCCGTTGGTTGAGAATGGCGATGTCCTCGTGTTGTAAGAAAGCCTTGAAAGTTGACCTTTGCCACCAAATGACTGATGTCAGCAAATAGGTCAAATGAAAGGTCAGTTTATTAAGACCTATCCGCGGTGGTGTTTTTTGACCTTCTTCTTTGACTAATATATTATTACTATGCATGTGACGTCATTTGCGTACTTTAGGACCAGGCTTCTTAGGTGTGACGGTCTTAACACCTTCTCTAAATAAGAATAAAAGATCGTGCTTGTAGTATTATTTATACAGTATACAAGGAAGGGAGTGGTATAAATTATGTGTTATTAATATCATGGCCAGTTTTATACACATTTATATAGAACATTATCCACGTCACGTACTCAAATCGCTTTACAAAGGGAACCCAAGTCAACACCAACACTTAAAATGAAGGAGGAAACATGACGCTTATTAGACGATGTTACAATTTTATTTCCTACAGAGACAACACTGTTTACGGCCAGGTACTCATTTCACATCTGAGTGCGGTGATATAGAAATGTGAGTAAAGAGCCTATTCGATCCAAGGATTCAACTATGCGTTGCTCAGAGCGGGACTCGAACTCAGGATCTTCCGATCCGAAGGCGAGTGCCACATCACTAGACCACACAGAGGGACAACACTATCTTTCTCTGTTATTGATATTCATTTTGTAACCTGATCCGCCTTGCCCTAAAAAAAAAAAAACAACAACAAAAAAAAAAACATTTCTAAATCTTTGGTTGTCAAAAACTCTCAAACTTGGGGCTTCATTAAAGTAAAATTACAACAACAAAACAAAACCAAAACAAAAAACTTGAGCAACTACATAGTGCAATATCCACAAATTTGCTCAAAGCGCTTTACAGGGGATCCCTAACAAACAGCAATCAGTTGTTAACACTGTTAACGGCCAGGTACTTATTTTATGCTAGAGTACGGTGAGAGAATGTGAGTAAAGAGCCTTATTTTTTTTCCCAAGGACTCGACCAACTATGCACCGCTCAGAGCTGGACTCAAACCCTGAACTTTCGGTCCGAAGGCGAGAGTCATATATCACACAATCACCACAATGTGGTCATTATAATATTGTAACAGCTTGAGTATGGTGTCACGTGTTTTGCATGCGATGCCAGTGGGAGACTGAGGCACCGGGAGGGGGGGGGGGGGGGATAACTTATCTACATGTCAGAAAATCCAGGTCACTATAACAAAATATCGATGAGAGAAAAAACTTAGAATCGGATTGGGTGGGGGGGGGGGGGGAATATATATATATATATATATATATATATATATATATATATATATATATATATATATATATATATATATATATATATATATATATATATACGAGAGAGAGGGGGGGGGGGAGGTGACAAAGAGTGGTATAGATAGATAGATAGATAGATAGATAGATAGATAGATAGATAGATAGATAGATAGATAGATAGATAGATAGATAGATGATTGATGAGATAGATAGATTATGATAGATAGATAGATAGATAGATAGATAGATAGATAGATAGTAGATAGATAGATAGATAGTATGATATATAGATAGACAGATAGATATATAGATAGATAGAATATAGATAGATAGATAGATAGATAGATGGATAGATAGATAGAAGATAGATAGATAGATAGATAGATGATAGATAGATAGATAGATAGATAGATAGATAGATAGATAGATAGATAGATAGATAGATAGATGGATAGATAGATAGATAGACAGATAGATGGGGGTCCCAATTGGATTCAGTAGTCTGATGTCACGCGCCCGGCAACGGCGGCCATCTCGGTTCTAAACAAAGAAAATCTTTACTTTTTATTCTTCATGCTGGCGAGAACTTTTCATTCCTTTTCATATGCCTTGTGATCAGAATGTGTAAAAGTCAAAACATGATCAAATTGATGGTTTGTTATCCTCTGGATACGCTTTTAAGCTCGCCGGAGAATATTCATACGGCGTCCGCCATTGTTCCGATAGTTTAGAGCCAGTGTTACTAAGTTACCATGCGTCATTAGGAAGGAAGTGGCGTTACGACTATTGAATCCTATTGTTCAGTTGATAGAGCACCCGCGTCACACGCAAAGGGATCGAGATCGATCCCGGGTGAAGTCGAGATTTTTTACTCCAACCCAGCGATTGGGTAGCTGGGTCTGTTAGATATGGCGGAAAGTATATTATATATATATATATATATGTGTGTGTGTGTGTGTGTGTGCGTGTGTGTGTGTGTTTGTGTGTTTATGTATATATTGATAGATATATAGATAGATAGATTGATTGAAGGATTGTTGTAGCAGTAGGACATACAATGTTATATTGTAAACAATGATTGTCAATATATTTTTAAAAAATTATAATATTATATCACAATATACCTAGCTAGTTATTATATGGTGTGAAAAGACATTACAGGGTAGACTAGAGGAAAGAAGGGTGGAGGTGGGGAGGGAAAGAGGGGGAATTCCTTAGGGGGATGGGAGGGGGGGGGGGGGGTCTCTAATGCCAGAAGAAGGGAAAACAGCTTGTTGTGCACGTGCCAAAAAGATTATTTTGTAGGGCTTCGGTCACGTGCACGATCTGGCCGAGCTGATCTTGGCGATTGGGTGTTAGTAGTAGGTGAGTGGGTTGGGGAGGGGGAGGGGGTGAGTTGTGTAAACGTGCAGTCGCTGTGAGTAATTAGTTTTGTTGGAAGTCTGTCTGTTGTATCAATGGGAATATATATATGTATATATTTGTGCATGTGCGTGTGTGTGTGTGTGTGTGTGTGTGTGTGTGTGTGTGTGCACGTTGTATGCATTGTGCGATGTTGTTGTTATCTCTAACAAACTTGAGCTTTTATATAGCGCAATATCTATTAAATATGCTCAAAGCGCTTTACAAAGGGTCCCTGACCAACAGCAAAACGTAAATGTAGAACGAGACATGACGCCTGTGAGGCGATATTACATCTTTTTTTTCGGACAGAGACAACATTGTTGACGGCCAGGTACTCATTTTACAGCTGAATACGGTGAGAGAATTTGAGTAAAGAGTCTTTTACAAGGACTCAACTATGCGCCGAGTGAGGCTTGAACTCAGGAGCTTCGGATCCGAAAGCGAGTGTCATACCACTAGACCATATACCCGTTTCTTACTGAAACAAGTACATTCTATAGATAGTATGCGCTTGGCTAAGAAACTCATAACATTGCCAACCGGAAGTATAACGTACCAACACACAAAACTATGTGTAACCATGAACTTTTATAGTCTAGTTCATCCACTTTAGTGAGAATCACTCACAAACGCGGATGGCAAAATATAATAACAAAGGCTTGAGTGACGTCATCTTCGTTCTATCTATACTGTTGTTAATATTGTTCATCAAAATAAGCTGTACAACCCAATGTCAAGTTGTTGTTTTTTTTATATCTATAATGAAAGACATTCTTGACAATTTATTATCTACAAAAGAAATCAGAATGGTAAAATTGTTAGCTGCATTGTAACGATTGTGATATTCCTATAGGGAATGAGATTAGCGTAAGAGTAGCGTCCCTTGATTGGACGTCACTCATAGTCTGTGACGTCACCGGCGGAAAAGTTATTAGAGAGAGAACGTCATGTTGGTTGTGCGCATGCGTCTCTCAAAGTTATTAGAGAACGTCATGTTGGTTGTGCGCATGCGTCTCTCGTCCTCGCGGACGAGGACGAGAGATGCATGCGCACAACCAACATGACGTTCTCTCTCTAATAACTTTTCCGCCAGTGACGTCACAGACTATGATTTAACGTCCAATCAAGGGACGCTACTCTTCCGCTAATCTCATTCCCTATTGTTGGTCAGGAGAGGGCGAAAGGGTTAAAAAGGAAGACGGGACTGAGAGGAAGTGAGCAGTGAGCATGCGTCAATCGTGGGTGTACATGAGAAAAATTAATTGATTTACTTACTTACTTCTGACGTTAATGCTAACGGTTAATTAATAATCTATGTTGAAATAAATGGTTGCAAACTGGGTTAAAATAAATGATTTGTCATTCAACTTTTGATTATGTTGCCTTGAAGACTCAGAATTACGTTATATGAAATTCAAGCAATGTTGAGTGTGGTCACTGATAACGAATTGACAAAAGAAAAGAATGGCGTTGAAGAGGCTTCATATAAATGTTAGTATTTATTTATTAATCTATTTCATTTCAAGTTTAAGTCAAACTCCATATGCACATTTCCACCAACAAAATAAATTATAGAATCTAGAAAAAAAAAACACGAAACTTTTATTAGAATATTGCGCGCTATACAAGAACGAAAGTGCCAAAATAAAAAATATTGTGGCTGTAACTCAATTGGATTCAGTAGTCTGATGTCACGCCGCCCGGCAACGGCGGCCATCTTGGTTCTAAACAAAGAAAATCATTACTTTTTATTCTTCATGCTGGCTAGAACTTTTCATATGTCTTGTGATCAGAATGTGTAAAAGTCAAAACATGATCAAATTGATGGGTTTTTTTCCCCTCTGGATACGCTTTTATGCTCGCAGAAGAAATATTTCATACGGGCGTCCGCCATTGTTCCGATAGTTTAGAGCCAGTGTTACTAAGTTACCATGCGTCATTAGGAAGGAAGTGACGTTACGACTGTTAGTAAATAGTAAATAGTAAATAATGAATTTATATAGCGCCTAAACATCCACGTTAATCGTGCTCTGCGGCGCTTTACATAATAAAAATAAAAATGTTTAAAAACAACAAAATTGAAATTAAATTGTTGAAGAGTATTCCATTGTCTGCTATTTGTAGATTCAGAGAAGAAAGATAATGCCATCTGTTGTCAAAACTCATTAGACAAAGGGATGATCAGGCACAGCGCTTTTCTAGCGGTTCCAAAAGAAGAAAAAGAAAATCAAAATAAAATTCCCTTTATTCATCCCCAAGGGGAAATTTGTCTTTAGGGTCTATTCCAAGGGAAGACTGGAATAACCCAGTCGTCAGTCGCAGAGCAGCGCCGCAAATGAGCTAGGGCGAGGTGACTTGCTCAAGGCCACACAACGCAGCGGCGGGTGATTGAACTCGGTACCTTTCGGGTAGGAAGCATAGACTGTACCATTGAGCTACGCTGCCCCCCACGCAAGCCAGCAGTAACACTTAGACATATCAATACTCTTCAACAGTCGTAACGTCACTTCCTTCCTAATGACGCATGCCAGGCGGAGTTGTCGTACCAATAAGGTCGCAGGTTCAAACCCCACCACCGCCGCGAAAAAAATTTTTATTCTCTATTGTCTTCTGGCACTTTTCTACTCACTTCATATCTTGTTGTTACCAACATAAGTGCCTGCTCCACTCACTTTTCTGAATTAAAAATTCACCCCATACACCGGAGCATACTCAATGTCTCAATCGTTTCTATGTTATATGTTTGTGATGAGAATATTGGCTATTAAGCTTAACTGCTGGTCAAAATTACTTCGCGATGGTGGTGAACGAATCGGCGGTCTCAAGAAGTGGGTGAGAGAGGGATCTAGAAATGACTTTGAGTTTGAAACGAATATTTTTGTGTTCGTGGATAGCTCACACGGTAGAGCCACGCTCTCACCTGCCAGGCGGAGTTGTCGTACCAATAAGGTCGCAGGTTCAAACCCCACCACCGCCGCGAAAAATTTTTTTATTACTATTGTCTTCTGGCACTTTTCTTCTCACTTCATATCTTGTTGTTACCAACATAAGTGCCTGCTCCACTCACTTTTCTGAATTAAAAAGTCACCCCATACACCGGAGCATACTCAATGTCTCAATCGTTTCTATGTTATATGTTTGTGATGAGAATATTGGCTATTAAGCTTAACTGCTGGTCAAAATTACTTCGCGATGGTGGTGAACGAATCGGCGGTCTCAAGAAGTGGGTGAGAGAGGGATCTAGAAATGACTTTGAGTTTGAAACGAATATTTTTGTGTTCGTGGATAGCTCACACGGTAGAGCCACGCTCTCACCTGCCAGGCGGAGTTGTCGTACCAATAAGGTCGCAGGTTCAAACCCCACCACCGCCGCGAAAAAATTTTTTATTACTATTGTCTTCTGGCACTTTTCTTCTCACTTCATATCTTGTTGTTACCAATATAAGTGCCTGCTCCACTCACTTTTCTGAATTAAAAATTCACCCCATACACCGGAGCATACTCAATGTCTCAATCGTTTCTATGTTATATGTTTGTGATGAGAATATTGGCTATTAAGCTTAACTGCTGGTCAAAATTACTTCGCGATGGTGGTGAACGAATCGGCGGTCTCAAGAAGTGGGTGAGAGAGGGATCTAGAAATGACTTTGAGTTTGAAACGAATATTTTTGTGTTCGTGGATAGCTCACACGGTAGAGCCACGCTCTCACCTGCCAGGCGGAGTTGTCGTACCAATAAGGTCGCAGGTTCAAACCCCACCACCGCCGCGAAAAAAAAAAAAAATTATTCTCTATTGTCTTCTGGCACTTTTCTACTCACTTCATATCTTGTTGTTACCAACATAAGTGCCTGCTCCACTCACTTTTCTGAATTAAAAATTCACCCATACACCGGAGCATACTCAATGTCTCAATCGTTTCTATGTTATATGTTTGTGATGAGAATATTGGCTATTAAGCTTAACTGCTGGTCACAATTACTTCGCGATGGTGGTGAACGAATCGGCTGTCTCAAGAAGTGGGTGAGAGAGGGATCTAGAAATGACTTTGAGTTTGAAACGAATATTTTTGTGTTCGTGGATAGCTCACACGGTAGAGCGACGCTCTCACCTGCCAGGCGGAGTTGTCGTACCAATAAGGTCGCAGGTTCAAACCCCACCACCGCCGCGAAAAAATTTTTTATTCTCTATTGTCTTCTGGCACTTTTCTATTCACTTCATATCTTGTTGCTAATGACGCATGGTAACTTAGTAACACTAGCTCTAAACTATCGGAACAATGGCGGACGCCCGTATGAAATATTTCTCCGACGAGAATAAAAGCGTATCCAGAGGAGAAAAAAACACATAAATTTGACTATTACACATTCTGATCACAAGGCATATGAAAAGTTCTAGCCAGCATGAAGAATAAAAAGTAATGATTTTCTTTGTTTAGAATCAAGATGGCCGCCGTTGCCGGGTGGTGTGACATCAGACTACTGAATCCAATTGCTTTTCGACAAACGCTGTTACTCGTCAGGTACTCATTCTTATGTCTAATTTTATGATTAGAAAAAAAAAAAACACGAGCAAAGAACTGTTTTTCCAAGGAATTCATAACTGGCGGGATTCGAACATTTGACCTAAAAGTCGTAAGCCCAGTATTGTTTCACCAGATCACGAAGTCGTATTCATTCAATTTATAAAACAATTTCTAATAATATGCGATTTTTGACCAATTTCCGGGCTTATATATGTTATGAACTCCTTGCGTTCTTTGCCCGTCTACATATCAAAGGTTGCCGTGTTCAAATTAAAATAGTTTTATAACTAGTTAATCCATCTATTGTCTCATAACATTAAACAATTAAAAAGGGTGAAATTGTATTGAGCAAAGCACCATTATTCATTTGTTTTCGAACCAAACCAACAATTAGTCAGATATCATTATTTTATTTTACTCTATCCTCGTATTATAACAGGTATAAAGAAGAAAGAGGGTGTTGATAATCTAATTGGCTGACTTGAACGACTTTGGTAAGAAATTGGTGACGTAGACAATCTATGTGAGTTACGTCACGTACAATACACACTTTCTCTGCGTGTCTCCACCATAATAATATTATGGAGTACGACGTCTGACGTCCTCTTGGCAAATACTCTCAAACCTGGGACTTCGGTGGCGGAGTGGTTTAGGCAAGTTATTTTTTTCCTTGGACATGATTATTAACTTGCACTGTGGCCCCGAAGATCCTGGGTTCGAACCCCGCTTCAGGCACGTTCGGGTTTTTTGGGTCTTTTTTACTCCTTGTACAAAATTATTAACCGCTAATTCGCCCACTTTCAACAAACTTTTCTTTTTCCGATAGACTAACAAATTATTATTTTTTTCATGGCATGCCAAAATGACGGAACCTAACGATGCCGAACTGAGGGGTGGTTTTTTTTCTGTTTTTTTTTTTTTTTTTTTTTTTTTTATGGGGGAGGTTATGTTTTGTTTTTGTTGTTGTTGTTTCATTCATTTGGCCGGGGGGGGGGGTTTGTTGTTTTTTATTTGATCTTTTTTTTGGGGGGGGGGGGTGGGGGGGGGTTGTTAGTTGTTGTTTTTTGGGTATTTTTTTTTTGTGTTTTTTTTTTTAGAAATTAAATTCACTATTCAATTTTTCTTTCGGTGGTCGTCAGCTTGTGATTTTGGGCCTGTCAAACCAAGAGTTTACGACACCACGACGAACCCCGGGAGTTATTTCACCAGACTAGAAATCCAAATTATACCATCCATGTGGCGCTAGGTGGCAAAGTGGTTAAGGCATCGCACTGTGACCCTGAAAGTCCCAGGTTCGAACCCGGCTTCAGGCACTGTCGTGCGTTAATTATATTTTTTTCCTTTGGGCAAGATTATCAACCCCCAATTCGCTCATTTTAAACAAAAATTTTATTCAACGCGTCAAATCATTATTCAACCATTACGTATTTACTAAGAAATAATAGGGTTTTCCAATGACTTACTTAGGCCTCCCCTTGGGGCGCCCAACATGAGCCACAAGTCTTCGCCATTCTGTCCTGTCCTCCATAAGCGTACGCAGCTCCCGGATGTTGTCCATTCCTGTGTCATCTAGCAGACAGTCAATGTAAGTTTTATTCTGCCTGCCTCTGCTTCTGGTTCTCTCAGGTGGTTCCCATAGCACAAGACTGCTCAATGAGAAAGGTGGAATAATATAAAACATTCCTTTATGATGATAATAATATGCTATATTCCTTCATGGAATGCCTAGGCAGAAGACCCTGGATTGAAGGGTGTAATTCGCTTCAACAGTCATGACGTCACTTCCCTCGTAATGACGCATGGTAACTTAGTAACTGGCTCGAAACTATTGGAACTATGGCGGACGCCCTTATGAAATATTTCTCCGACGAGCATAAAAGCGTATCCAGAGGGGGGATAAAAACATTATAAATCTGATCATGTTTTGACTTTTACACATTCTGATCACAAGACATGAAAAGTTCTAGCCAGCATGAAGAATAAAAAGTACCGATTTTCTTTGTTGCCATCCGGAAGTCAACACACAAAACGATGTAACCATGATCGTTTATAGTCTGGTTAATACAGTTTAGTGAGAATTACTCATAAACGCGGATGGCAAAGAACAATAACAAAGACCTGAGTGATGTCGAATTCGAACTATCTATATGAATGAACACTCGACTCACTAGTCGAAAGCCGAGTGTTATTTCACCAGACCATAAATCCTAATTATATATGATACAAACCCATAAAAAACGTGTAATATTGGCTTGAATTTCAAGAAATGTGATATGAAATCAATGGCGTACGTAATCCAGGTGAGCTTCGTCACGTGTAATTTACACCTATTCTCTGTTTCCTCACTGGAGTTTGGGTGTCCAATTTCCTGGTTTGACGACACTACTTTTTGAACGTTGGACCTCGGCCTGTTCCGGGACTTGCATATTATTATGGTATTGATACTTGATATCTACAGTATTGTTGCTAAAATGCATGGTAAAATGATTTGCATGCTGTGTGCATTTTTAGTAGTGTGAATAATATGTGTGAAGAGAGAGAGAGAGAGAGAGAGAGAGAGAGAGAGAGAGAGAGAGAGAGAGAGAGAGAGAGAGTGAATATATATATATATATATATATATATATTATATATATATATATATATATGAGTGTTGATGGGTACTCGTAGGTACGAAAGTCCTCGCTAATGATGGTTAGAGCTAATATTAAATATAAATTGTCACTCACATTATATATTGCCAAGACGTACGTTTCTGTGGCTTTCGTCGTCCACGTCTTATGCCGACTGAAGACGTGGACGAAAGCCACAGAAACGTACGTCTTGGCCATATATAATGTGAGTGACAATTTATATATATATATATATATATATATATATATATATATATATATATATATAAATATATATATATATATATATATATTATTATTATTATGTGTGTATGAGTGTATGCGTGTGAATATGTGTGTGTGTGTGTGTGTTTGATGTTCTTGTTCAAGGTCACCAACATCTGACGGTCAATTACAGTAGAGGACTCAGTCGAATGACCTCGGTCATGTTCAGAGGGCTGCAAGGAGCAAGACATTCAGTCGGTCGTTGTCACGTCATAGGAATTTGGATATATGAAGAGATGTTTGTTTTTACACTGATGATGCGGGAATCGATAACATTGATGATGATGATGATGATAATGATGATGATAATGATGATGATGATGATGAAGAATGATGATGATGATGATGATGATGATGATGATGATGATGATGATGATGATGACGACGACGACGATGATGATGATGATGATGATGATGATGATGATGCAAGAATCGATAAAATTGATGATTATGATGATGATGATGATGATGATGATGATGATGATGATGATGATGATGATGATGATGATGATGATGATGATGATGATGATGATGATGATGATGATGATGATGATGATGATGATGGGTGATGATGATGATGATGGATGATGGATGATGATGATGATGATGATGATGATGATGATGATGATGATGATGATGATGATGATGATGATGATGATGATGGTGATGATGGTGGTGATGATGGTGATGATGATGATGATGATGATGATGATGATGATGATGATGATGATGATGATGATGATGATGATGATGACAATTTGCACGTAAGTTAGAGCCACCATTTCCATTTCACTCTAAGAGAGAACGAACTATAATGATTATCCTAACGAGCCTGACCAAACAATATCAGTCACAACAATCAAATCAGTAACAGCAGGGACGATAACACAATAACAATAACAACAACAACAACAACGACGACGAAGACGACGACGACGACGACGGCAACAATAACAAGAGCAATAACAACAACGTCAAGGTTATCGGTAATCACAACAACAGCAGCACCAATAACAACCATTAGAACATCAAGAACTTCAACAACAACGATTACATTAACAAATTATGACAACAACATCAACGATTACATTAACAAATTATGACAACAACATCAACGATTACATTAACAAATTATGACAACAACATCAACGATTACATTAACAAATTATGACAACAACATCAACGATTACATTAACAAATTATGACAACAACATCAACGATTACATTAACAAATTATGACAACAACATCAACGATTACATTAACAAATTATGACAACAACATCAACGATTACATTAACAAATTATGACAACAACATCAACGATTACATTAACAAATTATGACAACAACATCAACGATTACATTAACAAATTATGACAACAACAACAACAACGATTACATTAACAAATTATGACAACAACAACTATTACATTAACAAACTATGACAACAACAACGATTACATTAACAAATTATGACAACAACAACAACGATTACATTAACAAATTATGACAACAACAACAACGATTACATTAACAAATTATGACAACAACAACAACGATTACATTAACAAATTATGACAACAACAACAACAACGATTACATTAACAAATTATGACAACAACAACAACGATTACATTAACAAATTATGACAACAACAACAACACCGATTACATTAACAAATTATGACAACAACAACAACGATTACATTATCAAATTATCACAACAACAACGATTACATTAACACATTATGACAACAACAACAACGATTACATTAACAAATTCTGACAACAACAACAACGATTACATTAACAAATTATGACAACAACAACTATTACATTAACAAATTCTGACAACAACAACAACGATTACATTAACAAATTATGACAACAACAACTATTACATTAACAAACTATGACAACAACAACAACGATTACATTAACAAATTATGACAACAACAACAACAAAAACAACAACAACAACAAAAACATTAATGGCGATGACGACAACGACGATACCAATAAGCGGAAAGACGTGATCTCCACATCATTGTGTATCTAATTCCAATTTTAATTGTTTTCACACATGAAGCGATACCAAGAGCCAATGTATTATTAGTAATTATTATCGAATTAATTCTCTCTGACAGACTATAAACGTTTGAGGTTATACATAGAATGAAATTGACGTCACTCGGGTCTCTGTTGCTGTTGCTGTTTTTTTTTTTTTTTTTTTTTTTTGGCCATCCACGTTTATGAGTAATTCTCACAAAATTGTATTTACTCGACTATAAACGTTTTAGGTTACACATAGTTTTGTGTGTTGGTCCGTTATACTTCCGGATGGCAATGTTGTGAGCTTCTTAACCAAGCGCACACTATCTATACATAGTTTGTCTGTTGGTACGTTATATAATATCCGGCTGGCGGATGTTGTGAGTAGTTTACCTTAAGACATATCATCGATATGTTTACGAAGACTACGGCGTGACGGAATGCCACAAATCCCGTGTTTTGATAGGTCAAAATTCTACGGGTTAATTGACACGTATGTTGTAGACTTGTTTATCACTGAGGTTCATTGATTAAAGGATTAGTATGTTTATATATATACAACATACAAAGCCGATACCCACGGACTTTGAAAAAATAATTAGTTGAAAATTTTGGTCAGAATTTTCTGGGTTTTTTTACTTCAAATATCAATCCATTCAAATGACCCAACCGAAATAAGAAAAAAGTCATATCCTCTTAAAACCTAAATCTTGATTTAATTTTTTAGATTTTAGTTTATTTGAGATGTTCTGAGTTACTTAAATCGATCAATATTTAAAATAAACGTTTATTGGCCAAATTGTATTTTTAGATCTAATTTTTTGGCATTGTACATCACAATGCATTGCGTCTTATCTAACTGAAACCCTTACATAAATACCTACCCCTCACACACACACACACACACACACACACACACACGTATACACAACCAAAGCATCTGCTGTCAACGTTTTTAGACCGATTTCAAATTCTGCAGTATATTGTTTTCTCTCAAACAATATCTTTAATTGTAATATCGTCCCACATGTTTAGTGTTGCTGTTGGCAAGGGACGCCCTGTAAAGCGCTTTGAGCACAATTTGTGGATATTGCGCCCTTATAAAATTTCATAGGTTTTTTTTTTTTGTTTGTTTGTTTTGTTTTGTTTTGTTTTGTTTTTTGTTGTTTTTTGGGGGTTTTTTTTTGGGTGGGGGGGTTTGGGGGGGGAGGGGTTAGGTTTGTTTTTGTTTTTTTGGCAGGGGAGTGTTTTGTTGGGGTAATTTTCAACAGAAAAAGTTACGTTTAATATCAATGTCAGTTATGACTGAGAGCATTTAAGGTACAGTTGGTCCATTTTAAACCCCTTTTATTCATAAGATGTGATATGGATTTTAATACCCGACGTGTACATATTTACAGGACTGATAATCAACAGTAATCATGGGCTTGACGATGTAACATTGTCGTCATGGACGATATTGTGTTCCGTTGGTTTGAGAGTATTTAACATTACACCTATTATGGGCCTATAACGATTTGGATTATCAGACCTGCGAATAAGTTCATGTCGGTAACACAAGTCCAGATAATGAAATGGTAGATAAAATATAAACTTATTTTATATAGCGCAATATCCATTAAACGTGCTCAAATCGGTTTACAAAGAGTCCCTGATCAACAGCAGCACGTAAAATTTAGAACGAGATATGACACATGCTGTGTGTGTGTATATATATATATATATATATATATATATATATATATATATATATATATATATATATATATATATATGAGCCAAGGTCAAAAGGTGCCAATTTTTTTTCTCAAAATAAAAGTGACATAATAGTCCATTCATGTTTCTATATGTGTAGCAAAAACCCTGTACTTCATGAATCAAAGGCCCTTTAGATAACTTTAAGGTCTAACGCAGCATAATATCGTCAACACTACCTATAGGTTGCTGGTGTCACCTGTGACCGGTGACACCAGAATGAGACAAAAAAACTCAATAACCAAATGATTTTTGTTGAGTATCAAACTTTATTTAGTAAGTTATAGACAAAAAGACACAATCAACAACAATCATAGTACAATAGTGTTACCAACTATTGGAGAAAATGTTGCTTTTTGGTGTCACCGGTCACAAGCAACATAGAATGCAAATATATTATTTCATAAAAATGTATGTACAATAACAACAACAACAATATTGCATATGTTTATTACCAGCAGGGTTCAGAAACTTTTGGAATAAAATGTTGGGAAATAATGTGACCAAAGCATATCTTATTTAGCGACATTGTGTCACTTGTGACATTAGACCGATGACACCATTACTTATGTCACAAGCAATACCAAATTGCAATTTCGACAATATATCATTAATTTCAGTCAAACCAGTGTAATAATCACAGTTAAATACGGAATTTAATAATATTCAGAAACCAAAGACTTCAAAAATAGATATTTAGATGGAAATTAGAGCATCTGAATGTGACTTGTGACATAAACCGGTGACACCATTACTTATGTCACAAGCAACACCAAATCACACTTTCGTCCTTAATATATCATTATTTTCAGTCAAAAAATCACAATAACCTACTCTAAAACTAAAATGAAATTCAATAATATTTTAAGAAAGTAAATACATTCAAATTGGAAATATACTTAGAAATTAGTAATACCATTGTTGCTATTACTTTGGTCAAAATCGTCACTAGAACGCAATTTTGCCTCAATAAATCAAGAATAGCAACTGAACACATGTAATATAGCCTGTTAAAATGTAATCAATGACATTTCAAGCTTTGAAGAACATGAAAACAGAAATACATTAGAAACTTCAAACTTAAGTGTCACCTGTGACATTTTAACCTATGACACCAATGGTCACAAAAAAGTACCAGAAGTCACACAAACACTAGATAAATATCAGCCATGGTAATGAATTCATGTAACCATACGGTAACATCCGCCCTACTGCTCAAATCTGCTAGTTTGTAGTAATTTAGTGTGTTAATAGTAAATCAAATCAAATTTCTTGACAACCCTTCTTTTATCTGGATTCGTCAAAAGCTTGAGTTTTGTCTTTTTCTTGATTGATACAACCCTGAAACATAAAAAGTTAGAATTACAAGGAAATAATTAATTGTGTCAAAATCACATTCTTATGTGAGATGTCATAATATCATATTTGTAAGTAGAATAACAGCTGAAAACATACTTTTTTGGTGGCACTTTATAACATCCAATATCAAGTGTTGCTTGTGACAATGTAAAATAGCAATGACACCAAAGTTCAACTTACCTTTTCTGCCTGGAGCCACGCTGGAAAGGCAAATGAAAGTGCTGCACTTCAAAGACTGGTAAGAAGGGTGGATCAAAATTGCGAATCGCCATTTAATGAAACAAACTTCCACGTGTTCACGCATGTCGTGTTGCTTGTGACAAATGACACTAAAACCAATAAACCTCGATATCGGTAAAAAGGTATACATTTACTCCAAGATTTGAGTTCAGATAGTAAATCCATGCTTTTTTCTCATAATAAAACGTTTTTATAAACATTAAACATGAGCTTTAAAGTTTCGTGTCGAGTCTTAGTATTGTGCTGTGTTTGATGACACCAAAGGTCACAAGCAACACCAACTTTTTAAGAAGTCTATATGAAACGTAATCAGATATGTAATATGCTGCAATTGCGTTTAAAAGTAAATTTTGACTTTATACTATTAGTCAAATTTCAATCACGTGAGCTAAAACATCACATTTAATTTCTACATGATTTCTAAAAAGGTGATGCGTTGACCTCGTTTTAAGCACATGCCAAACAGCATTCAAATTTCACTTTCAAGTTGTTTATTTCATATTCTGTTGAACAGAGTATGTTGAGCTATCTCATTTTATCTCTTCTTCATATTATCAATTGATTCCAAGCATTAACCCCATGAAAACAGCCCATAATTAAGTAAAAATCAAATTTTCTTAACACTGGTATCAGGCGGGCACCTTTTGACCTTGTCTCATATATATATATATATATATATATATATATATATATATATATATATATATATATATCTTCTTTCCGATCCGAAAGCGAGTGTCATACCACAAGACTACATTATAGCCGCACAACAACTACACCAATTAATTATGAGCCTATAACAATTAGGGTTATTAGACCTGCAAATACGGCTATTGTGCGGCTATGTGGTCACGTGGTATGACACTCGCTTTCGGATCGGAAGGTCCTGGGTTCGAGCCTCTCGCTCAACGCATAGTTGAGTCCTTGGAAATGGCTCTTTACTCACATTCTCTCACCGTACTCAGGTGTAAAACGAGTACCTGTCCGTTAACAGAGTGTCGTTGTCCGAAAAATTGTAATATCGCCGAACAGGCGTCATGTCCCGTCCTACATGTTAAATGTTGCTGTTGACCAGGGACCCCTTGTAAAGCGCTTTGAGCACATTTAGTGGATATTGCCCTATATAAAGCTCAATTATATTTAAAGCTTAATTATACGCAAAATAGAAGATGTTGAGGGTATCATGGACAGACAGGTGTACGAACGAGGAAGTGTTGGAGAAGGTGAGAAAGGAAAGGGAAGAATACTGATCGATACCATCAGAAAGAGGCAGTTACGGTTTCTGGGACATGTGTGGAGAAGAGACGGAATAGAAAAGTTGGTAACTTCTGGGATGATCGAAGGAAAGAGAGCTAGAGGAAGACAAAGAATGACATATCTAAATAACCTAAGAATGGCCAAATGTGACATAAAAAGCAACACAGATTTCATGCACACCGCAGTCAGAGGATCGTGATTCGTGGAGACACCTGACCGGCAACGTGCTCAAGTGCACAAGAACTACGATGGATGATGATGATGATGATGATGATGATGATGAAGTACGTACACGTCAGTAACACACGTCAGATAATGATATTGTAGATAATAAGGTTGGTGACTCCTGAAATGCACAAAATGACATTGAACTTGACAGAAAGAATTAACCTGGCTGGAGTCTTTGTCAAAATGAGATTAATTAATTTACATCACAGAACCTTGAGACGGATTGAAGGGTGGGGGAGACGAAGATGGGGTGGGGGCAGGTGGGTGGGGGCCAAGGCGGCAGCGGGGGGGGGGTCGCTTTATATCGTCACTGTACGTGGATTCTATAATAAACAATTGTGAAATAACCTTGTTTACTACATACTCGTACATGTAGGTACACTGTATTGTCGCCACGTAGGTACTTAAAATATTAGATACAACAACATCCGGAAAGGGGGGGGGGGGGGGCGATTTAAAGCGTATGAGTGTGAGCTTCCGCGAGGACGAGAGACGCATGCGCACAACCAACATGACGTTATCTCTCTAATAACTTTTCCGCCGGTGACGTCACAGACTATGGGTGACGTCCAATCAAGGGACGCTACTCTTCCGCTAATCTCATTCCCTATTGGATCTGTGTTAGGTTTTTGTTTTTGTTTTGTTTTTTTTGTTTTGTTTTTTTACTGTGGTTTGTTTGTTGTTTCTTTCTTTCTTTTATTTTCTTTTCTTTAGTGAAACATCTTGTTTCTTTGTTTCTTTGTTTTAAATCTAGAAAATATTTTTATGTTCAGGCAAAATGAAATTTTTTTCATCATCAATACCATCTCTATCACCAATATCACTATCATGATCACTATGACCTCAACCATAACATTCTCAACTTCCTCGTCCTCCTCCTCCTCCCTCTCCTCTCTCCTCCTCCTCCTCCTCCTCCTCCTCCTCCTCCTCCTCCTGCTCCTCCTCCTCACCCCTCCCCCACCACACCAGTGTTTCACCGACATTCCATCACAAACACATTTAAACTAATATTAATAATAATAATAATAATAATACACATTTATATAGCGCTCATTCTCGTGTAAAACACAAGCTCTGGGCACTTTACAATATAAATATCAATTTTAAGTGAAAAAAATAAAAAAATAAAATAATAATAACAATAACAATTCATAGCCAAATCAAGGATTCATAGAGTTAAGAAAAACAAATACAGTAAAAATGTGTCTTGAGATTCTTTTTAAAAGTAGGTAAAGACTTGCACTCCCTCAGACCACGTGGTAGTTCATTCCAAATCTTGGGGCCGAAACAAGCAAACGATCTATCACCAAATTTTGTTCTTGATCTTTTTTCCGAAATTTTCGTTTGGTCATTACATGATCTTAAAGTGTAATTTTCAAATTTACACATGACCACGTGATCTGTGAGATATGCCGGTGCTATACCAGCCAAACACTTATAAACAAGACACGCTGCCTTGTAATATGTGCGCTTTTCAATGGGCAACCAGTGGAGAGAGGCCAACAAAGGGGTTGCATGATCAAATTTATTTTTGCCAAAAACTAATCTTGCTGCACTGTTTTGCAGTAGTTGCAATTGTTTAATAGAAGCCTGAGGCAAGTTGACAAGCAGCGAGTTACAATAGTCTAGTTTCGAAAAAATGAGGGAAACAACCAATGTTTTACATGTTCCAATTGCAATATACTGACGGATCGAACTGATTTTCTTCAATTGAAAGTATAAAGATTTACAGAGAGCAGAAATGTGAGCTGACATTTTCATTTCTGAATCAAAATAGACACCCAAATTTTTCACAGTCTTTGAAACTTTGATCTTTTCACCCCCAATCAACACCTCAAGACCATCATTCACCTTCAACTGCCCTCTATTTCCCACAATCATCACTTCTGTTTTTGACTCATTCATTTTCAACTTGTTTGCATTCATCCACTCCTTCACATCCGTCACACATTCTTCCACACGTTTCACAATATTTTCGAGATTTTTAGTTTTATCAGTAGCATAAAGTTGCGTATCATCTGCATAGAGATGATAGCGCAGCCCATGACCAGTGATGACATTAGATAATGGAGAAGTATACAAAACAAAAAGAATTGGACCCAAAACAGAGCCTTGAGGAACACCAAAAGACAATGTATGTTGACGAGAAAGTTTATCTAAAATCATAACCTGTTGCTTTCTGCCATCTAAATAAGATTCAAACCACTGCAAGACAGTCCCAGACAAGCCAAAGGTTATATTAAGTCGTTTAATGAGAATACCGTGATCAATAGTATCAAACGCCGCCGAAAGGTCTAACAATGTCAGAAGAGAAACAGAACCTTTATCTAAAACATCAAGCAAATCACTCGCAACACAGCACAGAGCAGTTTCTGTGCTGTGGTAAGAACGATAAGCTGACTGAAATTTTTCCCATAGATTGTTTTCATGGAGATGTTGTGAAAGACGTCTGAGTACAACTTTTTCAAGGATTTTAGAAAGAAATGGCAGATTTGAGACGGGACGGTAGTTACTAAGGTCATTTACATTGAGATTTTGCTTTTTTATGAGAGGCTTTACAATTGCATGTTTATAGATATCTGGGACTTGTCCTGAGATAAGTGACTGATTTATAATATAAGTTATGCAAGGTATCAATTCAGGAAGACATAATTTCAAAATATTAGTTGGTAAAGGATCTAAATCACATGACTTCGAGGAAGATGAAAAAATTATTTTAGAAATCTCTTCTTCAGTTGTTTCTTTAAAACAAGAGAATCCCTGTGAACCCGAAAAAGGGTGGAAATTTATATCTTCATTTTGCACGAGGTCCAAATTGTAATATCGATAAAGTGACTTCAACTAATCGTTAAAATTCTTCTCTCCTTCAATCTGGTTGAGTGCACATGCCCTCAAGTCTCTCTCACTCTCTCTCTCTCTCTATCTCTCTCTCTCTCTTCTCACACTCCCTCTTCTCTCTCTCTGTCTCTTTCTCTCTATCTCTCTCTTCTCCCTTTCTCTCTCTGTCACTCTCTCTCACTCTCTCTCTATCTCTCGTTCTCTCTCTCTTCTCTCTCTCTCCCTCTCTCTATCTATCTATCTATCTATCTA
>NC_088360.1:28392057-28399557 GCF_034508935.2 Berghia stephanieae
TAACTCCTGCACCATTGGCTACAAGGCTCTAAAGGACTTAATTTGTTTTACAATGAGTCCAAGTGGCTCAGAAGGACTTACTTAAAAATATTTTCATTGAGAATTCCCGAAATAAATAACGATAAAGATAATTGATCCCACAAATTACCGAATAGATGTGCGACCGGTTTTAGACACGTTACTGCTGTGTAACACTTCTTAAATTATATTTATAAACATACGTTTTTAAAGTGCCGAAAATGTTTATGTTGCTATGCCTTCTGTCGTGGTTTCATCACATAGAATTATTTTTTGAATTGTTCTTGCTTTTTTATATTCAGAATTGAAATAAATAAATAAATGATAACTGTGACATTGAATGTAAGCTTCAGTTTAATATACGAAAACAGATAAAATGGACGTATCGGGTTTCCCCTTCATCAACAACACATGATGAATTAAAAACTACAGACGAATGAGATAATGTGGTAGTGGCGTTGTTAAGATGCATAAACAAAAACATTGATGGACAGGAAATTGTATGCTACTTTGTGAGGATGCGCGAATTAAAACAGAGCAATAGAAATTTATAAAAGGTGCGTCCTTAATTATGTCAAAAGAGGGGAGGCGGGAAGGAACTGTGTAATGCAGTATAGAAAGTGAACTAAAATAAAGTTTGGACTATTGTTGGAAAATAAATACAATGGAATTGGAAATAAATACAAAATATAAGGGATGTAGGTATTAATATATTAGTGGCATTAGCCACAGCAGAAGCAACAATAGAAATAGTAGTAGTAGTAGTAGTAGTAGTAGTAGTAGTAGTAGTAGTAGTAGTAGTAGTAGTAGTAGTAGTAGTAGAAGTAGTAGTAGTAGTAGTAGTAGTAGTAGTAGTAGTAGTAGTAGTAGTAGTAGTAGTAGTAGTAGTAGTAGTAGTAGTAGTTAGTATAGTAGGGATGCAGAAAATAAAGACAGGCATTTCAATTTTGACACTGCGCCGCCAAGTCTGGGACTTTTTTGTCCTAGTGCGGAAGTCTACTATATTTTTCTACTATCACAAACGATATGAACACGGGACTGGGACAGTCCTGTCCCGTTGAATTTGTAGCATTTCACAACGGCTTGGGACACAACGGGACTGTTTTGTCCCGTCCCAATAGGTGCGGAAGATTTCTCTAAATTCTATATGTTACAGATTTGGGACAGGACTGTCCAGGGACAGTCCTGTCCTAGTGCGGAAGAGGTGTTACAACACCTGGATAGAATACGTGGTCTTCTGCGAACCTGGAAGCAGAGCCCGCCTGTCCCTGCATCGGTCCCCAGGCGGGATGCGAGGACTCAACCACCAACCACATCACAGATTGGAACCCTGCGCGTTTACGCGGCGAGGGCCGTCTGGGTCCAATTACTCCTACCTGCCAGGAGTTTCCTCCTACCTACCAGGAGGTTCAGTTCCCACTCCGGCTACACCGTTGGTCCGATCTGCGGGCACCTCCCACCCTCATAGGAGGTGCCAAGCATAGAGAATACTCCCTAGTCTGTGGTGCCAAGCTCTCACATCTGGGCTTCGTACATCTCCTACCTGCTAGGTTTTGCCAAGTACCCACGATTGAGCCCCGTATGCCTCCCCGCGGCTGGGAGGTGACGCGCGAGATCGTCCCTTCGGGTCATTGATTCCCCAACCATGACCCTTTCAGTACAGCCATTTGGAAAACGTACTCTCTGCCCCAACAGGAGCCGTATCTCCAGCACATCCTGGCCCGCAAAGCCAGAGCTCCACGTCCGTAGCCGCCGCCCTCGCCTTGCAGCTGGGCGTGGGTGCCATTGGTTAGCTTTACCGCTTTAGGTTGGGGCCGCAAGGGGGTGGATAACAGAATGGAGGGGGTGTCCGGCTAGCGGTGGCTAGCCAGCCGTGGGTGTCCGATGGGTGACGCCATGAAAACGACCCATCGAACGTGTCTAGTAGGTGACGCCATGAAAACGGCCTACCGAACGAATGCCCGGGATAGGGGTATCCTATTCGGGTGCCTGGTTGAATCACATTCGGTTCGCGCTTCCCACGTCAGGCCGTTGTTAGGCGCCTGAAATTAGCTGGTTTCTCCGGGATGGTCTCGTGACTGTGCACCGGTCCATCTCTTGCTCTAGGTTAGCACTTAAGCGCCCCTGCCAGTGTATGATACGTACGTCAAGGCAGTGATTCATTAGGGGCGTACAGGCGGATTCTTACGAGTACGGGACGTAAAAGAGAGAGGATGGATGACATTTACTAACGACCAGCTTATATGTGACCCTCCGTCTCAAAACGGTATTATGTCGGGATGATGCATAACCCAAAAATGTAAATTTAGAGATAGAATGATGACAAATCGGACCTTAGAAGTTTTTGCAAAGCTATAAATAGTATTTATATTCCACCATGACGTAGAGAAAGTAAACTAACGAAAGAGTGAATATTGGATATGAATTCAATTTCCCTAACATAGTGTATCCCGACATAATACCGCTTTGAGACGGTGGGTCACATATTTAGACTAGAAAATAAAAGGTCATCACTCTGAAAATGGAAGATCAATTACGCAAGGCATTCATTTTACACCAGCCCTACGGGAGAGTAACTTTACACTTCCAATTATATTGGAACCAGTTTTTATGACAGCACACTTTTAGTCCTCATTACAAGGGGGGTCCACTCACATTTCACTGCTGTTATCCAAGTGTTGTGACTTATTGGTTTTTTGTTTGTTTGTTTTTTTGTTGTTTTTGTTTTGTTTTTTGTTTTTTGTGTATGTTTGTGAGTTTTATTCACACTTAAAAATCATCAAGCCCTTTGAAATAATGCTTACATATTATGATTACTCTTCAACAGTCGTAACGTCACTTCCTTCCTAATGACGCATGGTTACTTAGTAACACTGGCTCTAAACTATCGGAAAAATGGCGGACGCCTGTATGAAATATTTCTCCGGCGAGCATAAAAGCGTATCCAGAGGAAAAAAAACCCCATAAATTTGATCATGTTTTGACTTTTACACATTCTAATCACAAGGTATATGAAAAGTTCAAGCCAGCATGAAAAATAAAAAGTAATGATTTTCTTTGTTTAGAACCAAGATGGCGGCGGTTGCCGGGCGGCGTGACATCAGACTACTGAATCCAATTGTCATCAACATAGTGTTCACTGTACTGGACATAACTAAGGGACATAATCGATTACAAACGCATTCCCCTAAAAAGCAGTGGTCTGACATTTTCCCGTTATAATATTAAAATGTCAGCTGTTTTGAATTTCGCTGACATTAAAGTTGACATCATCATAATACTACTAATAATATTGTTATTTACCTTGCCATGTTCCCCCTTGAATTGAAATCCTCCCGACCTCCCCAACCTTCCCCGCCCGTTCCTCATCACCAAACATCCCTCAATACCTCAAGCCGTCTGTCTCTACTTCGGCCTAAAAAGTAGAGAAGACGACAAGGAAATAACAGAAAATTGAAAATAATTTTTTTTTGTTTTGTTTTGTTTGTTTTTTTTTGTTTTGTTTTTTTCTGGTTTGTTTACATTGTATCTCGTCTGTGCTTTGGATTGGATGTGGGCGTAGAATTCTGAAGGACAAACTTTACGGCCAAAATCTTAACAAGTCAACAACGGCAGTACTCTGGAAAAACTAGTATTTAAAATTTTGACCAGAAAATTCGTCCTTCCAATATCTACCGATTTAAATGACTCTTATATTGACAAAGAAAATTGAAAAAATAATAAATAATTTTAAAAAAAACAACAGAAAAACCTATCAAACCGAGGACTTCGGGTCATTGAAATCGATCGATTTTATATTGGACTAGTTTTCTGGCCAAATTTTTAAATATTTATTTTTCCAGAGTTCGGCATTTTACTGGCTAAAAATACATGTTTTTGTTTATTATTTGGGGAAGGGGGGGGGGGGGGGGGGGGGGGGGCGGGGGGGGGGGGGGGGGGAGGGAGGGTCAGAGTACGGGAAGACTGTTGAGTGGCTCAGAGATCCGTTGTCGAGTCCGTCTTATTGTCACAAAAGTTAAGCAATGTTATCCGTGGTCAATGACCAGTATGGCGACAGCGATAGTGGAAAAAAAAATTCTGGTCTCGCCAGTAAATCCCTGGGGTAGATGATATTATGTACTCAATTTAGGTGTGGAATTATAGACGTGAGTATTTTATTTAAACAAAACTAGCAATTAATTCGCGAGTTCCCAGTTTGAGAGTTTTTGCCAAGATGAGGATCTCTTAAATCGATCAATATTTAAATGGCGGGTTTTCTGGCCAAATTTATATATTTTTTATAATTTTTAAGTTTAGATTTTATATGGCGCAATATCCACTAAACATGCTCAAAGCGCTTTACAAATGGTCCCTGACCAACACGAAACATAAAGAACGAGACATGACGCCTGTTAGGCGATAATACATTTATTTTTCCAACAGAGACAACGCTGGTAGCGGGCAGGTACTCATTTCACACCTGAGTACGGTGAGAGAATGTTTGAGTAAAGAGTCTTTTCCAAGGACTCAACTAAGCGCCGTGCGAGGCTCGAACCCAGGACCTTCCGATCCGAAAGCGAGTGTCATACCACTATGCGGCTATGTGGTCTAGTGGTATGACACTCGCTTTCGGATCAGAAGGTCCTGTTGAGTCCTTGGAAAAGGCTCTTAACTCACATTCTCTCACCGTACTCAGGTATAAAGTAAGTACCTGGTCATTAACAGCGTTGTCTTTGTCCGAAAAATTGTAATATCGCCTTACAGGCGTCATGTCGCGTCCTACATGTTAAATGTTACTGTTGACCAGGGACCCCTTGTAAAGCGCTTTGAGCATATTTAGTGGATAATACCGTTTTGAGGCGAAGGGTCACATTTGATACCACTAATAGACCACATAGCCGCACGTACATGTTTTTCCAGAGTGTTCTACAGATAACTGGTTTATAATGAGCGAAGTCTTCCGTAAAATGGTTGTCGTTGACGTTGATGTTGTTATGTAATAATAATAGTTCTTTCTGACGTGTTTTATAGATATTGACTGTTATAACGATTTGACGGTGGTGGGTGTAATCTAATCCGCACGCACGTCAATATTGTGATATCTTCCACAGCCTGTGAATAGTGGGAGGTTGGTCGGTGGCAGGCAGAATCGATAAGTCTACAGGATAGGCGGCGTTTTAATACTGCATACTGTATTGTGTCGTTGTATTATTATTATTATTATTATTATTATTATTATTATTATTATTATTATTATTATTATTATTATTATTATTATTATTATTATTACAATATATTGCTTTTGTTGTTGTCGTATTTGTTTTTTATTGTATGGGTATAGATAGTATGCGCTTGGCTAAGAAGCTCATAACATTGCCATCCGGAAGTATAACGAAAGGACCAACACACAAAACTGTGTGTATCCATGAACGTTTATAGTCGGTTAATACAGTTCAGTGAGCATTACTCATAAACGCGGATGGCAAAAAACAATAACAAAGACCTGAGTGACGTCATCTTCGAACTATCTATATGTGCGTGTGCGCGCACGCGTGTTTGTTTGCGGGTTTTTGTCACCTATTTCACGTTATTTTGGCCATAAATTTTCATTTCAAATACTGGCTTATTTAAAATAAATAAATAAATAAATAAATAAATACAATTTCCTTTATTCATCACATAGGGGAATTTTTTCTCTTGGGTCTTTTCCCTAGGGAAGACTGGAATAACCCAAGCGTCAGCCGCAGAGTAACGCCGCAAATTGAGCTAGGGCGAGATGACTTGCTCGGGTGATCGAACCCGGTATCTTTCGGTACGAAGCAAAGACCGTACTGCTGATAATTCTGACACCTCGACAAGCATAGATTGAATACGAAATCCTATAGGTTGCAATTTAGCATTACAAGCCATTTACTTTGTCATTTCATGAGCTGATCAGAATTTGTATTTTAACCAAAATCATTTTAAAAAACCTAAACAATTTAAAAAAGAAGATAGTTATCAACAGAAAATGTGATATAGATAGTATGCGCTTGGTTAAGAAACTCACAACATTTCCATCCTGAAGTATAACGGACCAACACACAAAACTATGTGTCTGGTTAATACAGTTTAGTAAGAATAACTCATAAACGTGGATGGCAAAAAGACAATAACCAAAACCCGAGTGACGTCATCTTCATTCTATCTATAGATAGTATGCACTTGGTTAAGAAACTCACAACATTGCCCTCCGGACGTATAACGGACCAGCACACAAAACTATGCGTAACCACCGTGAACGTTGAAAGCCTGGGTTAATACGGTTTAGTGAGAATTACTCATAAACTGCGGGTGACTTACTTACTTACTTATCCGAACCAGCGACCACCTGAGCTCTCGCCCTTCGGTCTTGTGCCATGACGTAGAAGTTAGACGTCTTTTGTAGTTGTTCCAGGTGACTATAAAGTGTGTTACTGATGCTTGGATTTGGTGGGAAGAATGTGCATCTCGGATCATAAAGAGTAATAACAAAGACCCGAGTGACGTCAACTTCATTCTTTCTTTACTGTTCTCAACTCCTGTTTTGGCCGCTTCTTGATTCGATTTGATGACAGTGATGATGCCATTTATACAAGAAGTCATCCCCGCACCTGGGGGACACTCATTTGCATGACCTAGAAACACTGTTCACCCGACTGTGTGAAACAGGGCTCACCGCTCGACCGACTAAATGCAAATTAATTTGCGTACAAAACACTAGACTTCCTGGGTTATAAGAACGTTGCAGCCTGAACAAAAAAAAAATAAAAGTTTTGCTGTTTTTGTTTTTTTGGGGGTTTTTTTGTTTGTTTTGTTTTCTTTTTGTTATGTTTTCTTAGTTCTTTGGGGGTTTTTGGTAGTTTTTTTTTTCTGTTTGGTTGTTTTTATTAGTCTTGGTTATTTTTTTTATTTTATTTTTTTTTTTTTTTGGTTTCTTTTTTTTTTTTTTTTTTTTTTTTTTCTTTTTGTTTTTTGTTTAATTGTTTGCATTTTTGTTGTTATTTTTGTTTGTTTTGTTTTGTGTTTGATTTAGGTCTATTCCCAAGAGAGTATTATTATGCCGTCTTCAATCTTCAATGGCTTGTTTTTGCAAGTCACTGCAAAGGTTCAGTTCGGGTCCAATCAAAACAGGGAACAGTCACAGATTATCTCTTTGACAAGCAAATGCATTTAAAACTGTTTTAAAAGTTTCCAAGTTTCCATTCAACGTCCGTTGTGTCCGATGGCTGGACATTCCAGTCATTTATTGTTCGTGGGGAAAAGCCTGTATTTGTTTGTGTCTGTTCTTGTAAATGGTTGTGTGTATTGTGATGGATTTTATCTACGTGTAGCGTGCCTCTCTGATTTGCTTTTTATGTAGTTTGGGATGATGATGGATGAGTTTGGGCCGTTGATGGTTTTATGTAAAGATGCCTTGCGCCGGTTTTTCAATAGATAGTATTCACTAAGAAGCTCACAACATTGCCATCAGGAAGTATAACG
>NC_088360.1:28404557-28432057 GCF_034508935.2 Berghia stephanieae
TCTTGTGACGTCGCTGTAATCCTATTCATCTCTGGCATCTGGGTCGATTCTCCTCGTAGATATTTGTGGTTGTCTTGTGTAAACGTTGAATCTCATTGTAGATGAAATTGTAAAAATTCAAGATTAACTGTGTGCGAGATCTTGAATTTAAATGAAGTTTGACTTATCCAGCAAGTCAAAAGAAAGTTGTGAACTCAGCCATGTGTTGACAAAGAGTTCGTGTGTAGTAGTCGACAGAGGTCGTGTGTTGTAATTGTCTGTGTTTGTTGATCGAGTTTTGATGAGGTGGCATGTGAGTACACACCAGGTAGATGATGTAATCTGTAGAGTACCGGTGGGTGACGTGAGTCCAATCACCAGTTAGATGATGTAATCTTGCAGAGTTCCGGTGGGTGATGTGAGTCCACACACCAGGTAGAGGATGTAACAATAACGTAGTCTAGTAGTGTATGTAGTGGGGTCGAATAAGGTCAACAATATTTTCGTTTTTTTTTTTTTTTGAACGCAGGTTGTTGAATATCATACGATAATGAATCCAAGGAAATCGCTCATGTGGCGTTTTGCGATACTTTTTCCTGCATTGTCTTATATACATATATAGCCTTTATCCTTTACAATGATACTAAGACAGGCGTTATTATAATATTCAATGTTTATAAGTTGTAGATATGGGTGCTGCACACTTGTGTATTGACATAAGTTTAAATTTGAATACGCTCACCACTGCATATGAAGGAAGTAGTATTGTTCACAATTGGACATCATTTTTGTAAAAACAATCGTATCTTGAACGTTTATGTAATTATTGACATCGTACATCGTTGGGTATTGTTGTCGTAGAAGTAAATACAAGTAATCCAATTGTTCAATAAAGAATGTAAATATAAAAAGGTTTATGGAAGAAATCTGTGTTGATACAGATATTATTTTATGAATTCTGTCAAGTTTGTATAAGTTGAAAGGTACGATGTAATTGAGGTTGCTGTGTATTTGTAGTCTGTAGATTGTGTTGATTCTGGACGTATCAATGGCGTAGTGTTTTGTCGATATGCTTACTCCATTTCAAGGTATTCGTGGATAGACCAAAGGGATTAGGACATTTCCCGACCTCTGTTGTGGTTGTGTTTGAGTTGGCTCTGTCGTTGCCATCAGCGTTCCCGTTATGACTGATGTTTTCAAGTGTCCTCTTTCGTGATGACTGTATAATGTTTTAGTGTAAACACTACTTCTACCTTTGATTAACTCGAATTATTCCCCTTAAAATCCCTAATTTAATGAACTATGATCTTGTTTATTTTATCATTATTATTGGTGTTATCGTAGCACTTCCTACCATTTCAATTTATTGCTGAATGATTACACACTTAAGATTTGACAATTGAACATAACTTCTTCTTCAACTCAGTTACAAATTTTATGATATAAATGTTAAATTCAAACCACGCAGTAAATATTGATTACAATTACAACAGCAAATTGATAGGAGAAAAATATGATAATCAAAATATTTGCAGAAACGATATACACTCTGGTCAATAAAAATTCAATGTTTCGCGCCTTTGCCCTCGGCTTATAAAAATATTCATATAACTCATTGCGACGTTATCTCGCGCCTCTTAATATAGCATTGATAATTGTGTGCGCTTTAACCACGCGCATCGTATTTATAAAAATTCTCCGCCTTCTGTATCATTTCATAATGTTAAACCATGCGCTTTAATCAAACGCAAAATAAAATATTCCCGAACGCATCATTCCTGCGTCTCGTAATTTAAACCGTGTGCACTTTAATTACCGCGTCTTACATCACTGCGCTTATTTACCCACTATGCATTTACAGCATTTTACCATATGGGTTACTTATAATTCGCTGATTCTTAACAAGTTAACCACTTGTGTCACAAATATTATCAGCTCACATGACATGATAATGCATTTTCAATATTTTGTTATTCTTCCGTAATAACATTTTAACTCCCATTACAAGACATCAGTCTTTCATAATAATTAATACTCCGTCATTGTATTTATATTATCTGCTTTTAATTCTCCGACTTTAAACCAAAAGTCCGTTATTCCGTTATTATGAGAATATGTCTCCTTTTAAAAATCACGATGAAACGCGTTTCAAAACAAAACTAAACAAAACAACGATTGACTCATAGTGACTCAACTTAATTTTCGGTGATAAAATCAAAATGTCTCATGTAATCTATTATAACGCCATTTCTCATTACAAATATATAATTAGCTCTGTTGTCGATTACTTGGCTGCGTTAACCACACATTTATTACCAAGAATACAAACAGATATAAAACTTTGCTCTTTGTCATGAACCCATGAATCTCAAAGAGTCAATATCAACCTACCAATTCATCCCTATTGACGGGAGAAAAATATAATCAATGATGTTGTAATATAACAATAAATACCATAAGACATTTTTCAATTATCAAAACTTATAATGTACGTGTTATTATTGCCATCGTCTTCTTGAGTCATTTTGACAGAAAATAAAACGTAACAACATTAAATAATGGACCAACTGTCTATGTAATTCCAACAGTAACATACAAAAATTGAAATAAAAATCGACACATCTTTGTTACTGATATTAACAAAACATTGCCATTAACGGTACAAATTAATATTCGAAGATTTGTTCCGAAACGCCCGATTATAAGTAAACGCATTTTCATTTATTTTGAAAAATAAAACGCACTAAAATATTCATTTAAATTCTGCAATTTTTCTTCATCTCTCCCTCTCCTCTTTTTAAATATTTAAAATACATATAGCATCAATATGATATTATTATTATTATTATTATTATTATTATTATTATTATTATTATTATTATTATTATTATTATTATTATTATTATTATTATTATTATATTTTGCCGTTCTATAATATATTGCTTTTAGTTTTTAATATATTTTCTTGTTCCATCTATGGTTCTTAATTTCAATATTATTTCGTTTAATTTTTTTTTTAAATACCGTCTTTTATCGGAATTTTAGGAATCATCTATAATTTAATAATTTTTTTCAACATTTCATTACAAAAAATTATACTACTTCACCTTCAATATTGATATTCATTTCTTTTCCAAATAAAAATATTTTCCTATCTGTTCACAATTTTCACTTCAAAATTCGAGTCTCACAAAAACTTCAATAGATATTAACACCGCAACAATACACATTTCTTGTGTATCCATGGTTCGAAATAATAACATCTTTACATCCTGGTACCAGGGCTCCAAATAAAGATATATAAGAATCCTGAGTCACGACACCAAATAAGATACATAATGTGGGGTAGTCGCACACATATGTAATGGCTGATGATCGCATAGTGGTGTTTTTCATAGATGGTAGTATTATCCTTTGCGTCGTGTTGTAGATGTTAATAATGACGAAAGAGTTCAGGGTCGGTGATGATAATTGAATGCACAACATCAAGACATTCAAATAAAAGTCCAGATTCCAAGTTTCATTTCTTACAGTTTTATTTGTTTGTGATAAATTCCAAATCCAAATCAAATAGCATGGTCATAATTCAATCAGTTTCATAAATTCCAAATCCGTAAAATCAGTCCACATGTAAAGTCAATTTTGCCTAAGTAACCATTTTCAATATTCGTGGAATATTTCTAAGTCCGTAAAAGCAAATAAATGATGGTTAGCACAAAAGGTTTAAAGTGTGCAGCTCATGGTCAAGTTGAATGCAGAATCAAAAGGTAGAATGATCCCGTTTGATCAGACACACTGTTTTATATCCTATTGTAAACTGTCCCACAATTCCTTTCACCAAAGGTCAGTTTTACGCCTAAATAATCAAATGGCGTACGCCTAAATAATCCGTACGCCCAAATAACAAATACGCTACGCCCAAATAATATCGTACGCCTAAATGATGAATACCAACTATAACTTAATGCTTTTATCCCCAAATACCAAGTAACACCGATCAAAGAAAGTAATTTTCTAGTATTCAATATAATGACCAGATATACAAAATTCATGAACTCATTAAACCCACTTGCTGCAAGCTAACTCTCTTACATGATGATGATGATGATGATGATGTTGATGATGATGATGATGATGATGATGATGATGATGAGAATGATGATGATGATGATGATGATGATGATGATGATGACGACGACGATGATGATGATGATGATGATGATGACGATGAAAAGTGCTCTAGATTCAACAACAACACACTGATAATGTTGAATTAGACATTACGCGAGTAAGGCGCTGTTACATTATATATTTTTTCCAACAGATACAACACTGTTCCCGACCAGGTACTCATTTTACACCTGAGTAAAGTGATAGAATGTGTGTTAAAAGTATTATTATTCAAGGACTAAAATTTGCAACGCTAAAAACGGGACTCGAACACGGAATTTACAGGTCCGAGATCGATAGTCAAACCGCCAGACCACAAAGCCGCCTCATCATGTATTAATTTGGCAATAATCTCAACGTCCAACCGTGGCCTTGGTAAAGTTATAGCCTGATACCGTAGCCATCGTTATGTTATAGCCTGATACAGCAGCCATCGTTATGTTATAGCCTGATACCGTAGCCATCGTTATGTTATAGCCTGATACCGTAGCATCGTATGTTATAGCCTGATACCGTAGCCATCGTTATGTTATAGCCTGATACCGTAGCCATCGTTATGTTATAGCCTGATACCGTAGCCATCGTTATGTTATAGCCTGATACCGTAGCCATCGTTATGTTATAGCCTGATACCGTAGCCATCGTTATGTTATAGCTGATACCGTAGCCATCGTTATGTTATAGCCTGATACCGTAGCCATCGTTATGTTATAGCCTGATACCGTAGCCATCGTTATGTTATAGCCTGATACTGAACTCCAAAAGGACTGGCATTTTGACGTCATTATTTGGTTATTGCACCGCCTAGTGAGTTGTCGTTAGTAGAGCTCATGGAAACAAGCTATTTCATTGGTTGAACTATTGAATACAACTCACGATTTGTTTTCTTTTGTGGGAAAAGACTGGCATTTTGACGTCATTTTTTGATCAGTATCAGGCCATAACTTACGACTGACCAAAAAATGACGTCAAAATGCCAGTCTTTGGCCACAAAAGAAAACAAATTGTGAGTTGTATTCAATAGTTCAACCAATGAAATAACTTGTTTCCATGAGCTCTACTAACGTCAACTCACTAGACGCTACACAAACCTAAAAAATGGCTTCAAACTGCCAGTACTAGATGGTTCTAGTGTCAGGCTATAGATAGTTCGAAGATGACGTCACTCATGTGTTTGTTATTGTTTTTTGCCATCCGCGTTTATGAGCAATGCTCAATGAACTGTATTAACCTGACTATAAACGTTCATGGATACACATAGTTTTGTGTGTTGGTCCGTTATACTTCCGGATGGCAATGTAATGAGCTTCTTAGCCAAGCGCATACTATCTATATGTTAATGATGGCTATGGTCTAACCCAGTAAGAAACAAACTGTATGGACCGCCATTTCGATCGTACTATGAAAAATATTTTTAAAACGTATTTAAAATTTTGGCCAGAAAACTCGTCCTTCAAATAAATATAGATCGATAAAAATGGCCCTCATATTGTCTAAATCTCTCAAAACTGGGATTTCACTGGAGTCTTACAAAGAAATCCCAAGTTTGAGAGTTTTTTGACAAGATTAGGATCAGTTTAATCGATCGATTTTAATGTGAAGGACGAGTTTTCGGACCAAAATTTTAAATACCTACGTGTTTTTTTATCGATAAATTAGGGGGGGGGGGGTTATCATGTATTTAATTTGTATGAGTTCTCACTTTTAGATTTGCTGTTGTAAAACGACAGTGAGCATTCGACGTGGATAATTCATAATTTTAAAAATTACAAAATTGAGCTTTTATATGGGGCAATATCCACAAACATGCTCAAAGCGCTTTTACAGGGGGGGGGGGGGAGTCCCTGGCTAACACCAACACTTAACATGTAGGACGAGACATGACATGACGCCTGTTAGGCGATATTACAAATTTTTTTAACATTAAAAAATAGGCGCCCATCGAGGCTCGAACCCAGGACCTTCCGATCCGTAAGATAATAAACAGTTGCCATCTATTTTACTCCCTGCTTAGTCCGGCACTCTATCATACACACCATATTTAGATTTTTATTTTGAACAGAATTCCTGCTCCCCAATTTCCCACTCTCGTATACTTCAATTTCTAGAATGTATTTAGAGAACGCCGTATAACAGGCATTTAAGTAGGTCAACGCAAAAAATGAAAACAACAACTACAACTCTATTATTATCAAAATTCTATTCAAAAAAAATCTTTGACGTTATTTGGGCAAAATCTACCGGTTGCTGACATCACGTAGAGACAGAACCCCGTCTTTTGACGTCCAGATGCGTAACGCAGCCAAATCTTAAAGGTTATTTATAGGCCTCTTTGTAAATGTCGCCATATTTAGAACGGTGACAATCTCAAAATAAACACCCGACCTCCTCGCCGATGCCGTCAAACCAAAAATTGATGATGGTTGTTGTTTCGAATACCAAATTGATTATTTTTATGCCAAATTCCAAAAATTTGGCTGAGAGAGAGAGAGAGAGAGAGAGAGAGAGAGAGAGAGAGAGAGAGAGAGAGAGAGAGAGAGAGGGGGGGGGGATTAAAAGCGCTGGGAAACAATTTTGCTATTTTGGGGTGGGGGGGTGGTATTTTTTTTCTTTTCAAATCACTTAATTTAATTTATTCAATAGACAAGGTGACACTTGTTTCAGAAGGAAAATAAATGCAAATTTTACCCTCTACCTAATAAAATAAAGATTAATTTCCAGTATTGTTTTGTTGTTGTACATCTTAGAAAAAAACTAAATAGATAAATAAGTAAATAAATAAATATAAGCAAATTATTACTGGAAAAGTTTGGCATTAAAAAAAAAAGACAATTAAATTTTGGCATTTTCATTCGACTACTTTGGCACTATTTTTTTTTTCACCAAATCAATCCGCCAATCCGGGATGATCGTGGTGGTTTGGTTGGTTTGGGTGACGTGGAGTGAGCCACGTCAAGGAACGGTGATAATTGTAGTCGTATTGATTTAGTACTAGTATTACTCGCTACTACTAAAAGCCATGAGATAAGTGTTTCAGATTGAAGTCAATCGGATATAATTTGAGAACGACGAATGACGACGACGGAGATGCTGATTTTGGAAGGAAGCTTTTTGGGTTTTTTTTTTTTAGCTGGTCTGTTTTTTTCTTTTTTAAAGGGATGGTTTTTTAGCAATGATACAAAATAGTATTGAATTTATATAGTCTGAAACGGGATGTTGCTGATGACGTATGTGAGTTTGTTTTTGGAATACAAGGAGGGGAAGGACCAGTTAGGCAGTGACTAAATTATATTGTAACTCCTGGGTGGGGTTCCTACCTCCCATAGTGGGCAGGAAGGTACTTGCGGTGTCTTCTATCCCCCTGTATTGGTTTTCCAACATGCTTTCTGTCTGTGTCTTGGAATGAGATTACTTGGTTTTGTCCTGGCCCTGGTCGGATACGTGGCTGGGAGGGAAACAGTCGAATGTAAAGTTATAGTTTTGGGAGATGATATTTTTTTTTCCTTGTAAATCATCTCTCTGTTTTTTTGTTTTTTTTTGTTTTTTTGTTTTTTTTTTAGCATATGAGTTGTAAACATTTGAGTGTATTCCTCTTAGTTGGGTCTTGTGCTGGTGTCTGGGTAGGACTTTTAGGTGATCTCAAACTAAGTACTTTGATAGTGTGCTCTTGGAATCTACACCGGTTTTCTATTTGAACCAATTCCTCTTTGTCTTACCTTTTCTTGTTTGCTTTAATTGGAATTCTAAAACTTTTTACTATCCCATGTTCTTCCTTTTTTACTGGCGCTGATATAACCTTAATGGGTTGCAAGCGCCGTAAAACCCTTAAAAACATAAACAAAAACATATTATTGTAACTCACCGCTACATTGATTGCAGTATTAGATAAAACAAACAAAAATTCTATTTTTAGCATCTGTACCATCAAGACATGATAACGTTGAGAAGGGCGGACGGGTTACAATTTGGAAAGTGAGACATAATTGTTATTTTTATTTACTTGGGCATTTGTATAGCGCGTATCCACAAAACTTGCTTAACGCGCTTTAAAAGGGGTCCCTAGCCAACAAACCTGAGCTTTTATATAGCGCAATATCCGCTTAACATGCTCAAAGTCCTTTACAAAGGGTCCCTAGCCAACCGCAACACTTAACATGTGGCCTAGTGGTGTGACACTCGCTTTCGGATCGGAAGGTCCTGAGTTCGAGCCTCGCTCGGCGCATAGTTGAGTCCTTGGAGAAGGTTCTTTACTCACATTCTCTCAACGTACTCAGATGCAAAATGAGTACCTGGCCGCTAACAGCGTTGTCTCTGTCCGAAAACTGGTAACATCGCCTTACAATAAAATTTTCCGGACAAAGACAACGCTGTTAACGGCCAGGTACTCATTTTACACCTGAGTCCGGTAAGAGAATGTGAGCAAAGAGCCTTTTCCAAGGACTCAACTATATGCCGAGCGCGAGGCTCGAACCCAGGACCTTCCGATCCGAAAGCGAGTGCCATACCACTAGACATAGCCGCACATAATACCGTCTTGAGACCGTCGGTCATTCAAGATTGTCAATTACAACAAAGTTAAATCAAGCAAGCCCACAATTAGGGTTCGGATGTCAGACCTGCATAATGATACCATGTACTAAGGTCTGACGTTGGTCCTCCACGAACAAGAGTATAATTTGATCTCTGTGGGGGGAGGGGGGGGGGCGGTTAATCGTGAAGAAACAAAGAGTAAAAAGACCTAGTTTAAATTGAATAAATACAATTTTTTTTTCCAATTTGTGACCGTCGACTAAAGATAGTATTATGTCGCGATGGTTTGAATCTACGTGTACAATTGTATTTGTACGTCTGATAACTTTTAAGTGTATATATATATAGATAGTATGTAGATGACGTCACTCAGGCCTTTGTTATTGTTTTTGCCATCCGCGTTTGTGAGTTGTTCTCACCAAACTGTATTAACCAGACTATAAAAGTTCATGGTTACACAGAGTTTGTGTGTTGGTCCGTTATACTTCCGGATGGCAATGTTGTGAACTCCTTGGCCAAGCACATTTCTATTATATATAATATATATATATATATATATATATATATATATATATATATATATATATATATATATATATATATATATATATATATTGGTGGGTACTTGTAGGTACGAGAGTGTTCGATAATGTTGGTTAGAGCTAATATAAAATATAAATGGTCACTCACTTATTTATGGCCGAAACACATGTTTCTGTGGTCTTCCCACGTCGTCAGTCGGCATATATATATATATATATATATATATATATATATATATATATATATATATATATATATATATATATATATATGAGTGTTGGTGCGTACTTGTAGGTACGAGAGTGTTCGATAATGTTGGTTAGAGCATATAAAAACAAATAAATGCTACGGATAATTGTTGGCTGACGCAATGGAGGACATAGAAACAACTGTATCGGGGGAAAAAATTGAGTGACATCATTTATTTAGATATAGACTATATAGACAATATATCGAACATAATGCGAATGATCAACAAAGTCAAAGTCCATCTCTTCGGTTTGCGAGTATATCCCTTACAACAATGAGGCCATGACAATTCGGGTTATCAGACCTGCAAATAAGTCAAACGTTGCAGTCACTCAATAAACACGCTGGATGTGAGAAACAGACATTTTACTATATTATGTATGTATGTATGTATGCATGTATGTATGTATGTATGTATGTATGTATGTATGTATGTATGTATGCATGTATGTATGTATGTATGTATGACGTCACCTTTCCTTGCAAGGATACAATATCAGTTAATTAATTAGTGGACGGTCCTTCAAGTGTTTACCAGTCTCAATTGAACGAGTTCTCGATGCTGGTGAGTACTGAGTACAGTCTCAAAGTCAAGATCAAAGTCAAGATCACGCTTTGTGGGAGTAATTTAAAAAAAACTGCAATGAACTTCTACATACGACAATAACATTGAACTATATATGACCTTTCGCCACAAAAGGGTGGTATTATGTCGGGGTAATCTTAATACTAGACATTGAATTTAGAGTCAAAACTAATATTATGACAATTGGATCAAGTTTGTGGTAATGTTTTGTGAGAATGGAAATCAAAGATGTCACATGTCAGTGGGTAGAGAGCTCTCGATAAAAAGAAATTATAAAAGCGCTTTTCTAACAGTTCAATGATATGAAAGAGTTTCTGAAGGCTTTGAATCATGACATTATGATAAACTACTGTGATCACATATAATTTAGCTAATATTGTTTTTAATATCACTCAGGTTTTTTCAGCTCAAGAATTTCATTTCAAATGCCGGTAATGATTGTGATAAATATTGTATTTATCCAGTAATTATTCAGAGGTAATGGGACCAGGGGGGGGGGGGGGGCATAACTGTGGTCTAAGCGCTTAAAAATTATTACTTCTCCTGGTAGACAACAAGAACCGAATTAAGTCGACGGGAATTGTCTAAAATGCTGGTAATTTCCTAGACAACGTATTAGTCATGACAAAGGAGAGTTTTGATCTAGCGCTTATCTCACGGCCAGGGAGGGGGGGGGGGGGGCAGAGGGGTCTTATTGTGCGGCTATGTGGTCTTGTAGTATGACACTCGCTTTCGGATCGGAAGGTCCATGGTTCGAGCCTCGCGCTCGGCGCATAGTTGAGTCCTTGGAAAAGTCTCTTTACTCACATTCTCTCGCCGTACTCAGGTGTAAAATGAGTACCTGGCCGTTAACAGCATTGTCTTAGTCCGAAAAATTGTCATATCGCCTCACAGGCGGCATGTCCCGTCCTACATGTTAAATGTTGCTGTTGACCAGGGACCGCTTGTAAAGCGCTTTGAGCACATTTAGTGGATATTGCGCTATATAAAGCTCAATTTTTTTTTATTACCAAACGTAAAGCTTTTTACATGACTTATTTACTATGGCAGACAACGCGCATTAGACACAAAAGAAAAACAAAAATTATAAGATAAGACGATAAGATAAACTTTATTGATCCAAATAAAACTGAAATTGACATTATATTCACAAGAAGATTTCTCTCTCTCTCTCTCTCTCTCTCTCTCTCTCTCTCTCTCTCTCTCTCCCTCTCTCTCACTTTCTCTCTCTCTCCCTCTCTCTCTATCTCTCTCATAAATAATGATAAAAAACATAAATGAAATACCATTTTTTTTTCAAGGACAAAATTTGCTGAAGGGTACCTACATTCATAGGAAAGACTGGAATTCTTCGGGGTCAATAAATGAGATGAACTTCTGAAGGTCACGTCATGTAGTTGGGGGGGGGGGGGGGGGGGGCACGCTGCCAAGAGTCGCTGACCCCGCCGCCCTTATTAGCACCATTCATATGGTGCAATATTAAGCTGGACAAAGAAGAAGAAAGAAAAGAATAAATAACCAAAATGTCACAATTTCGCATCCACCTACAAAGCAGTATAGTCCTATTAGAGCCACGCGGATCATTAAACTAGAAACACCATTTTTTTTTCATAACGTGAAACTGAGACATCCAAAGAATATGCTGACCAGAGCATTTTAATCTTTATTTGAAGTAAATCGGTTGATTTTTCATGAAGTTAAGGTCAGATTCTGACTAGCTGTAAAAAAATTTCTTGAAGTGAAATTAAGCTTTGATATTTCCCGAAGATGTACAAAAAGGGTAAATTTAATCAATTATGACAAGAAATCAATTTGGAAATTTAAAAAAATTACCTTCTAACTAAACTTGGCAATATCTCTGTTCAAATCTATCTCACCATCCGACTGATTATGCCATTCACTGTAACTTATTCATGTTCACCTTCTATCACCTTATGTTTGAATTCGATGGATGTTTGTTTTAGAATTGATATCATGTACTTTATATCTTCCCGATGCATTATATCGGGGGGGGGGGGGGGGATTATCACTGTGATAGAGCATACAAGGCCACACTATTAGCCTAATTTAACTCTTATTAGGTATAATAACCGTACTCTGGAAAAACACATATTCAAAAATTTGGCCATAAAACTCGTCCTTCAAATATCGATCGATTTAAATGACCCTCATCTTGGCAAAAACTCTCAAACCTGGGACTTCGCGAAGAGGACGAGAGACGCATGCGCACAACCAACATGACGTTTTCTCTCTAATAACTTTTCCGCCGGTGACGTCACAGACTATGGGTGACGTCCAATCAAGGGACGCTACTCTTCCGCTAATCTCATTCCCTATACTAGGATTTCAGAAGCGCCAAGTCTGAGAGTTTTCTGACAAGATCGGAGCCATTTCAATCGATCCGATATTTCAAGGATGAGTTTTCCAACAAGTTTTCTAATGTGTATTCTCAGATTATACGTCTGAGTAGTCACTTACAAATTTCGCCTACAGTAATATTCATAATAAGTAATAATAGTAGCGTATGGCTACACCTTCAAATGTATTTCGTCAACCCAGCTTCTAAAGGCTTCCTCCGCCATAAGGACGGTTTCGTAGCCACCTTCAAGTTTAGTGACTGGGCAGTGTAGGACGATGTGATCGCTGGTCTCTGGGGCTGCCTGACATTTCTGGCATAATAAGTAATAGATTATGATTGTTGATTTTAAAAAGAGTTAGTAATTAATGAACGATTAACTCTACTAAGTATTTAACAAGGTCGATCTTCTCACAGATTCAAGAGCAATTACGACATAGACTTGCTGTCATTAGAAAATCTCCTTGAAGGATCAAGTGGTCGGACAGTAGTGGTAGTGTATGTGCGTGAGAGAGAGATGGAGAGAGAGACACAGAGAGAGAGACGGAGAGAGATGGAGAGAGATGGAGAGAGAGAGAGATGGAGAGAGAGATGGAGAGAGAGAGATGGAGAGAGATGGAGAGATGGAGAGAAGGATGGAGAGATGGAGAGAGAGATGGAGAGAGAGATGGAGAGAGATGGAGAGAGATGGAGAGATGGAGAGAGAGATGGAGAGATAGAGAGAGAGATGGAGAGGAGAGAGATGGAGAGAGAGAGATGGAGAGAGAGAGAATGGAGAGAGATGGAGAGATGAGAGAGAGAGATGGAGAGATGGAGAGATGGGAGAGAGAGAGAGATGAGAGAGAGAGAGAGATGGAGAGAGAGAGAGATGGAGAGAGAGGAGAGAGGAGAGAGAGAGATGGAGAGAGAGAGAGATGGAGAGAGATGGGAGAGTGGAGGAGATGAGAGAGATGGAGAGAGAGGAGAGATGGAGAGAGAGGAGATGGAGAGAGATGGAGAGATGGAGAGAGAGAGGGGAGAGATGGAGAGAGATGGAGGAGATGGAGAGAGAGGGAGAGAGATGGAGAGGATGGAGAGAGTGGAGATAGAGATGGATGAGATGGATGAGAGAAGAGAGAGAAGAGAGATGAGAGGAGAGAGATGGAGAAGTGAAGAGATGGAGAGAGATGGAGAAGAGAGATGGAGAGAGATGGAGAGAGAGGAGAGAGATGGAAGAGAGAGAGATGGAGAGAGATGGAGAGAGATGGAGAGAGAGAGATGGAGAGAGATGGAGAGAGAGAGATGGAGAGAGATGGAGAGAGATGGAGAGATGGAGAGAGGAGGAGATGAGAGAGAGATGGAGGAGATGGAGAGAGATGGAGAGAGAGATGGAGAGAGATGGAGAGAGATGGAGAGAGTGATGGAGAGAGAGATGGAGAGATGGAGAGAGATGGAGAGAGATGGAGAGAGAGAGGAGAGAGATGAGAGAGAGATGGAGAGAGAGAGATGAGAGAGAGATGGAGAGAGAGAGATGGAGAGAGAGAGAGAGAGATGGAGAGAGATGGAGGAGAGAGAGATGGGAGAGAGATGAGAGAGATGGAGAGAGATGGAGAGAGATGGAGAGAGAGAGAGATGGAGAGAGAGAGATGGAGAGAGAGAGATGGAGAGAGAGAGAGATGGAGAGAGAGAGATGGAGAGAGATGGAGAGAGATGGAGAGATGGAGAGAGAGAGAAAGATGGAGAGAGAGAGAGATGGAGAGAGATGGAGAGAGAGAGATGGAGAGATGGAGAGAGAGAGAGATGGAGAGAGAGAGACAGAGACAGAAAGAGAGAGAGAGAAAGAGAGAGAGAGAAAGAGAGAGAGAGAGACAGAGAGAAAGAGAGAGAGATGGAGAGAGACAGAGAGAGAGTGATGGAGAGAGATAGAGTGACAGAGAGAGATGGAGAGAGAGACAGATAGAAAGAGAGAGAGAGATGGAGAGATGGAGAGAGATGGAGAGAGACAGAGAGAGAAAGAGAGAGAGATGGAGAGAGACAGAGAGAGAAAGAGAGAGAGAGATGAAGAGAGGCAAAGAGAGAGAGAGAGAGAGAGAGAGAGAGAGAGAGAGAGAATGTATGTACATGTGCGTGTATGCGTTAGTGTGTCTGAATTTGAATCCACTTTGTCGTACAACAACAAAACACTTTTTAAAATCTTTTTTTTTCTTTCCTTTTTTTTTGTGGTGGTGCCGGAGATAAGAATAAAATCTTGAAATGTCTTTTATTTTTTGCTTTGTTTTTCTTATCTTTGTTTGTTTGTTTTTTGTTGTTTTTTTTTTTTTTTTTTTTTTTTTTTTTTTTTTTCTTGTTTTTTTATTTGTTTTTTTTCGCGAAGTCCCAGGTTTGAAAGTATTTTGCCAACACGAGAGTCATTTAAATCGATCGATATTTGAAGGACGAGTTTTATGGCCAAATTTTAAAATATGTTTTTTTTCTCCAAAGTACGGCAGTCTTGTGTTCGGCTATCAGACCTACCAATGTGTGCACGTCATTCATAATGGTATAACAATTTTAATGTTTCAACTTGAAAGACAATCAATCTACTTAATTTAACTATTAAACTCTTCATCTTTTCTTCATCTGGTTAATTCCGACATAACACTAACACCCGATTGACGTTGTCCATCACATGACATTAAGGTTGAAGGTCATCCAGCCAGAGATAATCGGTCAAGGTCATCTTAAGCTATCCATAACAAAATTTAATTATTATCATCATAATAATATGTGAGGAGGTCGCTTTTAAAACCTGCTGCTAATTTGTCACCTCCAGTCTGATTTCGAACACACAGACTCTGGACCAATCATCAGGGGGGGAGGGAAGGGGGGGGGGGGGCGATTGAACGTTTCAAAACATTCTGGATGTGCGGCTGTGTGGTCTAGATGGCGGTATGACACTCGCTTTCGGATCGGAATGTCCTGGGTTCGATCGAGCCACGCTCGGGGCATAGTTGAGTCACTGGAGAAGGCTCTTTACTCACATTCTCTCCCCGTAAGGTGTAAAATGAGTACCTGGCCGTTAACATCGTTGTCTCTGTCCGAAAAATTGTAATATCGCCTAACAGGAGTCATGTCCCGTTCTTCATGTTAAATGTTGCTGTCAGTCAGGGATCCATTGTAAAGCGCTTTGTGCTTTGTGCACGTTTAGTGGATATTTCTCTATATAAAAGATCTTTTTTTTTTTAGATATATCATTGTTCTATGTGGCAAATCAAAATGGTATTTTCCTCTTTCAGTCATGAAATAAATGACTAAATGATGTAGTTGTCTCTGTCTGACGGAATTGCGACTTAACAAACAAAAATTGAGCTTTATATAGCGCAATATCCACTAAATGTGCTCAAAGCGCTTTACAAGTAGTCCCTGGTCAACAGCAACATTTAACATGTGGGACGGGACATAACGCCGTTTAGGCGATATTACAATTTTTCGGACAAAGACAACGCTGTTAACTGCCAAGTACTCATTTTAAACCTGAGTACGGTGAGAGAATGTGAGTAAAGAGCCTTGTCCAAGGACTCAACTATGCGCCGAGCGCGAGGCTTGAACCCAGGACCTTCCGATCCGAAATCGAGTGTCATATCACTAGACCACATAGCCGCACTGACATTGAAAGTCAGCTACGATCTTCATATTATATGAATAAATAACCCTGTAAACTGCCACTACCACATTATCTCATTCGTCTGTAGTGTTTAATCCATCCTGTTTTGTTGATAAAGGGGAAGCCCGAAACGTCCATTTTATCTGTTTTCGTATATTGAATTAAAACTTACATTCAATTTCACATTGTTATTTATTTCTTCGAGCGTCGAGCATATTGATGTTGAAGCATGCCAGACCGTGGCTTGCAACAATCAGAAATAAATTGTACCACTTACATAAAGCAAATACAAAATATTGTCAATACGCTTCAACAGTCGTAACGTCACTTCCCTCGTAATGACGCATGGTAACTTAGTAACTGGCTCACTATCAGAACAAATTCGGACGCCCTTATGAAATATTTCTCCGACGAGCAAAAAAGCGTATCCAGAGGAAAGAAAAAAAAAACATTATAAATCTAATCATGTTTTGACTTTTACATATTCTGATCACAAGACATATGAAAAGTTCTAGCCAGCATGGCCGCCGTTGCTGGGCGACGTGACATCAGACTATTGAATCCAATTACCATCGTGTTAAATTAAGCCCATAATGAATTGCATTCCGTGACCAGACATACAGATATAATGAACGCGTAACCTTCAACTAATGCCGCCAAGCATATCAGGCACAGCTTTGTTAAATCAAGATCTCACTTAGTAACCCTTTATAGATAGTATGCGCTTGGCTAAGAAGCTCACAACATTGCCATCCGGAAGTATAATTGACCAACCCACAAAAGTATGTGTAACCTTGATGTTTATAGTCAGGCGGAGTTGTCGTACCAATAAGGTCGCAGGTTCAAACCCCACCACCGCCGCGAAAAATTTTTATTCTCTATTGTCTTCTGGCACTTTTCTACTCACTTCATATATTGTTGTTACCAACATAAGTGCCTGCTCCACTTACTTTTCTGAATTAAAAAAATTCACCCCATACACCGGAGCATAATCAATGTCTCAATCGTTTCTATGTTATACGTTTGTGTTGAGAATATTGGCTATTAAGCTTAACTGCTGGTCAAATAACTTCGCGATGGTTGTGTGCGAGCGAACCGGCGGTCTCCAGAAGTGGGCGAGAGAGGGCTCTAGAAATGACTTGGGTTTGATACGAATATTTTTATTCGTGGATAGCTCACACGGTAGAGCCACGCTCTCACCTGCCAGGCGGAGTTGTCGTACCAATAAGGTCGCAGGTTCAAACCCCACCACCGCCGCGAAAAATTTTTATTCTCTATTGTCTTCTGGCACTTTTCTACTCACTTCATATCTTGTTGTTACCAACATAAGTGCCTGCTCCACTCACTTTTCTGAATTAAAAATTCACCCCATATACCGGAGCATACTCAATGTCTCAATCGTTTCTATGTTATATGTTTGTGTTGAGAATATTGGCTATTAAGCTTAACTGCTGGTCAATTAACTTCGCGATGGTTGTTTGCGAGCGAACCGGCGGTCTCCAGAAGTGGGTGAGAGAGGGCTCTAGAAATGACTTGGGTTTGATACGAATATTTTTGTATTCGTGGATAGCTCACACGGTAGAGCCACGCTCTCACCTGCCAGGCGGAGTTGTCGTACTAATAAGGTCGCAGGTTCAAACCCCACCACCGCCGCGAAAAATTTTTATTCTCTATTGTCTTCTGGCACTTTTCTACTCACTTCATATCTAGTCGGGTTAATACAGTTTAGTGAGAATAGTCTGATGTCACATCCGCCCAGCAACGAGCGGCTTGGTTCAAAAGAAAGAAAATCGGTACTTTTTATTCTACATGCTGGCTAGAACTTTTTCATATGTCATGTGATCAGAATCTATAAAAGTCAAAACATGATCAGATTATAATGTTTTTCTCTCCTCTGGATACACTTGTATGCTCGTCGCGACGGTTGAAGCCTTTTACTCATAAACGCGGATGGCAAGAAGCAGGAACAAAGACCCGAATGACGTCAACTCCATACAATCTATTAGCACTACAACTTGAGCTTTCATATAGCGCAATATCAATGAAACGTGCCCAAGGCGCTTTACAAAGGATTCCTGACAAACAACAACACAATACATGTAGAACGAGGCATGACACTTGTTAGGCGATATTACATTTTTTTTTTCCGACAGAGACAACGCTGTTAACGGCCAGGTACTCATTTTACACCCAGGTACGCAGAGAGAGAGAGAGTGAGTAAAGAACCTCAATTATGCGCCGAGCGAGGCTCGAATCCAGGACCTTCCGATCCGAAATCGAGTGGCCACTAGACCACATAGCCGCACATAATATAGATAGTGTGCGCTTGACTTAGAAGCTCACAACATTGCCATCCGGAAGTATAACGGACCAACACACAAAACTATGTGTAACCTTGAACGTTTATTGTCTGGTTAATACAGTTTAGTGAGAATTACTCATAAACATGGATGGAAAAAAAAGACAATAACAAAGACTTGAGTGACGTCAACTTCGTTCTATCTATAAAAGCTGATTTAATTAATTACATAATATGACTAGGCCTACGAAAAGTGCACGTAACCTTCAACCGATATCACTACCGACGTTGGTCTGTATTTATTTACTTATCTGATGAACCAGATTGTTCAGAAGCCTTTGTTGTTAAAAAAATATATAAATATGAATATACATATATATATATATATATATAAATATATATATATATATATATATATATATATATATATATTACTTAGGCCGCCCCTTGGGGCGCCCAACATAAGCCACAAGTCTTCCTCATTCTGTCCTGTCCTCCATAAGCGTACGCAGCTCCCGGGTGTTGTCCATTCCTGTGTCATCCAGCAGACAGTCAATGTGGGTTTTATTCTGCCTGCCTCTGCTTCTGGGTCGCTCAGGTGGTTCCTTTTATTCATCCCATAGGGGAAATTTGTCTCTTGGGTCCATTCCAAGGGAAGTTCATCGCCGCAAATTGATCTAGGGCGAGGTGATTTGCTGAAGGCCACACAGCGCAGCGGGTAATCGAACTCGGTGCCTTTCTGGTACGAAGTCCAGATTACTAATTTGGTTTTTCATCATAAACTTGGCCTTTTTTTCTATTTTCCGTCCACAAATCAAGGTTAATCGAGCTCAGTCAAAGTCATTCATATAGAGATAAAATAGCACAGCGTCCCTGGTTGCATACAAAAGAAAATGGCGGCGCTCGACCTCTCACTAGCCACTTTTGATGACGTTTTCCTACCTGTTGTCGTCTCTAGTCCTGTGTTCTCTATGGTACGAAGCAAAGACCGTACCGCTGAGCCAGGCTGCCTCACACTGTTATTGGGGAAAACGATCCTAAACCTTAAACCACTTTAAAAAGACATGAGCTTTTATATAGAGGCGTCCACTTAATGTGAATAAAGCGCTTTATAAATGGGTCCAAGCCAGCAGAAATTCTAAACATGTAGAACCAAACACGATGTCTGTAAGATGCTATGTATTTTGATTTAATATTATCTTGTTGATGGACCGCCGTAAAGAGGGCAATCGGGACTAAGGTATACTTGAACTTTTATATAGGGTAATATCCACTAAACGGTCTCAAAGCGCTTTACAAAGGGTCCCAAGCTAACAATAAAAGTTAACATGTAGGACGCGACGTGACGCCTGTTAGGGAAATTACAAATTTTTAAATTTTTGATCCCTTAGAGACAACGCTGTTAACAACCAGTCACTCATTTTACACAAGTTTTTGGTGAGAGATTGTGAGTAAAGAACTTTTTTCCAAGGACCTAACCATGTGCTTTTCAGAGCGTGACTCGAACCCAGGACCTTCCGATCCTAAGGCGGGTGTCACACCACAAGACCACATAGTCGTGCTTAGCCGCAATACGTTCCTTGTTCAAGGACAGAAACAAACAAACAAACAAACAAACGAAATGCAGCCCTAACGGCGGGGTTTGAATCGTAGCCATCGTTATGTTATAGCCTGATACTGAAATCCAAAAGGACTGACATTTTGACGTCATTATTTGGTTTTTGCACCGCCAAGTGAGTTGTCGTTAGTAGTGCTCATGGAAACAAATTATTTCATTGGTTGAACTATTGAATACAACTCACGATTTGTTTTCTTTTGTGTCAAAAGACTGGCATTTTGACCTCATTTTTTGGTCAGTATCAGCGTGGCCTTCGTAAAGTTAACATAACGATGGCTACGATATCAGGCCATATCTTTACGAAGGCCAAGTTCGAATCCGGTTCTCTCTGTTGGAAGTGCAGTCTTATCTATTCGGCTATCTTGCTCATATTCTTCTATTTTTCTTGCCAAAAACATTACGACGACAAAATAGGCCCCGGTTTACCGACCGACTAACCATTGTTGTTTGTTGTTTGTTTTTTGTTTGTTTTGTGTTTTTTTACTAATTTGTTTTAACTATTCAACTGTGAAACTCAAAGCAGAAACTAAATCTCGGACGTCTGTCATCTCACTCAAGTATTTAAGGTCACTTTTGCACATTATTGCTGCATGTAACTGCATTTTATTATAAATATTTTACCTGTCTAAATAGAATTAAATAAAAATGATGTGAAAGACACTGAGATGTAATGTAATGTAATGTAATCTAATGGGAAATGTAAACGCCAGAGCTGTAATATTACAAGGCCTACTAAAAGTGCACGTAACCTTCAACCGATATCACCACCAACGTTGGTCTGTATTTATTAACTTTTCTGATGAACCAGATTGTTCAGAAGCCTTGTTTGAAATTGTATAATAATAATATATTATATATAATATATTATATGATATTATATATATATATATATTATATATATATAATACATATATAATATATATATATATATATATATATATATATATATATATATTACTTACTTAGGCCGCCCCTTGAGGCGCCCAACATGAGCCACAAGTCTTCCTCATTCTGTCCTGTCCTCCATAACCGTACACAGCTCCCGGGTGTTGTCCATTCCTCTGTCATTCAGCAGACAGTCAAACACTCAACTAGGACATTATAAAAAAAAGTTTTCCCCCTCCCAAAACCCCTACTAAAACATTATTTTTTTTTTTAAAAAAAGGATACTGGAGATGTAGGAGCTTTCGGAAGACCTCCCGATTAATTATCCTAATAACCCGCAATAATGAGTCCCTTGTCTGTCTACAGCTTTAAGAAGCTCAAGCACTCATTGACTTCCATGGGTGTTGGCTGGAATTGAGGGAGGGGGAGGGGGAGGGGGAGGGGGGGCACTTGGGAGACGGTTGGCTCTAGTGGCCACAAAGCAATTAATGGATTTTCCCACAGTCTCTGATGCAAAGGCTGCATGTGGCAGATAGCGGTGATCATAAGTATAGATAGAATGAAGTTGACGTCACTCAGGTCTTTGTTATTGTTTTTTGCCATCCGCGTTTATGAGTAATTCTCACTTAACTGTATTATCCAGACTATAAAAGTCCATGGTTACACAGAGTTTTGTGTGTTGTTCCGTCCGTTATACTTCCGGATAACAGTGTTATGAACTTATTAGCCAAGCGCACACTATCTATAGAGCTTCCCTCTAACAGCCCAGGCGGAGGGTTTCCTATCACTTTAGTCCCAGGTTCGATTTCCGGCACTGCGGAAAGTATTCATCCTCAATGATATGTAACATCCCCTTTGACCCATTCTAAATATTATGGTATGATGACACCTCGTTGCTTCTTTATTCCAATTAAAATAGGACTGGTTACTTAGTGATATGTGACCGATAAATGACTTGGTGTTCTAACACCTCTTCCGTCTTTATTCCTATTAAAATAGGACTGGTTACTTAGTGATATGTGACCGATAAATGACTTGGTGTTCTAACACCTCTTCCTTCTTTATTCCTATTAAAATAGGACTGGTTACTTATGTATGTACCGATAAATGACTGGTGTTACACTCTCTTCTTTCTATTAATAGGATGTATTAGTGATATGACGATTGTGACGTGGTGTTCTAACACCTCTTCCTTCTTTATTCCTATTAAAATAGGACTAGTTACTTAGTGATATTTGACCGATAAATGACTTGGTGTTCTAACACCTCTTCCTTCTTTATTCCTATTAAAGTAGGACTAGTTACTTAGTGATATGTGACCGATTAATGATGTGGTGTTGTAACACCTCTTCCTTCTTTATTCCTATTAAAATAGGACTTTGGTTACTTAGTGATATGTGACCGATTGATAATATTAGAAGAAAACAAATAATTAAAGGTCTTATATTCCATTCAATCTTATAATTTTGTATTCTTAGACTTTCTAAGATATTATGAGGAAAGGATGTTATAATCCGGTTTTCAACCGAAATTTATAACTTGTTGACTTGGAGGAAAGACTCGGTCTTTCGGCTCATTGATATGAATACTCTGGCGGCCGGCATGGACCAGGCGGTGTATTTTTATGGAATGACACATTTTGTAATAATAGTACCTAGCGATAGATTGTGTCGGATATTGTAGGAGTGCCGGTAAAAAAAAAAACAAACGAAAACGACGTTTAACCCCCTCCTTACCACCCATAGGAAAATCGTCACATTCGTTACGTTACAGCCAACATTTTTCTCATTCTAATTTCTTTTGTCCATCATTATATTTGAACAAAAATGTTTGCTATAGTTCAAGTACATTAACACTGTGTTGAAGAGCTCGTTTAGCAGGGGAAAAAAATGTATAGCAAGAAGTAACAACTTTTGTGTTTGAGTGAAGTAAATCTATTTTTGTTTAGGTTGGGTGTGAAGTTTGGGAAAAATCCGGAAAATGGCCGGTAAGGAGAGGGTTAACGGACGACTTGGACTTATGAAATGGATTTTATTTTTAATATTTCATAAACGTTGAATAAGCGCTAGGCGTTAGATAACTACAATCCTTTAATTATATATATATATATAATATATATATATATATATATATATATATATATATATATATCTTTTGTGTAGCTCATTGTCCGCCACTGTACGTGATGAGGGGTGGGGTTGGGGGGGGGGGGGTTAAAAGAAACATTATGAAGCGCACCGAGAATTGTAAATCTATTGATTCATATTTGTTTTGTTTTGTTTTATATCATGAATGAATAATATAAGTTACATTATCGTTGTTATTACAACTGATATAACTTCCCCTATATAAGCCATCTATCAATACAGCTTAACTAACACATCACAAAATATTCTGTGGTCGTTCACTTCTTACTCAAGAAGGAAGTAGAAATTATAAGTAGGCGTTTGTTGCCGAGTTAGATATTATGCCAAATAAATATTCTGCTCTGTCGTACTCTAGCAAAACGTTAAGTGGTCTAGTGGTATGACACTCGATTTCGGATTGGAAGATCCTGGGTTCGAGCCTCGCTCAGCACATAGGTGAGTCCTTGGAAAAGCCTATTTATTCATATTCTCTCACCATACTCAGGTGTATAATGAGTACCTGGCCGTTAACAACGTTGTCTCTGTCGAAAAACAATTGTATTATCGCCTAATAAGCGTCATGTCTCGTTCTAAATGTTAAGTTATGATGTTGGTCAGGGACAATTTGTAAAGCGCTTTGAGCACATTTAGTGTATTTTGCCCAACATCAAAGCTCACGGAGTTTGTTTTCAAGCGCTGGGATAAGATTTTGTTTTGCAATCAATGTCACACATACGATCACTGACCACGTTCAGGATTGCTTGACTTTTATGACAAGATGAGATATAATGCTATTTAGGTACCGACGTCATAATTAAAACACAACGTTTAAACAAACGGACAAAATTGAAATATTTTCGACCATGGAGAGTCAAACATCCAATTTAGTGGAACAAAGAGAACCCAACATTTAGAAGGCATAAAAACAATGACGGTATGAGGCGGAGATAGAGTATTTTTTCATAGACCATCATTCTTGATGCCCATTTTGTGTTGTGATTTTTGGTGGTGGATGTGACGGCTTGGGGATTTGTTATGCTGTTTCTAAATTTAGTGATGATGATGATGGTGTTGAATATAATGGTGTTGTTGATTTTGATGATGATGATGATGATGATGATGATGATGTTGATGGTGGTGGTGCTTGTGGTTCTGGTGGTGATGATGATGATGATGATCATGATGATGATGATGATGATGATGATGAGGAGGAGGAGGAGGAGGAGGAGAGTGAGAGAGATGATGATGATTGAAAGATGATGATGATGATGATGATGATGATGATGATGATGATGATGATGATGATGATGATGATGATGGCAACGTCGACAACAACAAAAAGTTTGGCCAACAACTAGACAGATTAAGGATCTTAATATACAATATCATGAAATGTAAATCATTTACTTTGTCCTTCCCCACGGGGTTGCAATTAAACCAAGCAGTGATCTATCATGTATGTGAGCTGTGAAAGCACGAACGTGTTAGGCCATGTGACTAAAAACAGGGGGTTGGGGAGGGGGGGGGAGGAGACACGGGGGGGGGATGGGGGAGAGAGAGATAGATTTAAATTTTATCTAGACTGGCATGCGATGCGATGTATGATGACACTTGGGACAGAGAGATTGAGGGTTGTGTGTGGGGCAGTGGGGGGGGGGGGGGGTGGGGGGGTGGGGGGGGGGTTATTAGAGTAGTAGTAGTAGTAGTAGTAGTAGTAGTATAGTAGTAGTAGTAGTAGTAGTAGTAGTATAGTAGTAGTTAGTAGTAGTGTAGTAGTGTAGTGGTAGTAGTAGTAGTAGTTAGTGTAGTAGTAGTAGTATGTATAGTAGTAGTAGTAGTAGTATAGTAGCAGTAGTAGTAGTTGTTGTAGTAGTTGCTGTTGTTGTTGTTGTTGTGGTAGTATAGTAGTAGTAGTAGTAGTAGTAGTAGTAGTTTAGTAGTAGTTGTTGTTGTTGTTGTTGTTATAGTAGGAGTAGTAGTAGTAGTAGTAGTAGTAGTAGTAGTAGTAGTAGTAGTAGTTGTTGTTGTTGTTGTTGTTGTAGTTGCTGTTGTTGTTGTTGTGGTAGTAGTAGTAGTAGTAGTAGTAGTAGTAGTAGTTGTTGTTGTTGTTGTTGTTGTTATGGTAGTAGTAGTAGTAGTAGTTGTAGTAGTAGTAGTGTAGTTAGTAGTAGTAGTAGTAGTAGTAGTAGTAGTAGTAGTAGTTGTTGTTATAGTAGTAGTAGTAGTTAGTAGTAGTAGTAGTAGTAGTAGTAGATAGTAGTAGTAGTAGTAGTAGTAGTAGTAGTAGCAGTAGTAGTAGTAGTAGTAGTAGTAGTAGTAGTAGTAGTAGTAGTTGTAGTAGTAGTAGTAGTAGTAGTAGTAGTAGTAGTAGTAGTTGTTGTTGTTGTTATGGTAGTAGTAGTAGTAGTAGTAGTAGTAGTAGTAGTAGTAGTAGTAGTAGTAGTAGTAGTAGTAGTTGTTGTTGTTATAGTAGGAGTAGTAGTCGTAGTAGTAGTAGTAGTAGTAGTAGTAGTAGTAGTAGTAGTAGTAGCAGTAGTAGTAGTAGTAGTAGTAGTAGTAGTAGTTGTTGTTGTTGTAGTAGTAGTAGTAGTAGTAGTAGTAGTTGTTGTTGTTGAGTAGTAGTTAGTAGTAGTAGTAGTAGTAGTAGTAGTAGTAGTAGTAGTTGTTGTTGTTGTTGTTGTTGTAATAGTAGTAGTAGTAGTAGTAGTAGTAGTAGTAGTAGTAGTAGTAGTAGTAGTAGAAATAGTAGTAGTAGTAGTTGTTGTTGTAATAATAGTAGCTAAACGTTAAAGGTTACACATAGTTTTATGTGTTTATGCGTTTCATCTGTCGGGCAAGTACTCTGAGTATTTTACTTAAACGCATACCATTAATTCAAAGCCCGTCGTCCATTCATTGCTTACACGTTGAGTGAGTGCTCCGTCATTATATCAAGACTTATTCCATAGATAAGTACTGTATCACATGAATGAAATCATAGATAAGTACTGTATCACATGAATGAAATCATAGATAAGTACTGTATCACATGAATGAAACATATCAACGTGGTCTCTTCTCATCATCTCGTCCTAAACCAGAATATGTGACCCCTCGTCTCAAAACGGTATTATGTCGGGATGGACCAGATACTGAAAACTCAAATTACAGTTAAACTGGTCAAAAATATGAAACGTTGGTATTTAGCACAGAAAAATGTGATAAGTTCCTTCTCCTCTGTAAAGAGTATAAACTCAACTTAAACATGATATTTCTGGCTACAAATTCCAATTGCAGCATCATAATCGTCCCGACTTAATACCGTTTTGAGACGAGGGGTCGCATATTATTATTATTATTATTATTCACGTGTTGTTTGAATGTGAGAGACCAGGCGATGGAACGTGTTGTCGGTGAGATCAAAGACCAGTTCAATAAATGTCTACGTGACGATATTAGATCTATCATCGTGATATTATAATTATTATAGATTGATCGAAGTTGACGTCACTCCGGCCTTTGTTATTGTTATTTGCCATCCGCGTTTATGAGCAGTTCTCACTAAACTGTATCAACCAGACTATAAACGTTTAAGGTTACACATAGTTTTGTGTGTTAATCTGTTTTATTTCCGGATGGCAATGATGTGAGCTTCTTAGCCAAGCGCACACTATCTATAGATGGAATTAAGTTGACAGGGTCTTTGTTATTGTTTTTTGCCATCCGCGTTTATGAGTAATTTTCACTAAACTGCATTAACTTGACTATAAATTTTTGTGTATTCGTCCGTTATACCTCCGGGTGGCAATGTTGTGAGCTTCTTAACCAAGCGCATACTATCTATAGCGACTAAAATTCTTATCTCCTAAAGATTACTAATTGTTAAAATGTCCAAGAAGGCAGGTCTGGTTTAACGAGATGGGGGTGGGTGGGGGGGGGGGGGGGGGGTTGCGATGAAAGTAATAGTTTTCGCTCTCAGTCCTAATGAACAGAGGATGACACCAAGATTAACTCACTCAACCCTAACACCGACTATATCCGTAGTTTACCCGGGTTACTTTTTCCCCATGCCTATCAATTACCTTTTTCTGAGACAAATTATAGGCGTAGTATCAAAGTTAATGATTTTAGTTTTTACATGTTAATGGTAGTTGAATAAAAATATCCATGTACATGCTCATTTTTAATACATTATTTTCTTATTTTGAAAAGAAGCAAAAATCTTTAGGATTGAATGAGTTAATATGTGTGGCTATGTGTGGCATTGACAACTTCCAGCACTTAGTTCTGCCGTCATAGAACGAAGGGTCGAATATCTGTAATGGTGTCAAATTATGGCCTTCGTAAAGTTATGGCCCGACACTGACCAAAAAATAACGTCAAAATGCCAGTCTTTTGCCACAAAAGGAAACAAATCGTGAGTTGTATTCAATAGTTCAACCAATGAAATAACTTGTTTCCATGAGCTCTACTAACGACAACTCACTAGACGGTGCAAAACCCAAATAAGTCCTTTTGGATTTCAGTATCAGGCGATAACATAACGATGGCTACGGTC
>NC_088360.1:28434557-28449557 GCF_034508935.2 Berghia stephanieae
AATCTCATTCCCTATTGAGTCAATGCGTTTGCCACCTCATTCATTCAGTGCTTTGATCATTGACCGAGTAATAATGACAAAGAATAACTCATACGGAACTGGTGTCTCAGTGTTGTGGCTGGTTTGGTGTTTTCTGTGTTTTGTCATAATTTGTGAAATCATCAAAGCCTATTGTTTACATGTAAAATTGTCCTCATTTTTGATGCTATGCTTGTGTATTAACACAAAACTGTGTTTAACCTTAAACGTTAAAAGTTTGATTGATAGAATTTAGTGAGACCTAATCATAAAAATGGCTGGCTAAAAACGGTAACGCAAAGAGCTAAGCGACGTCAAATTCGTTCCTTCTATTGATGCTATGCGTTTAGATGAAATACAGCATCCGCCAGTCGGAAATGACGCAAAACACATAAATTATGAGTAACCGTAAACGATTATAGCCTCGTTGGCAATATTCAATGAGATAACATGACTGTCTAAAAACAATAACAAATAGCAGGGTGACGTCAATTTCTTTCCCTCTATAGCGTTCACTGTGTTGGACACAAATAAGGTACACAATCAATGACAAACGCATTTATTTAATCAATTCTCAACTAGCTTTGAATTATTCACAGGTATCTTTCTCAAAACGTTACAGTTTATTGGTTCCAATAGATGTCACTGGCTCCATTGTATTCAATCGACCGACATCTGGCGTGTTTGAAGCCAAAGGTCAAAGGTGTTTCGATGAACCTTGGTTCGACTTACAAGTACAAGGTAACTCTGTTGAATTAACTAGGTTATCAAATTGACCTAGATAGTATCCGTAAGCCAGTTATATAATATCATATTTATCCAACTTAACTGTCGTACTGTGGAAAGACGCGTATTTAAAATGTTGGCCAGAAAACTTGTCCTTCAAATATCGATCGATTTAAACGACCACTCATCTGGTCAAAAACATTTAAATTGAGCTTTTATCTAGCGCAATATCCACTAAACGTGCTCAAAGCACTTTACAAGGGGTCCCCGGCCGACAGCAACACTTAACATGTAGGACGGGACATGACGCCTGTTAGGCGATATTACAATTTTTCGGACAAAGACAACGCTGTTAACGGCCAGGTACTCATTTTACACCTGAGTACGGTGAGAGAATGTGAGTAAAGAGCCTTCTCCAAGGACTCAACTATGTGCCGAGCGCGAGGCTCGAACCCAGGAACTTCCGATCCGAAGGCGAGTGTCATACCACAAGACCACATAGCCGCACATTTCAATCGATATAATTTGAAGGACGAGTTTTCTGGCCAAATTTTAAAATTCGTGTCTTTCCAAGGTCCGGCAGAAGTTTGAGAATCGTATCATGTCGTACTTCTGAGCGTTTTCACATAACCAGTTCACTGCTGTGATCTGGAAAACACACGTCTTTAAAAAATTGCTAGAAAACTCGTCCTTCAAATATCGATCGATTTAAATGAACCTCATCGTGGCAAAAGCTCTCAAACCTGGGACCCAGGGTTAACTTAAAACTAGCTTCTATTTTAAAAATCTGCTATCGATGATAAGTGTCTAAGTAAAATACCCCTCTGTTCACAATTTGCGGTATAAAAACGATAACAATGATCAGAGAGAGAGAGAGAGAGAGAGAGAGAGAGAGAGAGAGAGAGAGAGAGAGAGAGAGAGAGAGGTCGATTTTATTCACCTTGTTGTTTATAAACAACTGACCATGTTTGTCCGACCACGTGTGAAAATGTGTCACAAATTCCATGCTTTGATTGGTCAAAAATTTACTAGAGTGGGTCAAGTTCATGGCAGATACGATATGATAGGATACGATCATCATAATCTATCGTGGCTTGTATCATAGCCATCGTTAACACATATAGCCTGACACAAGAACCCTCTAGGACTGGCAGTTTGACGTCATTTTTTAGGTTTGTGTTGCGTCTAGTGAGTTGTCGTTAGTAGAGGTCATGGAAACAAGTTATTTCATTGGTTGAATTATTGAATACAACTCACGATTTGTTTTCTTTCGTGGTAAAAGCTGGCATTTTGACGTCATTTTTTGGTCAGTATCAGCGTAGCCATCGTTATGTTATAGATAGAATGCGCTTGGCCAAGGAGTTCACAACATTGCCATCCGGAAGTATAACGGAGCAACACACAAACTCTGTGTAACCATGAACTTTTATAGTGTGGTTAATACAGTTTAGTGAGAACAACTCACAAACGCGGATGGCAAAAACAATAACAAAGGCCTGAGTGACGTCATCTGCATACTATCTATAGCCTGATACTGAAATCCAAAAGGACTGGCAGTTTGACTTCATTATTTGGTTTTTGCACCGTCTAGTGAGTTGTCGTTAGTAGATCTCATGGAAACAAGTTATTTCATTGGTTGAACTATTGAATACAACTCACGATTTGTTTTCTTTTGTGGCAAAAGACTGGCATTTTGACGTCATTTTTTGGTCAGTATCAGGCCATAACTTTACGAAGGCCACGGTATCAGGCCATAACTTTACGATGTCCACACTTGAGCACGTTGCGGTCAGCTGTCTCCACGAATCACGATCCTCTGCGTTGCGCATGAAATCTGTGTTGCTTTTAAAATCACTTTTGGCCATTCTCAGGCTATTTAAATAAGTCATTCTTTGTCTTCCTCTAGCTCTCTTTCCTTCGATCATCCCAGATGTTACCAACTTCTCGATTCCGTCTCTTCTCCACACATTATGTCCCAGAAACCGTAACTGCCTCTTTCTGATGGTATCGACCAAGATTTTCCCCTTTCTCACTTTCTCCAACTCTTCCTCGTTCGTATACTTGTCTGTCCACGCTAGGATACGATATGATACGATATAATTCCTGAAGGTCGCTCAACTGTGACATTTCTGACCCAGATATTATGTGCCTGAAGTAAATCCCAAACAGAAGTCTTATTACTTAACGGTTCTCGAGGTATAAATAACATTATGACACTTTGCTTGTGACTTATATAATACAAGGGTTAGAGTGCGGCTGTGTGGTCATGTGGTATGACACTCGCTTTCGGATCAGAATGTCCTGGGTTCGAGCCTCGCTCGGCGCAGAGTTGAGTCATTGAAAAATGCTATTTACTCACATTCTTTCATCGAACTTCAGGTGTAAAATGAGTACCACTGGATGCTATGCCTGGCCGTTATCAGTGTTGTTTCTGTTCGGAAAAAAATGTAATATCGCCTAACATGCGTGTTGCCCCGTCTTATATGTTACGTGTTGCTGTTGGCCAGGGACCGCCTGTAAAGCGTCTTGAGCACGTTAAGTGGATATTGCGCTATATAAACGCTCAAAAAAGCTCAAAAAGGGTTAGAGGATCCAATCCAAATATCGGTGGCACCTTCTTGGAAAATGCTCTTTACTTAAATTATTGTCTCATCGTACAAAGGTCGTAAAGTGAGTACGTGGTGGGCATTCAATTTGAGTTGTTTTTCTAGAGACGAAATTATAATAGAGCCCTGCTGACGTATTGTCTAGTCCTGCACGTGAAGTGTTGGTTAGAAAAATTATATTATAGCACATTTAGTGGATATTGTGCTATATTACTGTAAAATCTCGCAATTTCTGTTGTTTAATTGTGTGTTTGTGTGTGTGTGTGTCTGTGTGTGTGTGATTGTGTGTGTGCCTGTGTGTTTTGTTTTGTTTTTACTTTTGCTTGTTAGTTTGTCTTTATAATTGTTTTGTGTTTTCGTCTTATTTGTTTGTTTTTCTTTTTTTTTTTTTGTATTGTTTTGTTTTATTTTGTTTTTTGTTTGTTTGGGGTAGTGCGGGGCGGTCCTTGGCAAGAATAAGGACCACGGTCCTACGGTCCTTGGGAAATGAAGACCGCAAGGACCGGTCCGGTCCTCTAGGACCGGTCCTTTTCGACATTGAACATTCCTGAGAGACTGTTGGAAATTCGAACCGGTTTGACCTTTGAGAGCGTGGGATCGTTCATTCTTGAACCGTTAAAGACCGCTACACGATGAAAACCGTGGCCTACAGGAGTAAAACACACGGAGTAGTCACACTCATTTCAAATTGTAAACTAATTAGAGAAGAGGGGTGATGCCTTCTTTATTTGCTCACCGTACTTCCTTGTTAGTTCGATAATTTAATAAAATTTGAAATTTATCCCCATTAACGGAGATAATGGCATCGCCCAAGGCGTTGATCGAGTTGTTCGTGGCGTTGATACACACACGCAACTCCTACCCCCCCCCCTCCCCCCCCCCCCCCACACACACACATTAGAGGGCAGCGAGCATTGAAGAGAGTAAGAGAGAGACGTGAAGTTATAATAAGAGGGGGTGGATGAGGTGATAAGAGGGGTCGATGGTGACTTTTCGCCAGATCTAACAAACTCAGCTACCCATTCATTGCTGAGTAGACAGGGATTCAGAAAAAAATCGACTGCACCCGGGATCGATCTCTGGCCCTTTGCGTATAAAGAGAGTGCTCTATCAACTGAGCTATCGGGTCCCCAAATATTCTATTGGACTTTTTTAAAATTCAGACGTTATAACTGGGTTTTTTGGAAGGAAGAAACTAATGAAACTCATATTATTTGATTAGTAAAAACACCAAACGAAATTTTAATATTATTGTATTATTTTAAATGACAACACTGCGATAGAAAGGAGTGGTGACAAGAGATGGACAAAAGAAAACAAAAAATCGGATTTGCTACTTGCTAGGTTCGACACACACACACACACACACACACACACACACACACACACACAAACACACTGTCACAAAGTGCGCACGTAAACCGTATGCTTATGTAGCGCAGTTTGCAACCTTGTTTATGTGTGTTATATTCAAGCTACGACACCGATCAATAACCAAACACAATACGTTGATAAAGGTTTTGAAGCTAAATGAAGATATATTTTATTACAATATAACAAAGATATTATGAGATGTGAAGATGAAATGATAGATGTAATAAGTATGAAATCAAATAGATGGATGACAAATTGATGGAGATGTGTGATGATGAATATGATATGAAAGCGATATGAAAATATATAATTAAATCAATTAATTATCAATACTTTACCAAACCGCTACCACATCAGACAATCTCACAGATAGGTTGCAACCATCACAGTCATACAGGCAACTAATAATTAACTAGCTAACTAATCACAATCCAGACGTGTGGAAGGAAGCCAAAAGAGTGTTCTTGATATTCAACAAAACTGTAAGGTTGTTCTAATAATGTTAATTTGTCTCTTCTTGAAATTGTTCTGGTTTCACAGTATTCATAAACAGATCAATTGTTTCTCAATGTTCTGATATTAAAATAAGCAAATGGTTCTTCACAGGTAACTTATAAAACAGGCAAATGTTCAGTTTCTATTAGTGTCAAGCTATGAGTGTATAGCCTAAAGTTGGCTTGTTAAAGCCCAGCCTCCAACGGCTCATTCACTTTAAAGAAAGAAAATGATTTTGTTATAATATGATAATTATACGAATATAACTCTATCTATATTCGAACTCACTCAATATGTTTACTTTAAATGAGTAAATATTATTTTACTTTAACCAATCAATTTATTAATGTTGATTAATATTGCTTTACTTTGTAGATATGAAATAATAATGCTTTATAGTAAGAAAAGCTTATTTTCTTTACAACAAGAATATATTATACAATTAATTTAATTATCTGATTAATTAATTGAGACTCAAAAGTTAAAGTGATATTATGATATTAATATCAAAACACAATCATAATTGTAATCACAACATATTATTCAAAATCTCACCAGAGCCGAACAGATTATAGAAATCACAAATTAAGTCTACACAAGACTTTAATCAAACTCTACACAAGAGTTATAACACAACTTGATTCAGCTCAAACTTTGAGCACCACAAAGTCTACACAAGACTTAAATCACACTCTACACAAGAGTTAACACAAAACGTGTTTCAGCTCGAACTTTGAGCACTACAAAGTCTACACAAGACTTTAATCCAACTCTACACAAGAGTTAAACAAATGAGCCTAAAAGACTCCGCTGTGGTTATCGCTTAGAGACTATGAGCCTAAAAGACTCCGCTGTCTGGTCTCTTTTGAGACAATGAGCCTAAAAGACTCCGCTGAGTGGTCTGAAGAAACTGCTCAAAACTCTGGCATTTATAGGCAAAAATCAAGCAAACGAAGCAAAATTCTACCCACACAACCGGATGTTAGTCATATCCGTAAACATCTGAAATTCCTTAAAACTCCCCCAGATTCCATAATCATGGACAACAACAACCCATCCTGATACCGGACATCCTCATATCAAGGATAAATAAATTCGTCAGCCCCATAGTTACGAGATATCAATCAAGCCATACCATAACAAAGTCACTCCCGTAGAATACAGGGATCCTACTTTGCTTATAAGTTTACGGAGAAAACAAGATTGATGCCTTTCTCACAATAACACCCACACTACGTAGTTTAATTCAAACTTCCGGGCCATAGGTGCATGATCTGATACGACCTGTATCAACAAAAGAAGGGTTGTTCCGGAGGGATTACAATAACAACAACAACTAATACTACGACGACGTACATCCTGTCGTAAACTGACGCCTACACGGAAGCATTTCGTTACATATCTCCCCCCTAAGACTAAATTTGGTACAACATTTAGTTAGATCAACGAAATGCCTCAAGATCACATCGATCTCGACAATTATTCGGGCTCATTGTTGTCCCTTCCTTCGACAGACAACATCGGCATCACACATCCACACTTCAACTCCACCTTGCCGTGTGTCATGCATTTCGGTGGTTCATGATCCTTGTTTTCGTCAAAACATGGAAGTCGAGGACTCTTAACAGTGGGAGCATGAGTAAATGATCGAATGTCACTTGTCATACTGTCGTTGTTGGAGGAAGCCTGACACTCCGACTTTAACCTAAGCAGTTCAAGCTCTTTCTCCATCAGAGCTTCTTGTCTTTGAGCTCGTGCTCTGCTTATCTCCTCCTCTCCTTTGGCACGTTCTCTCTCCTTCTCTTTTCTCTCTTCATCTTCTTGTAACTGGGCTGTCACCCAAGCACGGAGATCTTCACCCCTTAACTCCAATTTTTCTCCAAGTTTAATTAATCTTTCCACATCCATCTCTAGGAGAATTAATCAAACCAATTCAAATTCAAATAAACAAACTTCAATATGTTTATCAACACTGTTGCCGTAAATGTTACTTTCACGTAGAATAAAGTGGTATTACAAGTAACCTTATTAACGATATGCGGTCAATATAGATCCCAAAACAGATTCAAAACAGGCAATTAATACCGATTCCTACACGGAATTCAACATAGACTCAATATATAGAATCAAAACAAATTTACTACAGGTCCTAACATAGAACCAACGCTTCACCCAGATTCCTACACAGAATCAAAACATTGACTTAATATAGACGCATATTAGAGTCAAAACAACTGATTTAATACAGGTCCTCACACGGAACCAACGCTTCACCCAGATTCCCACACGGAATCAACACAATAGCTTCACCCAGATTCCTCACACGGAATCAACAAAATAGCTTCACCCAGATTCCCCACACGGAATCATAAAAACTATCTTCACCCAGATTCTTTCTCAGAATCAACAAAATAACTTCACCCAGATTCTTTCTCAGAATCAACAAAATATCTTCACCCAGATTCTTTCTTAGAATCAACAAAATATCTTCACCCAGATTCTCTCTTAGAATCAACAAAATATCTTCACCCAGATTCTCTCTTAGAATCAACAAAATATCTTCACCCAGATTCTTTCTTAGAATCAACAAAATGTCTTCACCCAGATTCTCTCTCAGAATAAACAAAATATCTTCACCCAGATTCTTTCTTAGAATCAACAAAATGTCTTCACCCAGATTCTCTCTCAGAATCAACAAAATATCTTCACCCAGATTCTCTCTCAGAATCAACAAAATATCTTCACCCAGATTCTTTCTTAGAATCAACAAAATATCTTCACCCAGATTCTTACACAGAATCAACAAAATGTCTTCACCCAGATTCTTCCTTAGAATCAACAAAATATCTTCACCCAGATTCTCTCTTAGAATCAACAAAACATCCTCACCCAGATTCTTTCTTAGAATCAATAAAATATCTTCACCCAGATTCTCTCTCAGAATCAACAAAATATCTTCACCCAGATTCTTACACAGAATCAATACCTTGACTTACTATATGTGCATAGAAAGTCAGAACAAATGATTTAATACAGATCCTCACACGGGACCAACACAATATTCTCCCAGATTCCTACACGGAATCAAATTACCCCAACAACCACCTTCGTTCCTTACAAAAGGGAGAGGGGGGACAATGGAGGCTTTACAGCGCGAGTACCGCTTTCGCGCTAAGTCAGTAGACAGATTGCGCATCGGGGCTCTAACGGGGCCGATTAGAGATAGACGACGATTGGGATTGTTTGGAAGCTTTAACCCTTTGCCCACTAGTCATTATGACATCCGTAATGCTATCGCCTTCTACATCTACGCCAGAACAGAAATAGAGGGTGGAGCCTACCATGATATAACATTTTATGGAGCCCTAATTTCGTCATATCAGTTCTGTCCACTGACAGGTGGGTGGATATCGCTTTCCAGAACTTGTGTCCTTATATGAAATTCTGAGTTTTTGACCAATCAACGATTGCTCTTTTGATAGCTCGCTTGTCAAAATGAGTCAGCTCAACCCTTGATTTATGTACAGGCATCACAGGCGGTATATGTTGTGTAACTTCAAAGACCACGGTTGACCGAAAGCGATGAATGGAAGCCCTACTGTGGCGTGGAGAACGAGGTCTTGTATGTATAGTTACGTCATATCTCAACGCTCGTGAATTCTTTGTACGGCTGGACGCACAATCAAAACACGAAATATGTGTTTTAAACTCTTGAATCAATCGAGTTACATCAGTGCGTTCGTCTCATTGAGAAATGAAAAACGATATATAAATCAAGAACATCGACCGGAAAACAAGGAAATTATCATAAAATTATAAAATTTGAGAAAACTGTTTTCAAAATCAAATCTATTACAAAAAAGGTTATTTCTCGACCGATTTTTATGAGAAAAAGACAATTTTTCTCCACTTTTCAAGCTGATTCCAACAATGAGGTTTTCAAATTTATCGCGATAAGATTATTTGTCATTATTTTTTTTTAATACCCAATTGACTGCTCAGGAAATGAATACGTAATTCTTGGCGGCTAGCGAGTAGGTGTTAAATTTTGCTTACCCTTTCCCACGTAGACGCACGCACACACACACACACACACACACACACACACACACACAGACTTATCGTCGTCTAGCATCCTATCGTTCGGCTCGACGATTAAAAGGGGTTCGTATCGTCGCTAAAATAATTACAAAATACATATATTTAAAATATATTTAAAGTAATGTGAATGAAATATTTTAATGCTCTAATATATCAAGAATGATCATTATTATGATTTATTACGGTGTGAATTGAATTAGACCTTTAAAACTGAAGTTTAATCTGACACCCTACTCGCTGTTATCATTCGAGTCTAAGTTGTAATAAGGCAACTTTGGCCAGAAGCGAAAGACATACATTGTGTGTTCAGTCTGTGTGTGTGTGTGTGTGTGTGTGTGCGCGCGTCTACGTGGGAAAGGGTAAGCAAAATTTAACACCTACTCGCTAGCCGCCAAGGATTACGTATTCATTTCCTGAGCAGTCAATTGGGTATTTAAAAAAATAATGACAAATAATCTTATCGCGATAAATTTGAAAACCTCATTGTTGGAATCAGCTTGAAAAGTGGAGAAAAATTGTCTTTGTCTCATAAAAATCGGTCGAGAAATAACCTTTTTTGTAATAGATTTGATTTTGAAAACAGCTTTCTCAAATTTTATAATTTTATGATAATTTCCTTATTTTCCGGTCGATGTTCTTGATTTATATATCGTTTTTCATTTCTCAATGAGACGAACGCACTGATGTAATTCGATTGATTCAAGAGTTTAAAACACAGATTTCGAGTTTTGATTGTGAGTCCAGCCGTACTAAGAATTCACGAGCGTTGAGATATGACGTAACTATACATACAAGACCTCGTGGATCATCGCTTTCGGTCAACCGTGGTCTTTGAAGTTACACAACGTATACCGCCTGTGATGCCTTTACATAAATCAAGGGCTGAGCTGACTCATGTTGACAAGCGAGCTATCAAAAGAGCAATCCGTTGATTGGTCAAAAACTCAGGATTTCATATAAGGACATAAGTTCTTGAAAGCGATATCCACCCACCTGTCAGTGGACAGAACTGATATGATGAAATTAGGGATCCATAAAATGTTATATCATGGTAGGCTCCACCCTCTATTTCTATTCTGGCGTAGATGTAGAAGGCGATAGCATTTCGGATGTCATAATGACTAGTGGGCAAAGGGTTAAAGCTTCCAAACAATCCCAATCGTCGTCTATCTCTAACGGGACCCGTTGGCGCAAACTCAGTAGTGATCCGTGTCACTATGACAGATGACTGACAACGTATAACCGAACAAGTGAAAATTACCAGAATAACTTGCATTACACCTTGCGTATAATGACAGTCTTATAACCATTAAATGGATACCAATTTGCTTTAAGCTCAAAGATAGTATCTATCTCAAGTTTCAAACAACTCCCTAACCTGTCTCAACAATTGTTTGGTCGCGATGTCTCTTGAATGCACAACAATAAGAATCCCACTTCTGACACCAAATTATGTCACAAAGTGCGCACGTAAACCGTATGCTTATGTAGCGCAGTTTGCAACCTTGTTTATGTGTGTTATATTCAAGCTACGACACCGATCAATAACCAAACACAATACGTTGATAAAGGTTTTGAAGCTAAATGAAGATATATTTTATTACAATATAACAAAGATATTATGAGATGTGAAGATGAAATGATAGATGTAATAAGTATGAAATCAAATAGATGGATGACAAATTGATGGAGATGTGTGATGATGAATATGATATGAAAGCGATATGAAAATATATAATTAAATCAATTAATTATCAATACTTTACCAAACCGCTACCACATCAGACAATCTCACAGATAGGTTGCAACCATCACAGTCATACAGGCAACTAATAATTAACTAGCTAACTAATCACAATCCAGACGTGTGGAAGGAAGCCAAAAGAGTGTTCTTGATATTCAACAAAACTGTAAGGTTGTTCTAATAATGTTAATTTGTCTCTTCTTGAAATTGTTCTGGTTTCACAGTATTCATAAACAGATCAATTGTTTCTCAATGTTCTGATATTAAAATAAGCAAATGGTTCTTCACAGGTAACTTATAAAACAGGCAAATGTTCAGTTTCTATTAGTGTCAAGCTATGAGTGTATAGCCTAAAGTTGGCTTGTTAAAGCCCAGCCTCCAACGGCTCATTCACTTTAAAGAAAGAAAATGATTTTGTTATAATATGATAATTATACGAATATAACTCTATCTATATTCGAACTCACTCAATATGTTTACTTTAAATGAGTAAATATTATTTTACTTTAACCAATCAATTTATTAATGTTGATTAATATTGCTTTACTTTGTAGATATGAAATAATAATGCTTTATAGTAAGAAAAGCTTATTTTCTTTACAACAAGAATATATTATACAATTAATTTAATTATCTGATTAATTAATTGAGACTCAAAAGTTAAAGTGATATTATGATATTAATATCAAAACACAATCATAATTGTAATCACAACATATTATTCAAAATCTCACCAGAGCCGAACAGATTATAGAAATCACAAATTAAGTCTACACAAGACTTTAATCAAACTCTACACAAGAGTTATAACACAACTTGATTCAGCTCAAACTTTGAGCACCACAAAGTCTACACAAGACTTAAATCACACTCTACACAAGAGTTAACACAAAACGTGTTTCAGCTCGAACTTTGAGCACTACAAAGTCTACACAAGACTTTAATCCAACTCTACACAAGAGTTAAACAAATGAGCCTAAAAGACTCCGCTGTGGTTATCGCTTAGAGACTATGAGCCTAAAAGACTCCGCTGTCTGGTCTCTTTTGAGACAATGAGCCTAAAAGACTCCGCTGAGTGGTCTGAAGAAACTGCTCAAAACTCTGGCATTTATAGGCAAAAATCAAGCAAACGAAGCAAAATTCTACCCACACAACCGGATGTTAGTCATATCCGTAAACATCTGAAATTCCTTAAAACTCCCCCAGATTCCATAATCATGGACAACAACAACCCATCCTGATACCGGACATCCTCATATCAAGGATAAATAAATTCGTCAGCCCCATAGTTACGAGATATCAATCAAGCCATACCATAACAAAGTCACTCCCGTAGAATACAGGGATCCTACTTTGCTTATAAGTTTACGGAGAAAACAAGATTGATGCCTTTCTCACAATAACACCCACACTACGTAGTTTAATTCAAACTTCCGGGCCATAGGTGCATGATCTGATACGACCTGTATCAACAAAAGAAGGGTTGTTCCGGAGGGATTACAATAACAACAACAACTAATACTACGACGACGTACATCCTGTCGTAAACTGACGCCTACACGGAAGCATTTCGTTACACACACACATCTTTTGTAGTCACATACATTTCAAACAATAACCCATTAGAGAAGAGGGGTCATGCCTTCACCATAGATCATTGTCATTGCGATCATTATGGTGTAGTAAATTTTGAAATTTACCCCGTATAATGGAATCGTCCAAGGCGTGCGCCTCCTGTTCCCCCCATCTCACACACGAAAGGGCGGTTTGGGAAGTGGAGGTTGGTGGTCGTCTGCCTGTATGGTCGTCTGTGTCGTTTAGTGTATGGCAAAGGGGGGTGGGTGCGATTAATTAAGTGGGATGGGTGGTGATTGGTGGAAGATAGGCAACCGAAGCAACGAATCGCTGGGGAAGTAGTAGGCTATGGCGCGAGACCGTAGGACCGTGGTCCTTGCAAGGACCGCCCCGCACTAGTTGAAAGGTGATAAGAAGTGAGGACCGCCGCCGATCTTCCCCTCTGGGACCGGTCTTCGGTTCACAGCTAAAAGACCGTCGGACCGCGGTCCGGACCGGTCTTCAGCGCGGCACTAGTTTGGGGTTTGTTTTTTTTATGTTATTGTGTGTTTGTTTGTTTGTTTGTTTGTTTGTTATTTTTTCTTTTCTTTTTTTTTTTTCTACTTTCCATTAAGTTGTTTTATATTTCAGTTTTGGTTGGGTTTGGGGTTTATCTTTTGTTTTTTTGCTTTATTATTTTTTTTCTTTTTATATATATATATGTGTGTGTGTGTGTGTGTGTGTGTGTGTTTGTGTGTGTGTATGTGGGGGTGGGGGCTATTCTTACTGCTTATTTCGATTCTTCTGTATAACTGATTTCAGTTGTGGATTCGAAAGCCACAAAATAGTATGTTGTCTCGATTGGTAACACTGTCACTGTCAATCGATGTTGAGCGTTGGCTGCATGAGGCCTGCTGGGTGACTAACTCAAGCTCGTATAATGTGCTCCTAATGGAGCAATGACATTGTCTCAACACTGGTAACAACGTCAAAGATATCAACGAATGTGTATGAAAGGTGCCAGACAAAGCAAGAAAGAAAAATAGAAGAAAAAAAAAACATCCCAAAAAATCAGTGGACCTCGACAGGGGATCGAACCTCAGACCTTCTGATTACCGGTCAGACGTGCTACCATTACACAATAGATAGTTCGAAGATGACGTTACTCAGGTCTTTGTTATTGTTTTTTTTGCCATCCGCGTTTACGAGTAATTCTCACTGAACTGTATTAACCCGACTATAAACGTTCATGGATACACATAGTTTTGTTTGTTGGTCCGTTATACTTCCGGATGGCAATGTTATGAGCTTCTTAGCCAAGCGCATACTATCTATATTATATTATAAGTGAGAACTACTAATAAAAATAATTGGCTGGCTAAAACAAAAACAAAGAGTTGATTCACTTCGATTTTGTTCCTTTTATTCAGTTGTTCACTCTTGTCATGGTTGAATGGTTGACTGACATCTGACACTAATCATAACCTATTTAAATAGTGATCAATACAGAAAGGTTACCTAACTTGAACGTGCCATTGTTTTGATCATATGGCTCAATCGATAGGACACCCGATTCACACACGAACTTGATTACTTATTAATTATTCGACATGGCATTACACAGGCCTGGTTTTCCTCTGACCTCCTTGTCCTCTTAAAGAAACTAGGTGGTAATTTGATCTATTTCTTATTGTAACGGAAATAGTCTTCAACAGTCGTCAGGTCACTTCCTCCCTAATGACGTATGGTAACTTAGTAACACTGGCTCTAAACTATCGGAACAATGGCGGAACCGTATAAAATATTTCTCCGGCGAGCATAAAAGCGTATCCAGAGGGAGAAAAAAAAACATAAATTTGATCATGTTTTGACTTTTACACATTCTGATCACAAGACATATGAAAAGTTCTAGCCAGCATGAAGAATACAAAGTAATGATATTCTTTGTTTAGAACCAAGATGGCCGCCGTTGCCGGGTGGCGTGACATCAGACTACTGAATCCAATTGCCCAGAGCCTGCATAATAAATAGCCTTCAGCAGTCGTGACGTCACTTCCGTCGTAATGACGCATAGTAACTTAGTAACTGGTTCTAAACTATCGGAACAATGGAGGACGCCCTAAATGAAATATTTCTCCGACGAGCATAAAAGTGTAACTAGTGGAGAAAAATATTATAGATATGATCATGTTTTGACTTTTATACATTCTGGTCACAAGACATGAGAAAAAGTTCTAATCAGCATGAAGATTTTCTTTGTTTAGAACCAAGATGCTCGTTGCTGGGCCGAGTGACATCAGACTTTTAAATCCTATTGTGCTTAACAAATAATGTTCATTATCATTATAACAATTGAGCAGTAGCGTGGCGTGCTTACCGTAT
>NC_088360.1:28454557-28494557 GCF_034508935.2 Berghia stephanieae
GCTTTCGGATCGGAAGGTCCTGGGATCGAGCCTCGCTCGGCGCATAGTTGAGTCCTTGGAAAAGACTCTTTACTCACATTCTTTCACCTTGCTCAGATGCTCGGGGAAAAAAATGTAATATCGCCAAACAGGCGTCATATATCTCGTTCTTTATGTTTCGTGTTGCTGTTGGTCAAAGACCCTTTGTAAAGCGCTTTGAGTTCGTTTAGGGGCAGCGTGGCTCAACGGTACGGTCTTTGCTTCGTACCCAAAAGGTAACGAGTTCGATCACTCGCCGCTGCGTTGTGAGGCCTTGAGCAAGTCACCTAGCCCTAGCTCACTTTGCGGCGCTGCACTGCGGCTGACGCCTGGGTTATTCCAGTCTTCCCTTGGAATAGACCTAAAAACAAATTTCCCCTTGGGCATGAATAAAGGGAATTTTTTTTTATTATATTACGCTATATAAAAGCGCAACTAAGCTCAACTTCTTCTTCTTCTAGGTTCCATGCCTGGTCCAGGCTTCGGATACTGCATGAATTATCTCTCTCCATTCCAGCTCAACTACTTAATCATTATTATTAAGATAATCGTTAAAACCCTAATGTCTATTAATTTGTAGACTCTAAATTAAATTCCTTCACCGAGTTTTTCACAATAGGATTCAATAGTCGTAACGTCACTTCCTTCCTAATGACGAATGGTAACTTAGTAACACTGGCTCTAAACTATCGGAACAATGGCGGACGCCGTATGAAATATTTCTCCGGCGAGCATAAAGGGTATCCAGAGGGGGAAAAAAAATAAATTTGATCATGTTTTGACTTTTACACATTCTGATCCCAAGATATATGAAAAGTTCTAGCCAGCATGAAAAATAAAAAGTAATGATTTTCTTTGTTTAGAACCAAGATGGCCGCCGTTGCCAGGCGGCGTGACATCAGACTATCGAATCATATTGAAATGTTGTCTATCGGATCATTTCGTGAAGTCCAACTTCTGACATACACTTTATTATCTACACATTATCATCTCTCTCAACCGTATCGCCCTCCTTTTATTTCAGTCTCTGTTTCGGTCTTGCTTTCTGTTTCTATTGTATTGGGGGGGGGGGGGGGGTGTATGTGTGTGTTTGTGTGTGTGGGTGTGCGTGTGTGTTTATTCGTGTGCCTATATATATATATATATATATATATATATATATATATATATACATATATATATGTGTGTGTGTGTGTGTGTGTGTCTGTGTGTGTAGGGGGTGGGGGGTGAATGTTCGTTTATGGGGTGTGGCAGTTCCGGTCTTTGTGTGTGGGAGTTCTTTCTGTTTGTTTGTTTGTTTGTTTGTTTATCTATTTTATAATTTTTATTTAACTTTCTTCATTAATTTGGGTTTGTTTTTTTTTTTTGTTTTTTTTTTTTATTTATTTGTTTTTATTATTAATTTTGTTGGGGTTTTAAAATGTTGTTTGTTTTTATTACCGTATAGTTTTGTTTATTCTAAATTAATATTTTGTAAACAATTGTTACTTGTATTCCTTTTCTCTGTAAATTTGAAATTACTCTCATCCCCCCCCCCCCCCCCCCCCCCCCCGCTCCCCCACCCACACACACACCCACCCTTCTCCGCAGGCCCTAAAACAACATTGAGCATTTATATGGAACAGTTGTGCGGCTATGTGGTCTTGTGGTATGACACTCGCTTTCGGATCGCAAGGTCCTGGGTTCGAGCCTCGCGCTCGGCGCATAGTTGAGTCCTTGGAAAAGGCTCTTTACTCACTTTCTCTCACCGTACTCAGGTGTAAAATGAGTACCTGGCCGTTAACATCGTTGTCTTTGTCCGAAAAATTGTAAATATCGCCTGACAGGCGGCATGTCCCGTCTTACATGTTAAATGTTGTTGTTGACCAGGGACCCCTTGTAAAGCGCTTTGAGCACATTTAGTGGATATTGCTCTATATAAAGCTCAATTTTAATATCAACTTATCGTGTTCAGAAGAAACTCAAAGTGTCCTAAAAAACTTGAGATTTCATATAGCGCAATATCCACCAAACATGCTAAATAATAAATGCGCTTTTCAAATGTAGCATTCCCCATCTCCCCCCCCCCCCCCCCGCCCCCACCCAAAAAAACTGTCATGAATCATATTATCTGTTATAAAATAAATGCAATATGACATATCAAACATGGGTGGGTGGAGATTTTGTCACTTGTGTAAGTGTATATTCTTCTTTATGTACACAAAAACTTGGCAGAAAACCCAGGACTTGTGAATGTGTCAGTGACAGCTTGTGAGATGACAGTCCCACCATCACTAACTGACTGAATGGTTGGCAAAAAAAACGCACCCGTTTATATAGTCGTGACAATAATAGATACGGGTGGGGAAACCTGTAAAATCCCCATCGTTTCACGATCAAAACATTGGCTCTGTGTGTGTGTGTGTGTGTGTGTGTGTGTGTGTGTGTGTGTGTGTGTGTGTGTGTGTGTGTGTGTTGTGTGTGTGTTTTGGGTTATGAAATACAAAGAGATTCGATAATTCCCAGTGTATTGGTAAGGTCGTGACGCCATTAATTACAAGGGCGTTGGGAGACGAGATAGATCGAAGTTTTTCATTGGTCGCTATTTATATCTTTGTGGATCTGCGTGAACGAGAAACCAAAGGTAAACAGCTGAGTGTTAAAAGTGTAAAGCGTACAGAATTTCAGTTCGATATTTATTGACAACAAAGGAATCGTGAATACATTATAAGTTTGTTATTGTTCACCGGTATAATTTACATACTTTGCATTTTCCACCTGTAAAATTCCAAATACATTTCGTGTTGTTGTTGCTGGTGTTTTGACATACCTTTCGGGTTTTCAGAATGAATTACGTCAAAGAAACAGGGTTTTGATTAGAAGGAGCGAAATTGACGTCCTTGTTATTGTTTTTAGGCACCCATTTTAGTGATTAGTTCTCATTAAATTATCACACTATAAACATTTAAGGTTACATATTGAAACTATACGTTAGGGCAAAATGCTCACAACATCCGCCAGTATAACGTACCCACATACAAAACTATGTGGAACCTTGAACTTTGATGTAGATAGCATGCACTTGGCTAAGGAGCTCACAATATTGTCATCCGGACGTATAACGGACCAACACACAAAACTATGTGTTACCTTGAACGTTAATAGTCTGGCTAATGCAGTTTAGTGAGAATTACTCATAAACATGAATGGCAAACCCCCCCCCCCCCCCAAAAAAAAATAAATAAATAAATAAATAAAAAACAAACAAACAACAATAACAAAGACCCGAAATTGAGCTTTATATGACGCAATATCCACTAAATGTGCTCAAAGCGCTTTACAGGGGGTCCCTGGTCAACAGCAACATTTAACATGTGGGACGGGACATGACGCCTGTTAGGCGATAGTACAATTTTTTGGACACCGTGACAGCGCTGTTAACGGCCAGGTACTCGTTTTACACCTGAGTACGGTGAGAGAATGTGAGTAAAGAGCCTTCTCCAATGACTCAAATATGCGCCGAGCGCGAGGCTCGAAACCAGGACCTTCCGATCCGAAAGCGAGTGTCATACCACTAGACCACAAGACCACATAGAGAAAACATCGTTTAGAGGCGGTGTGTAACATTTAAATTATAATTCGGCCACGCTGTGTCATATTGTTATGATTGTAAACGGACACACTAGAATGAAACTGTAAAAACATCCTGTTAGATGGATTAATCATACAGTACCGGAATAAAACAGCATGAGTTTCTAGTTCCTTGCAAAGGTTTTACGCCCCATCCTACTCTGTGCGGCTATGTGGTCTCGTGGTATGACACTCGCTTTCGGATCGGAAGGTCCTGGGTTCTAGCCTCGCTCGACGCATAGTTGAGTCCTGGGAAAAGACTCTTTACTCACATTCTCTCACCGTGCTCAGGTGTAAAATGAGTACCGGGCCATCAAAAGCAATTGTTGCCTCTGTAGGAAAAATTAAAATATCGCCTAACAGGCGTCATGTCATGTCTCGTTCTACATTTTACGTGTTGCTGTTGGTCAGGGACACTTTGTAAAGCGCTTTGAGCACATTAAGTGGGTATTGCGCTATATAATAAACGCTCTTTTAAAATGCTCTAATTCCTGTTTTTAAAAAAAATTATGCCTTTTTCGCCACGATATCATAAGAAATCGTCGCCTGACATTCCACGAAGGAATATAGATAACTCATCAAACAAGATGTCTGATGTCAACAGGAATCACCCATGTTGTCCAAGTGAGCAAATTGGGGGTTAATAATCTTGCTCAAGGAAAATAAAACGAAAGTGCCTGAAGCGGGGCTCGAACCCGGGTCATTCCGGATCAGTGCAATGCCTTAACCACTCGGCCACTTCGCCCCCAATTCTTGTTAACACTGAAGAAAAAAAAACAGAAGTTTTAGGTTTAGTCTCGAAAACGTGTTGTTGTTCAGCCATCGATCGATTCAAGTGTTCTTCATCTTGTCAAAAAAAAAAAAGGACTGTCTACCCTGGAACTCATTTGAACTCAAATCCTTGAAGCCCAGGCTTCGATAGGTTTTTTATTGTTTTGTTTGTTTTTTTTTTTTTTTGTTTTTTTGTGTTTTTTTTTGTATGTTTTGTTTTTTTTTTTTGTTTTTTTTTTTTTTTTTTTTTGGGGGGTTTTTTGGGGTTTTTTTTGTTTTTGTTTTTTTTTTTTTTTGGGGGGGGGGTTGTTTTTTTGGGGGGGGTTTTAGGCAATATTAACCAATCATTTTTATCGATTGATATTTGAAGGAAGAGTATATTGACCAAAATGGTTAAAATGTGGTGTATGTGTGTGTGTTTGTGTGTGTGCGTGTGTGTGTTGGAAAGGGGGGGGGGATCGGAATAGAGCATGCAAGCAAAATAACATGAGAATAACGGATAGAGTCAAGTTGACCTAAAATTTCATAGAAAAGTCCCCATGATCTCCAAACTTTTGAGGCGAGCCCTAAAGGACAAGTTGACCCCTGTGTCAAGTCCGTTTAAAGTTTCAATTTATAAAAATAATAATAATTAGAAAACTATCCTTCAATTTTGAATATATTTAATATTGTGTGGGGGGAAAAAACATCCTTTTTAAATATATGACAGTGAAAATAATATGGCGTAGGCATGAACTGAGCAAAATGTTCGTTGCGTTTTTGAGGGGCCGTCTTTGTCTTTTTGAGGGGCCGTCTTTGTCTTTCTGAGGGGCCGTCTTTTTGAGGGGCCGTCTTTTTGAGGGGCCGTCTTTTTGAGGGGCCGTCTTTTTGAGGGACCGTCTTTTTGAGGGGCCGTCTTTTTGAGGGGCCGTCTTTTTGAGGGGCCGTCTTTTTGAGGGACCGTCTTTTTGAGGGACCGTCTTTTTGAGGGACCGTCTTTTTGAGGGGCCGTCTTTTTGAGGGGCCGTCTTTTTGAGGGGCCATCTTTTTGAGGGGCCGTCTTTTAGAGGGGCCATCTTTTTGAGGCGCACGACCTGACCTCTCTAGCAGAGAGATGCTGTGTTTCCATTCCTTGAAGTGCTACCTTGAAGTCACAGGTTTGGGAACTTTTGAAAATATGAAGGTCATTTTAACCGATCGATATTTGAAGGAAGAGCATTCTGGTCAGAATTTAAAAACATGTTTTTTTTGGGGGGTTTTTTTTGTTGTTTTTTTTTTTTTTTTTTTTTTTTTTTTTTTTTTTTTTTTTTTGTTAATATGACAGAATTTTCCACCGTGGTGATTTCAATTAAACGAACCTGTGTTTTCCTAAGTGACTGAATTAATAAAGCAATACACTTCAAATGGAGGTACCGGACTCAAACCCCCCCCCCCCCCCTACACACACACACACAAACACACACACACACTCCCCCACCGTCGGCATTTCGGGATTCATTTCTTGAATCCTGGAGCGAGAAGTCCAGCATTTTTTGTATCTATGTATGTATTTATTTGATTTACAAGTTTGTGACGCTTTTCAGTCGATAACGTTCGGGCTTGTCTCATCTTAAAAAAATATTTTTTTGAGATGAACCCTAAAGTCATTGTCCCCTTTGGATAAATAAATGGGATAGCTATCCATTCATTTACTGGTCTATTTTATTTATTTATTTATTTTTTTAATTTATTAATTTATTTATTTATTTATTTATTTATTTATTTATTTATTTATTCATTTATTCATTTATTCATTCATTCATTCATTCATTCATTCATTCATTCATTTGGAAAATGCACAAGTTGAAATAAAAACCATTCGACCGAAAATTTGATAGAAAAGATAAGATTTTCTGATGTCCAACAAGCACGCTTTGTTGTTTCGAATTCCCGCCGTGGGTGTTTTTCATTGAAACCGACCTGTGTTTTCCCCTGGAATAAACAAACAACCACTTGTACACACACCACACACACACACACACACACACACACACACACACACACACACTCAAAACATAAAACCACTCAGTGTAATATTGGACGAGTAATCATGCCCTTTCTACGTCCGGGTTACAGCATATTATCAGCTAATAAATGACTAATTCCACTCACCCAGCAGTTTCGTTTCTAGAGAAATTTGCAGTTGTATTTTTCAGTCCTGAGGAAATTACTTATAGATTGAATGACGTTCCTTGCTATTGCTATTGCTATAAGACCGCCAGTTGGGTGGGATTTTTCCCAGTAAAGTCCTTCAAACACTTTAGACTTTCAAGGTTACACTTAGTTTTTTTTTGTTTTGGTACGATTCATATGGCGGGTAGATGCTCTGAGTATTTTTCTTAAACGCAAATATAGGTATGCGTCCACATCTCAGACGAGTTGGAGAATGTGTTTTATAAAGTGCCTTGCCGAAGGACAACATTATACCGAGAGAAAAATTATAATTATTTTTACAATCACTGTCACCCATCCGACCTCTGACCATGCTCATCTTGTATGACAGGACGAGACACTGACTCAACGATAATAATAATAATAATAATAATAATAATAATAATAATAATAATAATAATAATAATAATAATAATAATAATAATAATAATAATAATAATAATAATAATAATAATAATAATGTAGTTTTAAAATTGAAACTCAAAAGTGACCTCAAGTCTTGTCATCCTACAAGTTAAGTCTTGCTGTTGGTTTGAGATCTTTGAAAGATAGACTCAATTCACTCAATCCTGTAGATTTTTGCTACTTTTCATATTTGGAAAAAAATGTATTAAAAATGAGCATGTACATAGATAGATAGTTTTATTCAACTACTATAAACATGTAAAAACTAAAAACATAAGCTTTGATAATACGTCTATAGATAGTATGCAGATGATGTCACTCAGGCCTTTGTTATTGTTTTTGCCATCCGCGTTTGTGAGTTGTTCTCACTAAACTGTATTAACCAGACTATAAAAGTTCATGGTTACACAGAGTTTGTGTGTTGGTCCGTTATACTTCCGGATGGCAATGTTGTGAACTCCTTGGCCAAGCGCATTCTATCTATAATTTGTCTCAGAAAAATGTAATAAATAAGAAATAGGCATGGGGTAAAAGTAGTCCGGGTAAACTACGGATATAGTCGATGTAAGGGTTGTGTGAGTTAAAAGTCTCGCGGAAGAATACTTGAGTCCGAGGACAAGATCGTCTTTTGATAGTATGCGCTTGGCTAAGAAGTTCACAAAATTGCCATCCGAAGTGTAACGGACCAACGCACAAAACTGTGTGTAACCATGAACTTTTATAGTTTGGTTAATACAGTTTAGTGAGAATCACTCACAAACGCGTATGGCAAAATATAATAACAAAGACTTGAGTGACGTCAACTTCATTCTATCTATAGATTGCTTTTGCCATCCGCGTTTATGAGTTATTCTCACTAAACTGTATTAACCGGACTATAGATAGAATGCGCTTGGCCAAGGAGTTCACAACATTGCCATCCGGAAGTATAACGGACAAACACACAAACTCTGTGTAACCATGAACTTTTATAGTCTGGTTAATACAGTTTAGTGAGAACAACTCACAAACGCGGATGGCAAAAACCATAACAAAGGCCTGAGTGACGTCATCTGCATACTATCTATAAAAGTTCAAGGACACACATATTTTTGTGTGTTGGTCCGTTACACTTCCGGATGGCAATGTTGTGAGCTCATTGGCCAAGCCTATGCTACTATAAGTGAGAATTACTCACAAACACGGATGGCAAAAAAAAAAAAAAAACATTAACAAAGGCCTGTGTGACGTCATCCACGTTCTTTCTATTAACAATGCCGTACTCTGAAAAACAAAACAAAACAGACAAAAAGAAGGAAAACAAAACACACGTAGCCTATTTACATTTTTGGTCGTCTTTTGAAGGATGTGTTTTCTGGAGAAAAAAAAAACAAAATATTTTTAACGTACAAAGCATGTTTAAGTATCAGCACAGGTTAAGTATTGTATTACATAATAATGATAATAATAATCACGATCATCACCCACATAATCCGGGTTACAAAGATAAGGAGATACTTATTCGTTATGAGTGTTCTGCATTACTCTGACAAAACATTTTTTTTTAAATTTGGCCAGAAAACTCGTCCTTCAAATAATATTATGTATATCCATCGATTTAAAATGACCTTCACCTTTGTCAAAAATTCACAAACCCGAAGCTTCCCTGAAGGTCAAGGTTTCAGAGTTTTTGTCAATATGAGGATCGTTTTAATCAATCGAGATTCAATTTATTGAAGGAAAATATTTCTGGCCAATTTTTTTAAAGATTGTTTCAGTTTTTCAGTTTGTGGCGAGTCAGCTGTTGTTGTTGTTGTTGCACTCACGTAGCAATAAATGTGACACTTCCCAAGGAAACTGTTTCATCTTTTTCTCCAAATCAAAATAAAAATAAAAAAATAAAATTCCCTTTATTAATCCCCAAGGGGAAATTTGTCTTTAGGGTCTATTCCAAGGGAAGACTGGAATAACCCAGGCGTCAGCCGCAGTGCAGTGCCGCAAAGTGAGCTAGGGCTAGGTGACTTGCTCAAGGCCACACAACTCAGCGGCGGGTGATCGAACTCGTTACCGCTTGGGTACGAAGCAAAGACCGTACCGCTGAGCCACGCTGTCCGCTATCAAGAAAATAAAATTTCGGTTCAAATCTGTTGCACTCTGAAAAAAAAAAACAAAACAAAACAAACAAAAAAAACACATACATTAAAAATTTTGACCAGAACACTCGTCCTCTATTCGTTTCCTTTCCCCACGATTTGCATTCATGGAATTCGCTATTATTACATCCAATTTGAATTTCATATTTAATGAATGGAATCTTCAGGTCACCAACGATAGACAATTTCCACAATAGAGTAGCATAATAAGCAAAATAGATGACTGCCTGTTCGTAATAGTAATAGGCTTTATTTTCCCGCAAATATGGCGGCTTCTCAACTAGGGTATGTAGTATAATATAATAGTTAACTCACTCAACCCTAACACCGACTATATCCGTAGTTTACCCGGGTTACTTTTACCCCATGCCTATTTATTACATTTTTCTGAGACAAATTATAGGCGTAATATCAAAGCTAAATTTTAAATATTTACACGTTAATGTTTATTGAATAAAACTATCTATGTACTTGCTCATTTTTAATACATTTTTTTTTCCCATTTTGAAAAGTAGAAAAAATCTATAGATAGAATTGAGTGAGTTAATGTTGCTGAATAATAATCCGTGGGATTTTAACTACGACTACGAGCATTTTTCAAGGTTGAATTGAATGTTTGGCAGGATAACATTTCCTGAAATCAGAATCCTTCAAACAAACAAGAACTCTTGTAAATTACAACACCCCCCCCCCCCCCCCCATCCAACACACACACATACACACACACACACATCCCACCCCACCCAAATCCATTTTACATAAACTCACCTAGATGGTTTGCGATATTATATTCTTGATGATACAGCAGTCCATATTATAGTATAGATAGAATGCGCTTGGCCAAGGAGTTCACAACATTGCCATCCGGAAGTATAACGGACCAACACACAAACTCTGTGTAACCATGAACTTTTATAGTCTGGTTAATACAGTTTAGTGAGAACAACTCACAAACGCGGATGGCAAAAACAATAACAAAGGTTTGAGTGACGTCATCTGCATACTATCTATAGATAGTTCGAAGATGACGTCACTCAGGTCTTTGTTATTGTTTTTTTTTTTTGCCATCCACGTTTATGAGTAATACTCACTAAACGGTTTTATCCAGACTATAAAAGTTCATGATTACACATAGTTTTGTGTGTTGGTCAGTTATTCTTCCGGATGGCAATGTTATGAACTTCTTTGCCAAGCGTTTACTATCTGTAGTATAGATAGTATGCGCTTGGCTAAGAAGCTCATAACAGTGTCATCCGGAAGTATAACGGACCAACACACAAAACTGTGTGTATCCATGAACGTTTATAGTCGGATTGATACAGTTCAGTGAGCATTACTCATAAACGCGGATGGCAAAAAACAATAACAAAGACCTGAGTGACGTCATCTTCGAACTATCTATAGTATAGTCAGACGGCGGTCCCAATCATAGATAATACAGGTGGTCTCGATGAACCAATTGACTTTGTATTTTTCACAATGAAGACCCAATTGGATTCAGTAGTCTGATGTCACGCGCCCGGCAACGGCGGCCATCTTGGTTCTAAACAAAGAAAATCTTTACTTTTTATTCTTCATGCTGGCGAGAACTTTTCATTCCCTTTTCATATGCCTTGTGATCAGAATGTGTAAAAGTCAAAACATGATCAAATTGATGGGTTTTTTTTTCCTCTGGATACGCGTTTAAGCTCGCCGGAGAAATATTTCATACGGCGTCCGTCATTGTTCCGATAGTTTAGAGCCAGTGTTACTAAGTTACCATACGTCATTAGGAAGGAAGTGACGGTACGACTATTGAATCCTATTACAATTTAGTTGAATCAATAACATCACATTCACCGATTTATTTATTTCTCTTTTACTATAATTTCTGAGACATACCAACTATTACGAAAAATTCATACGATTAGGAAATTTTTGGCTCCACTTTCATAAAGAGTACTTTCCGCTAGATCTACGACCCAGCGACCCAATCACTGATAGATGGACAGTGGGGTCCGAAAAAAAAATACCGACTTCTCCCGGGATCGAGCTTGGTCCCTTTGCACGTAAAGCGAATGATCGACCAACTGATATATCCCCCCCCCCCCACCCCCACCCCAGCTCCCTCCCCCATCCCCATTATATGTAAGGATTCCACTGAATCGGTCGATACTGCAAATAACATTTACTGGCCAAATTGAAAATTTGATTCAGCACAAGTGAGCAGAACTGTCCATGTACTAGCATCACCGGCACACCCAATACACAAACAGCTGGTCTTCGTGAAACACAACCACCATCTCCAACAAAAGAACGTTGTCGAACGGATGTCCCCAAGGCTGCGTGAGTTCCCCAATCCTGTACATCTTATACACCAACGACTGCAGACCATCCTTTGAACATTGTTTTATAGTGAAATATGCAGATGATACTGCTATTCTTGGCTTATTAAAAGATAAAGTTACCGAAATGAATTATTTCAAACAAACAAATATATTCACCGATTAGTGTAAACAAAATCAGCTTGAATTAAATGTTGAAAAAAACGAAAGAACAAGTGTTTGGTGTAAAAAATAAAAACGACTTAAAGTGTGTGGCGATCGGTAAAGATGATGTTGAGATAGTTGACTATTTTAAATATTTAGGAATAACCATTGATAGTTCCCTCAATTTCTCTCAACATATAAATATAATATCTAAGAAAGTTGCCCAAAGATTATACATCCTAAGGAAATTGAGAACATTTCAAGTAAGGAACAAAATTATGTTAAGAGTTTATGACTCATTGATTAAAAGTGTAATTACGTTTGGCTGCACCATATGGTTTGGAGGATGCCGACTTAAAGATAAATCAAAAATTTCAAAATCTATCAAAGAGGCATCAAAAATAATAAACCATCCTCTTGATGGAGTAGAAAGATTTCATGGAAAAGCAATAGAAAGGAAAGCATTCTCAATTACCAACAATAAAAAACATATTTTATACCATGAATTTAGTCTTTTGCCATCTGGGAAAAGGTTTTGTCAGATTAAATGTAGAACTTACAAGTATAAATCAACGTTCGTTCCATCAGCAATAAAAATTTTGAATATTTCATATGGTACAGAAAAACCAAGGATTGATTCGTTGACTGATTAACTGATTAATTTATTTAATGTAAGATTAACTGACCAATTGATGATGATGGTACTTTTTGAATATGTTTATGTTGTGTATATCGCACGTGTGAAAGAAAGAGGGGAAGAGAGAGAGAGAGAGAGAGAGAGAGAGAGAGAGAGAGAGAGAGAGAGAGAGAGAGAGAGAAAATAAGTAGGAGTGAAATATCAGTTCAATGTTACAGTTATCATTTCACGTTATAACAAGTGTAACAAAATGACAAATTGCCATGTTTATGGACAATAAAGATCTATTATTATTATTATTATTATTATTATTATTATTATTATTATTATTATTATTATTATTATTATCTCCATCCAATGCACTATCAATCCCCCGATGCTACGTAATATACTTCAATATACCTCATTCACCAGGCTCCACCAAATGCAATACCAATACGCTTCAACAGTCGTGACGTCACTTCCCTCATAATGACGCATAGTAACTTAGCAACTGGTTCTAATCTATCGAAGCAATGACGGACGCCCTTATGAAAAACATATAAAAGTGTATCCAGATGAGAAAAACATTATAATATAAATCTGGTCATATTTTGACTTTTAATCATTCTGATCACATGACATCTGAAAAAGTTCTAGCCAACATGAAGAATAAAAAGTACCGATTTTCTTTGTTTAGAACCAAGCTGCACGTTGCTGGGCGGCGTGACATCAGACTATTGAATCCTATTGCACATCGTCGTTTCTCAACAAAAATCACCCGAATCCACCCAATGCACCATCGCCGTTTCTCCACAATCAACAGACTCCATTCACTGCAGCATCATTGTTTCCCCACAATCACCAGACTCCACCAATGCACCATCACCGTTTCCTCCCATAATCACCAGACTCCACCAATGCACCATCACCGTTTCCTCCCATAATCACCAGACTCCATCAATGCACCATCTCCGTTTCTCCACCCAATGCACTATCAATTGCCCAGTACCCCAACATCGTTCCTCAATATACCACAACAAACCCATCAAATAAACTATCCATTCCCAATGCACCATTTCCTTTTCTCCACAATCACCAGGCTCCACCAAATGCACTATCAATACGATTCAATAGTCTGATGTCACGCCGCCTGGCAACGGCGGCCATCTTGGTTCTAAACAAAGAAAATCATTACTTTTTATTTTTCATGCTGGCTAGAACGTTTCATATGTCTTGTGATCAGAATGTGTAAAAGTCAAAACATGATCAAATGTATGTGTTTTTTCTTCTGGATACGCTTTATACTCGCTGGAGAAATATTTCATACGGGCGTCCGCCATTGTTCCGATAGTTTAGAGCCAGTGTTGCTAAGTTACCATGCGTCATTAGGAAGGAAGTGACGGTACGACTATTGAATCCTATTGCCCAATGCACGAACGTCGTTCCTCAATTAATATACCAGAACTCCATCCAATAAACTGCCCATTCCCCATCACCGTTCTACACAAAAATCACCAGACTCCACCCAATACAATTGCCCAATGAACGAACGTCGTTCCTCAATATACCCCAACTCCATCCAATACACTGTCCATTCCCAAATGCTCCATCATCGTTTCTCCACAATCACCAGACCCCATTCAATGCACCACCATCATCTTTTCTCAATATACTACTGTTTTGTTTGTTTTCTTTTTCATTGTATTACGGCGCTTGTTATACATTTAGGTCATATCAGCGCCAGTAAAAAGAGAAGAAAATGAGAAAGTAGGAAAAACAGATGTATAGTCCATGCAATAGTATCTATCAGTATACTCAGTTTGAGATCACCTAAGTCTCATCCACAAGCACATGATCCCATTAAGAGGAATACACTGATGTTTTTCAGTGAAAAAGTTATCAAATCTCAAAACTTTAACGTTCCAATGTTTTTTAGTCATTTGACTGTTTCCTTCCCAGCCAAGGACTCCAACAAGGGAAAGGACAAAACCAAGTAAACTCATTTCAAGACATAGACAGAAAGCAACTTGTAAAATAGACATAGGGGTATAGAAGACACAGTAAGTGCCACCCTGCCCAATATGGGAGGTCAAGAACCCCACCCGCAATATACGACAATCATCATTCCACTAGACTCCATCCAATGCACTATCAACTCCCCAATTAAACCATCATCATTTCTTTATATAGCACAACCACCATTTATCATTGCCTCTCAATATACACAACCCAAATTCAAACCCAAGGTCACATCACCCGTGTGGTACCGTAATCATCCCCCCCCCCCCCCCCCCCCCTACCATCATCACCATTTCAGATACGTGTACTCAACAACAAACAAAATGTATAGATTTATATTAGACATTTTATTCATTGCACATGAAGACTCATAAAAACAAGATATCTTTTGTCAATGAGTATATATCACATTATACATAGAATATAAAAATATAATTTGTCGTATGATGATCTTAGAATTGGTAAATTGTCAATCTGTCTCGACGAACAAAATAAACGAATAGGTGAGTTATATTTTTAAAATTTGATTTCAAAATTATCTAACTAACAATAAGAGTCAATATTATGATAAACAGTACCATTACAATCATGTGTGATAACAAGTACCAAATAAAGATAGTGATAACAGGAAGAAAGTGATAATAATTTCGAAATGATGAATTATGACACAATTTGGAAATTATAACAATGGCCAAATGAAGAAAAAAATGATAACGAAATGATAACAATCATAAACAATGAAGTGTTTGAACGACATATCATTGAACCTTTAAACATTGTAATCGGATATTTTGTTAAGATAACGATATCAACTAAGAACCTAACCAAATATTGATTCTGGGTCGCATCACGAAATGATAATAACAACAACAACAACAATATTTTAAGAAGGAAATCGATTGAGTGGGCTGGAATTTAATTTAAGTTTAAATCTCAAATGTCTGCCTGGGTATTCGGAAACTAAGAGCAAAACGTTCACATATAAACTATAACTAATCAAGTTGACAAATCGTTAAAAAAAAATAATAATTAAGTATAAGGATAGCCATTTTTTAAAAAGGAAACAGTGCAAATTTCTGAATGAAATGGGCAAAACCGGAAAATGAAATTATTTTAATTTTTAAAAATAACAAACTAATCTATTTAAAAGTCTAGACGGAACAAAACTTGAAAATGCTAAAAATAATATTTCAAACTAATCGAAATCAAAGAGATGTGGGTCTCAGCAATTTTGGGAAAATGAAGTCATATTAACTATGGAAATTATAAAAATAAAATAGGGGAAAAAGTCAATGAATGAAACAATGTGAACTGAATTCAATTCTGGGAATATAAATTGTTTCAGTGAATATATATATACTAATACTAATAATATTGTATCAAACTTATTAAAAGAGCTACAATAAGTCTAGAGATGAGTAAAAAAAAACAAAAATCCCCCATCTTCGGGGATTGCAGGTCTGGAGGCGTGACAGGACTGGTGTCCGGTCACGTGGGTTAGTTGTCTCCAAAGCATTCAAGACTGGAGCCGTATGGAATATCAAAGTGGGACTTTTCCACGGTACGACATCGGCATCCATGCTAGTCCTTTCCTTCACCACATGACAGAACTTTTCTTTGCTTTCAAGATACGACACAGTGATCGATCTAATTGGGAGGAAGTACGTCACAGCGGAAGTGGTTCTGGAGACAGGACACGTACGGTTATAATAATCAGTGGCGGCCTTATTTTTTTTTTTTCTTTCTTCAGAGAGCCTCCTGGTAGTTTTATCTCCTTGACGGCGATGAACATGTGATCTGATTGAAACAACGTACGACAACAATAACAAACAGTTCTGCTGGTTTTCTAAAGTAGCCGCTCTGTTGCAGAATACACGATATGAAAGCAGAATGATGAAATGTTGACGAATTCGTTAGAATCATTAATGAAATTCGAGCGAGTTGTGATGGAATATTATCATAAATGACTTTGGATGGTCGATGCCTCGTCAATAGGAGTATAAACTGCAGAGGGAGGTGTGCAAAAAAAATGGCGGTGCCACGGTGGTGCCTTAAATTCTTGCTGAATACGATGACGTCAGCATTGACTTGGGTTTTGGAGTCAATCGGCATATCGGGATAACCGCTGATGGGTTTGACGATGAGATGTTGAGGATGCATCTCAGATGAGTTGGTTCTGATCATCTCTAAACCTAGATCACTCTGGCAACTGTATAACGGGTTTTGGTAGAATGTCCCCTAGCATCACCGTGTCATGGTACCCGCACACGAACGTGTCCGCCTCGCTGAGACCGTCAATGGGTTCTTCGATCAACATACACGAGACTGACTTTCTCTGGGCAGCCTCCGTGGCCGTTTTCTCCTTGCTATTGTTGACGAGGTCGGAGAGACGGTCTTCGTCTTTGACCTGAGAATGACAGAAGATATAAATAGATGGTTAGTCACGTGGCATTATAAAGTTTACCTTGATTTATGAAGTAAGAAACATCAATAAATAAACAAGTGATAAAATATCAATACCCCCCCCCCCACCACCCCAAACGTGATATGCCTAAGTCTAAAACATGATGTTACCGTTTTGTTGATGTGTTCACTATCGCGTTGAAACGACCACATTAAATACCACCCACGCGCTCATGAAAAGACCAAATTGATTTCTTTTAAAAGGCGAAAGCGTTGCATCATCAATTGTCGCTATCGAACAATGCAGACTATTTTTGCATTTCGCACACGCGCGTGTATGTGAGTGAGTGTGTGTGTGTGTGTGGGGGGGGGGGGGCTATGTTTATTTTTTCATAGATGAGACCAAAAGAAATAACTACAGAAAGACATGTACTCCTGTTTCCCTAAGACGTGTCTAGACAATGCCCTGAATGCGACAGTCTTCGACAACAGACGTAGATATGTTATTTGACTTTACGTTTATTTTCTCTTCAACAAAAAAAAAACCAATGTATTCGTTTTTTGTTTTTTTAATGAGAATTATAATGAACCATGAACAATATAGTAAAAGGAGGCAGACCGTGAGCACGAAACTGAGTACCTGTTCCCACCAACCAAAACAACAAATTGCGTTGATTGTTTTGCCTCGATAAACAACATTTTTTTTCTTTCTTTGCAGCAACTCTCTATCGCCCCCTCGAATTTCGTAATAATTAGGTAAAATCTGTGCAATCCCATCTCATCAAACCTAAACACCAGGCACGGGCCAGCAGCATCTCCAGTAGGTAGGGTGAGTGATTGCGCAACAATTGAAAAATAGCATTTGTTTTCGCCGCAAGCCAAAACTCTATATTCTCTCCTTTACCGTCGTGCAAAATAATTCCCACTCACTCACTCCGCCTGTTGGTGTCGACAGCTACCACTACTCGATACTCCCAATAGCCAACACAAACATCGCATCACCGACAACGCCCCCGCGATCGCTCGTACTTTAGACTATGCTACAGGCGACGACGAAAAGCTACTGAAGGCCATGTTGACTTTAACCGATATTTTCGGGTTCCTGTTTTTGCCACCAGACATAAATTAAACACTATTATCGCCCGGCAAACACACGAAATTTTCAAAACAAAGGAGTGAAGGAAAAGGATGGACGGAACAATAGGAATTCTGGAGGAAAAAAAAAATAAACTGTAAAAAATAAATAGAACCCGAGAACAACAACAACAACAACTCCGTAACCTTAAACTCTAAAACAACACATGACTATATCAACTACCAAATATATTAATTGAGAATAGAAGACGACACGTTTTATTTCATGACGTAAACAAATCCACATGATTGACAACATAATTCGTTGAATCAAACAAAAACCAAAAAAAAATAAAAACCAAAAAAAAAAACAACAAAAAAACTATTCCAAACCACGTCAACCTCACTTGACAAAACACGACAACACTTAAACTTTGACCCTGCGCTCCCAAGCCCCACAGAGATCTCGTGACTATCATTAATATTATTATTAATATTTTTATTATTATAAGCTAGGCATTTCATTGTGAACAAAACACGCACAACTTCTCGGTCTGGTGATTTTGAAAAAACATGGACGGTATTAGATAACCGACGGAAAACAACAAGCCACTACAAAGAATTTGTTTCTGAAATCAGTCAAATCGCCTCTCCCTTCAACTTCAGTTATGAGAGTACGTAATGCCCCCCCCCCCCCCCCCCCCCCTTAAACACTCCCTAACAAGTTATCGCAGTATACACAACAACCAGGTGACTAGGTACACTGCAACTGCCACCAACCAAACCATGAAAAAAACAACAACATAGCATTATATAATAACTGCCTGCATGGTAATCTCCAACGAATGAATTAAATTAAAGTTTCACCCGCACCATCAACTACCATTGTACAAGCCAATTTACCCCCCCCCCCCCCCCCCCTTACTCCGCAACACAAATTAAATCCCGCCTTAACACTTAGCAATAATTGTCATAACTAAACTCTGCTATGAAATAATTCCTAGTAGGAAAAGTGCCAGAAACCAAATTCATATCATATCACTGCGCACGGTATCTAGTGGACACGACGACCAGTACATACATTCATAGTGAAACTGACCAGTGGACCATGAAACAAGTCCTAAATTAAATACGAAATATCGCCTGTTCCGTTCTCTTTTCTGACCCGACAAAATTATTGACCTCGCCATGTATCCACTAAAGCTACTTTCCGGATAAACATGTTTTGCATAGAGGAGAGAGAGAGAGAGAGAGAGAGAGAGAGAGAGAGAGAGAGAGAGAGAGAGAGAGAGAGAGAGAGAGAGAGAGAGAGAGAGAGAGAGAGAGAGAGAGAGAGAGAGAGAGAGAGAGAGAGAGAGAGAATTAATCCATCAGAATCGAATATCGCGACCGTCAAAGAGTTCTTGACGACTTGCATTGTTTATTTATTGTTTACCAACACGGGTGCTAAGCGGTGTGCAGCAGACAAATCACACACACGGCCATTCCAAGCCACCAACCCTGCCCTGTCGTCAAGAGATCACCACTACAAGTACAAGACAACAAGCAGACGTCGAACGAGACGACTACCAACCAAACAACAACAAGAGAAGGTCACGACAAAACCCCGCCACTCTCCATGTTATCGACTCCCCATCAAATATCAATAGCCCGAAGATAACGTCTGCTCTGCTGGTGCAGCCTGACTCCTGATGGCTCCTCTAACTGCTTGTGAGTGAGTATGTGCAAGTATATCAGTGAGCGTGTGTGTGTATGAGAGAGGGGGGAAGGGGGTTTGCATAATGCTATGTCTATAGTAACTAGATTATTGCTGTCATATTTACTCAATCACGCCATATGGATAAGTATATAATTCCATAATGAATGCATTCACCCTTTACCACCTCGATGCATATTTTTACAAAGAGCTGGTTTCATAATATTCCAAAAGCTAGATCTATATTAAATCTCACAGCAGGGAAAAAAAAAAGAATATCCTTCTCATACAGTATTAGTCGCATGCTTAGCGCCCTTGAAATAAAATCATGGTTTCAGTTACTAACTGTAACTTCTTCAAGATAGGTACTCAAATACATCCATACTATTTGTGACTTTATCAAAGTTGGTGAAGCGCTATCATATCGCTAACAAGCGACCAACAGCGACACGATGGCTAGGTGGAATTTTCCAAGGAATACAAGCAACTTTAACATCGTGACACAGGTCACTCTAACACAGCTAAAGATACTCACCATAAGAAGACGAATGTCATTCTCCCAACAGAAGGAACGGATGAGTGTGTGCTGAATGTGCACGCTTACGTCTTCACGGACAATCTCAGGCAAAACACACATCATTACTCTATTTGGGGAGCTGAAAAGGGATGCAAAAAGTAGACATTAAATATATATCATTACTGTTACTGCCTACTATACAATAAATGGATATTAGCAAAGATGTGAACAATACAAGGTAGGTTGTTCATTTTTACGAACTTTTCCTTCCGCACTGTAACTACCGTACACACATTTTCAAATGTTAATCTTGCACCAAGCAGTGCCTGTCCCCCAACTTTCCAATTATCAAATAAATGAACAAATTGTGATTACGTGAACAGTTTTATAACTGTGACACACCTGTTTTCCACGTCTTTCCATATGACCCCTGACCTGACCTCTGACACTACTGACTGCCAGCTGGCTCAAGTCACAGGTTGTTAGATAATAAATTGGAGTCCCAGCCTAGTGTAGGTCAGGCAGGAATGTCACGTGGGCTACCACCGTGTTCACGAACTGGTGTGTTATTTCATCGAATCGAAATCTGCTAGGCAGCAGGATTTACGAAACGACAACAGCTGTTGACTACACTATAATTCAGCTTCATTCATAACATTTATCTAACTCAGTTAAACATTTCTATGACCTCAATGAAACTACACGTTATATCATGATGACTAGGCATTATCCTATGGAAACTTAGAATGGCGGGGGATGCGTTAAAATACCCCTGCTCTCGGGTACTCTTGTGTCTCACCCTCGGATATAAGATAACTGAACAAGCATAAAGATAAATGGAAAAACGGATGGATGGATAGACAGGTGGAACGATGGATAAATAAATATATGGAAAGATAGCTAAATAGATAGATAGATAGATAGACAGATAGATAGATAGATAGATAGATAGATAGATAGATAGATAGATAGATAGATAGATAGATAGATAGATAGATAAGTGAAGAGTTGGAATGATAGAACAACTACAATATTATTTCATCCAATAAGACTTACCATCCAAGTAACTTGGCACAGTCCATGACCCCTGTGCTGACCCGTCCGTCCTGCACGGCTTGTTTGATAGTGGCAGCCAGGGCCTCGCTGATGGTTAACCAGGTTCTGTGAGGACAACAAGACAATTATTAGTAACACGTCACCCAAGAGCTCGTTATAACAGGTAGCTTTAAAAATTAAATAACACAAAGCAAATAAAACGTGACTGAAGGTGGAATAAATCGTTGCCCAACCAACAACATAATCAATAAACACAAAAATATTCTCTCTGAGCTGATCGAATCAATGATAAATAAAAACATGCCTAGACTAGACTCAGACCGGGTCGTTTAATTATAGAGTTGTTTCTCGGGAGTGCAAACCTCACACGCAGACATATTCACATATGAATGAAATTACATATTTCTAAAACCGACGGCAACAGCAACAACAACAAAAAATAAAATAATAATATGGTTTGGAAAGCATAAACAAAGACCAAAAAAAAAATACATTGAAAGCAACTCAACCGAAAAATTTCAGAGACACGATCACCCGATATCACAACAGAATAATAACTTCCTTACCCAGAATCTTTCTCAGTGAAATCAACTGTATTTTCCCGGGAATAAATGACAACTTGAAAACTACCGAAACACATCATCACAATTTAATACGATTACTTCTTGAAAATAATACAGAAAACAATATAATCCGGGCACAAATATCAATTATTATTAATCTTTTAAATAAACTTGCAAGTCCACACAACAGTCGACGCTCAGACTATCACCCCAACCTTCCACAAACGAATGACAAACTCAAATGACAGCACGTACGTTCCCGACAGCGAATAAAAATCCAGGGGAAATAAAACGGTATCCTATAAATCAGGACCGGACCCGGACATCCGAAATGACGTCACGCAAACATCCTTGATAGGTTTCTCAGAGCACTTATGGGAAAGGAGCAGCGAGCGGGTCATTCAATTATAAAGGATTTGCATCCGTCAAGCCATGCGGTCGTGCCTTCAGTTGTTATTATGAGGCCACTCGGGGAATTCCCATGACCTTGAAAGGATCGTGCTCTGCCAAGCACTGAAAACCCATCACCGCACTATCGTCGAGTGTGCCATGCCAAATCAAAGACAAGCTGCATCGTATAATATCTGCCTTTCGCTACGCTACAACCAAATCGAAACAGTACAGAAGCAAACCCAATATTCTAATGACAAAGCACGAATTACCATCGGCTCATCATAGAGCGAGCCCTACCTACGTGTGTAAATGAGTACAGATGTAAACCATCCAACTCCCGTTCGTTGTTAGGTAACCCACAGGTAGCAAGCAAACGTATCAACTTAACACTTGATGTAAACGTAACCTTCCATACAGAAGCCAATCCTTGCTCAACTACCACCCCCCCCCCCCGACCCCTTTCCCCCCTATAAAATAAACATCCATCTTTACAATCGCACCCGAAAACCCCTAATCTCCCTCCCTCGTGTCTGATTCACTCAACCTTGGAGTTGGGTCGAGTCATCACCGTCTCGCCTTTTTGGAGCTGTCTGCATGCGATACGATACGCATGCTGGCACGGACCTAGTAGACTGGCAGTCTCGGGCACAGCTCTAGCAGAAAGATCGCCATCGTATTATCGTTACCTTTGATATCAAACAGGCTTATCACTTAACACTCAACCACACCATCGCAAGAGCCCAAGAGCTCACCTTTCTTCTTTGTTCGCGTGCATCTGAAAAGCTCATTGAAAATCCCACGGGAGGCGTGGAGGGCTAAAGGCGAATACTAAAGGAATTAGCCGATGGTCGACGGACAGCTATAACTATAACCACTCGTCTATTCTATTCCAAAATAAGCTTAACAATAGCCTTACGCCCACTGCGAGAGGTCATAGGTCACTTCCCTTTTGTATAACAGGGTAAGGAGTATCCGAACGAAACCTGGAACAGCATAAATGTCGCTGAACGAAACCCTCCCACGTGATAGTACGAGAGCAGCATCTGGGCATATTGTGGACGGGTCAGTAACAAAGCAAAGAATGGAACCTGATGTGTAGGCGTTTTTGTAGAACCAATGCCTGTTGTCCAGCACAGGAACGGCTAAACGAGTGCAAAGGGCAAACCGAAGTGAAAAATAAACTGCATACACCCACATTTGCTAAATTCTCGAAAAGAGTCCCAACTTGCTATGGCTTCTTAAAAATCGCAGACACCCACGGAGGTTCTAAAGTCTGTCAATAAATATAATTATAATAAGAAGAACAAAGGTGGGACTGCTGTAATCTAGACATCAGTAATTAGTAAATTAACTTAAAAGGCGGAGAAAAAATAAAAACCCGTAGGAACGGGGAAAGAATATTCCGACAAGTGCCCCTGAGAATTATATTCTATTATGACCAATACTATCGATCAGCTGATGCATCGCATGATCAGGCCTCGCACTCAATAGACCAATTATTATTATTCGTCACCACTTCTGTGACTAAGACAATTCCAATGAATCATGGCCACCACCATTCTATGACTAAGATATAGTGGAACCATTTACAGGAAGGAAGAGGTTTGTGGAAGGGGGGGGGGGGGGGGGCGACAATGACACACCCAGAAAGCTAATGAGTAATAAAAAGACGCTTTAAAACCACTGAAACTCGTTTTAAAGACCGTCCAATACATTTTGAGGAAATAAGAAATCCTGGGAAACCACGGTGCTCAGCTGCTCCGATTGACCTAGAACGGGTGAATCACTCGAGGGGAAAGAATGGGGGGATTCCTCGCTTAGTCAGCCAGCGATTGGTAGAGACGTGTGCTTGCGCAGCAGTTGACCTCTTTATTTAGTCAGAAAAAGAGGGGAGTGGGAAGGGGGCAATCGTAAACGCCCCCTTTCTCGCAAGTGGTAGAAACATCAACCGAACTCGAGGTCGAGGGTTAAAAATTTCACGTGTATACGAGTGTAGTATCTAGCAATGCATAAATATATGAAAATAAACAAGCCTGCAATCGATGGAATCTCAACAAGAGAAAAAGAAGTCCATAAATCACACACGACCAACATATGATGTAATCTTCCTTGTTGCAAATTAAGGTGGGTCAGTGTGTAAGCACCAACTTGTCATGAATAGGGGCCTCATAGGTACTAATGTAGGTTCCCCTATCAATCCATAGATAAATATGCAACCATCAAAGCATGTTTAAGTTTAATTTTCCTTGCACCATCTAAAATGATGTCTGCTCATCCCGAAGTAGCACTAACCCAACTCTTTGCTAGTTTTGCAAATTCCAAAAGTTGAGAAATAGTAATAACTATTGTTAAACGATGTTGCCGAGAAGCTAAACGCACGACATCAAATCATAAAAAAAAAGTCGTTTAAGCAAATATGAATATAAAATTTTTTTTAAAGAAATGCAGGTTTGCATTAGCCAATTTCAACACACACAAAAAGAAAGGTTGCGAAACAGCAGGTGTGCATTTTTGCCGATTTAATATGTGGGCGTTCGATATGAAGATAAAGAGATATGTTTGCATTGTGAATGAGGGGTGAATCTTATTATCAATGCAATTGAACAAAAACCTTTTGATCTTCAATACGCATTATCTTACACTAAACGATATAACTTGATGACAAAAGTGTCAACAGTAGTTATAGAAATTGGCGTGTCAAAAACAAATTGCTACAAAAGGCCAATGAAATGTTTATAAAAGTGAAGTTGCTGTTGAGCGAGGTTTGCATTCAAGATACTAAATTAAACCTGAGAATTATAATTCAATTCCTGCATAGACATTGATTCGTATGATTATTTCTACGATGTGAAGAGTAAAATATGTGAGGCAATGAAAAATTCACGACTTAGGTACTTAGGTATAAGTTAGTGAAAAGTTACACATTTCGATAAAAATTCCACTTTTATTGTTAAATTTAATATACTAAACTGCAAAGAATAGAATTAGAATTTAAGTTAAACAAAATGCATTTTAAATTTAAATGCATTAACATTAAAGTAAAGTTCTACTTTTAATTAAGAACACTTACTTTTGTGTCTTTTCTCCAGTAGGATAGCTTTGTTCTCCAAGATCCTGACTGATTTGGCTCAGGGAAAGCTCAGAAGACATGAGCAAAGCGCATTTGAGTTGGTTTTCGGTGTACATATTGATAGATTTATCCGTGTTCGAATGAAACAAAATAATCCGTGACAAGAATTTAATCACAAAGAAACGTTTTCCAGGTAAGGAATATCAAATGAAGAGTCGATCAAACTAACAGCTCGGTAAGCGAGAGAGAGTTGAACTATAACACAGTTACGAGCGAGTTCTGATTTTATACCCCCCTAGTTATGACGTTTTGTAACGATGCTTCTGATTGGCTGACCGAATAGCGACGAGTCAGTGGGTGCGATGGTGACCCCCGACCACGCGTAAGTTCTGAGTTCACGGACCGTATGGCTTTCACCGTCTCGATCACAATGGCAAAACAAGAGAGTAATGAACGATAAGCTTTTGAGAAAAAGAAATAGCAAATTAGTTAAATTATAATATGTAAAATCCATATCTAAAACTGATATTTTCCCCGACTTTTCATTCTTTAGTATTTAGCTTACAACTTGCAAGCGCGAGCTGTCAGTGACAAAGGCCCGCACGTTGTTTGTATAACACAAAGAACTTTGCCCAGTCGTTAAGCAAGGCAGTTACGCTCTATCGATCGCATCAGCTGTGACCTACATCCTTGCCGAAAAGGGTCATCAGCGGGTTTTCACCACACAGGCTGGGTTCAGTCGACTTGACAAGCCCAAGCTAGAAATCCCACTCTTCTTTATTCTTCTTTCCCTGTAAAGAGATATTGTTGTGTTCATATTTCGAATAGCTTGCACTGGCTACCTCCCTTCCGAGCTAAACGGTCTCGATCAAGTTTTCTTTGTGCTCCTGCTTGTTCGTTCGTTTTCATCGTGAATTTTTGAACTCTGCAGCCAAGCTGCATGTATTATTTACCTGCTACCGTCGTCTGTCTTACCTTTGTGCATGCACAAAATCAAAGATGCAAATTCAAACATCGTCCAAATGCAATTTGTAGCATCGATGATGCTAATGCAACATAAATTCCTTTCACGTATTGCATCAATATAAATGCATATTTGATTAAGAAGATACTCAACGTTTCGCCATGCTCGATGCGCTTCAAACTGCTTTTTAATTTTATTGTTTTTTTTTTTATCTCCGGCACACTAGATCCCATTTTGCACATTGCAAGTAGCTAGCTATCATTCAGGTACATTTTCCATTCTTGTAGTTTTACACGAGTTCGTTGCTGGATTTAATTAATTGCAAAATCAAAACTTCAATTTCATTATTTTTACTGCAATACATGACACGTTTAACTATCGTGTCATTGAGCTAAGGCCATGCAATGTAAAAGAAAAAAGCAGTAATTATAGAAAAGTTTTGACCCATTGGGTAGAAAAATATGCAGTTCTTTCTCCTTGGCTTGGCGATGGGTGCATCTGGGTGCGATGAGGGACAGAATCTTGCCCCTGCCAATTTGCACTATGTACATTATTTTCCTTCAGATCTGCAACTCCCCCACCCCCACCCCCACCCCCCTCCTTCTGTCTGTCTGCATGTCTGTTTGCCCCCACCCGCCTCCCATCCCCACCTCTCTTTCTCTCCATCTCCTCTTCTCCATAGTGAAGTGCATCTCATTAATGATAAGGTCTGCTGCCAAAATCCATTACAATATTATAACAACACAACATGCAATGTCCAATAACCTCAGCAGAGCATACCCTTTCCCCCTCCGTTTGTCGTTTATCAAAGCAACATCGCCCATGACAGATATTACGTTATATTCATCATAATTTAAAATCAATGTGCCCCATCGATTCAATCTAGTAATATGTCGGTTAAGGGCTAGGCGAAGAAAATTGAGTTTAAAGTCGAAATTATCCAAATGGAAATCGTAGCATTGCGGTGCATAAAAAAAACGAACTTCCGTCTTTTGGATTAACGTATTACTATTATCTATGGTGGTGGTGGGGGGGGGGGGGGGGGGGTCCTTTTGCTCAGTTGGTAAATTGTATTAACCTTAATATAAACCTTCAAGGTTACACAAGTTGTGTGTTGGTCCGTTATACTTCCGGTGCAATGTGTGAGTTCTTAGCCAAACGCATAGTATCAGACTATGCGCTTGGCTAGAATTCACAATATTGCCATCCGGAGTTATAACGGACCAACACACAAAACTCGGTGTAAACATGAACTTTTATAGTCTGGACAATACAGTTTATTGAGAATTACTCATAAACGTTGATGGCGATAACAAGGCCCGAGTGGTCAACTTCATTCATATATAGATAGATGCGTTGGCCAAGATTCACAACATTGCCATCCGGAAGTATAACGGACCAACACACAAACTCGTGTAACCATGAACTTTTATAGTCCGGTTAATACAGTTTAGTGAGAACAACTCACAAACGCGGATGGCAAAAACAATAACAAAGGCCCGAGTGGCGTCAACTTCATTCTATATATAGCTATGTATTTATTTAATTATCTATCCATATAATATTTGATTGACATAAAGTTTTTATATCTATTTATTTGTTTATTTAATCTTGTAATGGGACAATCCCATGACGATTGAAAATCACCTACATTCTCCTCTTACTGGAAGTTATAAATAGTTCTTAGTTGACGTCACTCAGGTCTTTGTTATTGTTTTTTGCCATCCGCAGTATGAGTAATGCTCACTAAATTGTATTAACCTGACTATAAACGTTCATGGATACACACAGTTTTGTGTGTTGGTCCGCTATACTTCCGGATGGCAATGTTATGAGCTTCTTAGCCAAGCGCATACTATCTATAGTATTACTTACAAAAATTATGCCTTTTCCGCCACGACATCATAAGATATCGTCGCTTAAGCATTCAACTAAGGAATATAGATAATTCATCAAACAAGATGTCTGATGTCAACAGGAATCATCCACGTTGTCCAAGTGAGCAAAGTGGGGGTTAATAATCTTGCTCAAGGAAAAAAAACGAAAGTTCCTAAAGCGGGGCTCGAACCCGGGTCATTCCGGGTCACAGTGCAATGCCTTAACCACTCGGCCACTTCGCCCCCCAGTATTATGAGTATGTAAAATAGAGGGGGGTGGCGAGGGAATGGCTAGATCAGAGCAGTGGTAAGTTTTTACACTAAATTTAAAGAGTTTTTCCACGTGTGGGTTGTGTATGTGTCTGTGTGTGTGTATCCCTGTGTGTTCTATAAATGTGACGGTTCCCTTATTTACACATACTTGATTGGATGAGAAATCTCAGGGCTCGAATAACGTTTAAATTCCTGACATTCTTTCCAATTGACTTGTGCGGACGGGCCCGACGACCGACCCGACCCGAGCCAGTGTTAATCGTCGTAAGGTTGTTTGCACCTGTGTGTGTGTGCAATAAGGTTGTGTGTGTGTGTGTGTGTGTGTGTGTGTGTGTGTGTATGTGTTGTGTGTGTGTGTGATTGTGTGTGTGTGCATTTTTGAGTTTATTTCAAAGGGTTTCCCTGTCACAGTCACAGCGTCTATATAATCGCATTCTTGTCAAGTGACTATAATAATGAATTAACAATGATAGATAAGAATAATTACAGTAGGCCTACTGTACTTATAATGTAAATTCTGATAGATGAATGGTTAAATAAAATTAATTCTGAACATTTACATAGCGCAATCGGCTTCAAATATATTTTGTTAAAGCGATTTGAGCATTATGTATGTAATACATTGAAAATGCCATGTGAATATAATCAATTATTCATTATTCATTATTATTATTATTATTATTATTATTATTATTATTATTATTATTATTAGTATTAGTAGTAGTAGTAGTTAGTAGTAGTAGTAGTAGTAGTAGTAGTAGTAGTAGTAGTAGTAGTAGTAGTTGTAGTTGTAGTAGTAGTAGTAGTAGTAGTAGTAGTAGTAGTAGTAGTAGTAGTAGTAGTAGTAGTAGTAGTAGATAGTATTTGTTAGTAGTATTGTAATTATTATTATTATTATCATTATTATTATTATTATCATTATTATTATTATTATTATTATTATTATTATTATTATTATTATTATTATGTTATTATTATTATTATTATATTATTATTATTATTATTATATTATTATTATTATTATTATTATTATTATGTACATATTATATAAATAGATGGGCAGTTGTCGAGGCACTGATAGTTATTTTTTTTTAAATAATAAGAACGTTTACATAGATGATGATATTATTATTTTGCCATTTTCAATGCACTTCTCTCAACAGGGCATAATAACGACATAATGAACCTAGATTTCCATTTCATACGGTACATGTCGTCTGACATGCTTTTTTTTTTAATTCTGAGTCAATTTAGTTGTCCTCGTCGTTGGGTATGGTCGTGCCGTTATTTACTCAATGATGGACAAATGTGTGCTTCTGCGGGGTAGGTTGCGAGTTCGAGTCTTGGACTGTTGAGTCTTTGGAAAAGGGTCCTTACTCACATTCTTTCAACGTATTCAGGTGAACAATTTCTGTTGAAAAAAAAAATGGTTCGTCTCTCAGGCTCCATGTCTCGTCTCGGCTATGTGGTCTAGTTGTATGACACACTCTTTCGGATCGGAAGGTCATGGGTTCGAGCCTCGCTCGGCGCGTAGCTGAGTCCTTGGAAAAGGCTCTTTTCTCACCTTACTCAGGTGTAAAATGAGTACCTGGTCGTCAACAGCGTTGTCTCTGTCGGAAAAAATTGTAATAATATAGCCTAACAGGCGTCATGTCACGTTCTACATGTTACGTGTTGCTGCTGTTGGTCAAGTACCATTTGTAGATCGCTTTGAGCACGTTTAGTGGATATTGCGCTATATAAAAGATCAATTTAATCTAATTTTGCCGCTGGCTCGAAACCCCATGAAAAGCGCTTTGATGACATTGGATTCAACCAAATTAAAAAAAAAAAAAAAAAGAATAGACGCTAGTTGGACATCTCCCCTTGTATAAATCTATGGTCTATCACCAGTCAACAACAGCCTCGAGGCGCCTATCAGGCTCCATGACTCGTCTTAATTTTGCTGCTGGCTTGAAACCCCCTGAAAAGCGTTTTGATGACATTGGATTTAACCAAAAAAAAATAATTTAAAAAAAAAGAATAGACGCCCGTTGGACAATCCCCTGTTGTATGAATCTATTGTGTATCAAAACAGTCAACAACAGCCTAGAGGCATTGATTGTGTTGAGCCTATATTATTGTAGTTTATAGCCTACCTCGTACTAGATTGCCCAGAGACCAACTTGAAGGGGGATTTGAAACCATCAACAACTCATGTGATGATGACTTCTGAACCTGGATTGATACCTTGAACATAGAAGTAAGTGTAGCCGAACGATACTTTTACTAGATAGTTTATAAGGTAATTCTGAGCCAATTATGCGTATTGTGAGCCTATTACATGCGTTTGGCGTAATGTCCCCCCCCCCCCCCCTTCCCCCTTCCCCCCTCACCACGTTTTTTATCCCTCAAGGGTCTTCCTTTGTAACAACCAGATTATTGTTGCTGCTGTATCTAACACAATTATTGTCGAAGGGATTGGCAATGGTGTGGGAATGGACACTAGTGTCGAGCGGAAGTCTCGATGATACCTCAAGTCATCGGCCACCAACACTCAAAACTTCCCGAACTCGATGACCAAGGAAAAGTCGGGAATTCCCGAGAAGTAGCACTTCAACTGAGCTTTGGATGGCTTTTTTGTATTAAAACTTAAAATACATTAAATAAATTCACTTTGTATAATAATAAAACATTGATACCTATAACCATTTTGATCTATTTACGACGTTTGTGTTTTGTTAGCTGTTTAAAATATGATACAACGTCAATACCCAATACCAATGACTAGGTATTGAATGAAAGCACCGATGACTAGAGCGATGCTCGAGACTTTTTTGAGTCTCGAGACTCAAAAAAGCAACGAGACGCAAAAAAGTCTCGAGCTTCGCTGGAATCATCGCCGACGAGAGAGGGGTGAACAATGCAGATAGTACACATTGTTAGTAACGCGTGCGTCGCTCGCGCAGTATAGATAGAATGCGCTTAGCCAAGGAGTTCACAACATTGCCATCCGGAAATATAACGGACCAACACACAAACTCTGTGCAACTATGAACTTTTATAGTCTGGTTAGTACAGTTTAGTGAGAACAACTCACAAACGCGGATGGCAAAAACAATAACAAAGGCCTGAGTGACGTCATCTGCATACTATCTATAGTCTCGAGACTCGAGACTCAATACGAGAAGCATCGACGACCAAGATTCTCGAGACGAGAAAAGCATCGAGAACTAAGTGGAGGTCGGGAAGTTCTCAGTCGTCGATGACCTGACTTCTCAAAACCTAAAGCATCGATGACCTGTTGGTGACCCGGATGCCCTCCCCTAAGGACACGCTGGCTGGCACACAAACGCACTGTGTAGCAGTGGCAGACAGACAGATAACGGAAGACAAACATGCAACAAAATCTACTTCCATCACAAAGCCTCCCCCCCCCCCCCCCCCCCCCCCCCCCCCCCCCCTTAACCAACGTCTGATAACCCCAACGTAATTATTTACGTGCTGTTGTAATGTTGTAATGGATACTATTCATTGAGAGAATTGTCATGACAATGACAATCAAGGTCTATAACAATTTGTGTTCTCAGACCTGCAGAGATAAGCACGTCGGCCCTGGCACAAGAGTTTAAGACAAACCGATAAGAAAGTCTGCCCGATTGGTTACAAATTTGATAGATGTATGTCTTCAAAGCTTTAAGTATTAAATAAATAAATAAATAAATAAATAAATAAATATATAAATAAATAAAATAAGATAAATAAATAAATAATTAAATAAATGAATTAATTAAATAAATAAAATACATAAATAAATAAAATGAATAAATAAATAGATAGATAAATAAACAGAAAAATAAATAAATCATGTCAATAAGTTTAGTACCCTTCAAAGTTATACTTGTTTTGTTCCCATACGAAGCCTCTCCATTTTCACTCTTTCGTTAGTAAAGTTATACTATGACGTCATACTATGACTCTTGAACCTGGCGTCTATCAGATCTGATATTTTTAAAAAATTAATTGTCAATATCTTGCTACCCAAACTCTGCACATTGAGTCATTGAGCATTATGTAACGTGGAAAATGTGCTAGATATATAAATATAATTAATCATTATCTTTCATGAATTTATTACTACTATTATGCGGCTATGTGGTCTAGTGGTATGACACTCGCTTTCGGATCGGAAGGTCCTGGGTTCGAGCCTCGCTCTCGGCGCATAGTTGAGTCCTTGGAAAAGGCTCTTTACTCACATTCTCTGACCGTACTCAGGTGTAAAATGAGTACCTGGCCGTTAACAGCGTTGTCTTTGTCCGAAAAAGTGTAATATCGCCTAACAGGCGTCATGTCCCGTCCTACATGTTAAATGTTGCTGTTGACCAGGGACCCCTTGTAAAGCGCTTTGAGAATATTTAGTGGATATTGCGCTATATAAAAGCTCATTTATTATTATTATTATGTTACGTTAAGCTGATACCTTATAATATTGCTTTCCTCCCAGATGTAGAAGACCCAGCTACCCAATTAATGCTGGGAGACAAACCAGTCAATAAATAATAATAAAAAAAAAAAGAAATCGACAGCACACTCACACCGGGTCTGATATTGGTCCATTTTACTTGAAAAGCAGCGTGGCCTAGCATTACGGTTTTTGATTCGTACCCGAAAGGTACCGAGTTCGATCACCCACTGCTGCACTGGGTGGCATAGATGACACAGGTAGTCTGTGCTGTGTGGCAAGTCACCTCGCCCTAGCTCAATTTGCGGCGCTGCACTGCGGCTGACGCCTGAGTTATTCCAGTCTTCCCTTTGAATAAATCCTACTGACAAATTTCCCCAACGGGTTGAATAAAGGGAAGTTTATTAATCTGCCAACGGGTACAAATTATGTCACAACCTGCGCATTATGCATTCCGCGTATTTTTTTTTAAATCAAGGAGCTGGGGTACTTTTTGCCAGACTTAAAAACTATCGGAACAATGGCGAACGCCCTTATGAAATATTTCTCCGCGAGCATAAAAGCGCATCCAGATGAGAAAAAAAAAACCATAAATGTGATCATGTTTTGACTTTTACACATTCTGATCACAAAACATATGAAAAGTTCTAGCCAGCTTGAAGAATAAAAAGTAATGATTTTCTTTGTTTAGAACCACGATGGCCGCCGTTGCTGGGCGGCGTGACACCAGACTACCATTGTTCCGATAGTTTAGAGCCAGTGTTACTAAGTTACCATGCGTCGTTAGGAAGGAAGTGACGTTACGACTGTTGAAGAGTATTGAGGACTTGATTTAACATTGTTGTAACGAAAAAAAATATGTTGTTGCGTTGGTTTGAGAGTTATTTCCAACACAACAATTAATTGGACCCATAACAATTTGGGTTACCAGACCTGAAAATAAGTACACGTCGGCTATGTGGTCTTGTGGTAGGACACTCGCTTTCGGATCGGAGGGTTCTGGGTTCGAGCCTCGCTCGGCGCCTAGTTGAATCCTTGGCGGAAAATGCTCTTTATTCACATTCTCTCACCGTACTCGGGTGTAAAATGATTACCTGGCCGTTAACAGCGTTGTCTCTGTCGGGGGAAAAAATGTATTATCGCCTAACAGGCGTCATGTCTCGTTCTGCATGTTACGTATTGCTGATGGTCAAAGACCCTTTGAAAAGCGCTTTGAGCACATAATTTAGTGGATATTGCTCTATATAAAATCTCACATTTTTTTCTTGTTTTTTCTTTCTTTTCAAGCTCAAGTCGGCTAGAAGAAGTAAGACAAAACTGGTCTTTTCAATTCAAACTCATTAATGACAAGTCATGCACGGTTACGGGTTCAATCCCCGCGTGATGATGACTCGTCTATAGATTGTAATTGTATGTAATGCGCTGACTGGAGATTCACCGAATAGTGACTGTGACAGTCACAGTAATAAGTAGTAGTAGCTAAGTAAGTAGGTCTATCTGTACATACGGTGACTCTCATTGACTTATTGTGACGGATCGATGACTCAATAGACTGGCGTTGTGATGATACCTTATGTACTATAACAACGGCTATGACTGATAGATAGATAGATAGATAGATAGATAGATAGATAGATAGATAGATAGATAGATAGATAGATAGATAGATAGATAGATAGATAGATAGATAGATAGATACACACCTGACGTACTCTCAAAGAAAAAAAGAAAAAAAAAACATATAAAAAGAATTTTGGCCAGAAAACTCGTCCTTCAAATTAAATCCATCCTTTAAAATGACAATCTCGTCAAATTAAATGTAAGACTAATTTTAATGTCTTAGTTTTAAGAGTTTTATAAAGTTTTTGACAAGACGAGGGTCGTATAGTTTTTTTTAATCGTTTGATATTCGAAGGATAAGCTTTTCTGGCCAAAATATATATATTTTTTTATCATTCTTTTCAGAGCAGATAAATGATATTATGGCATAATAAAGGTTACGTCAAGGGTTAGAACTAACTGCTGTGACTGTCATATGACTAATCGCATGACCCCGTTTTTCTCTTTATTCATCTCTCTATCTTTACATACATATGGCACATCGTACGTAATGTACAGGACAGGACAGGTTGTACGATCAGTAAGGTGTTCCATTACTCGCTTGGTCAGTGGTCAATCATCGCTCGGCTCTCTAGTAAAGAGGACGACATTGGTCAAGTTTTAGTCGAGACATTTCATTGCATGTTTAATAGTTTGTTTGCTTTTTACTTTTATTTTATTTTATCGTTTAAAACAATAATTTAGAAGACCCGTCCGTTGTCTGTTCACCAAGCAGTGATTGATCATCTGGGTTTTGATGATAATAATAATAATAATAATAATAATAATAATAATAATAATAATAAAATAATAATAATAATAATAATAATAATAATAATAATAATAAAATAAATAATAATATAATAATAATAATAATAATAATAATAATAATAATAATAATAATAATAATAATAATAATAATAATAATAATATAATAATAATAATAATAATAATAATAATAATAATAATAATAATATAATAATAATAATAATAATAATAATAACAGCAATAGCAAATTCAGAAGCAATGGCCATTTGAAATACGAAAAGCAAGTCGAAGATTTTGTAATGCATACATTATTTTGTATAAGAAAAAGATATATCTCGGTAACGTTTGTTCCTTTTACTAATGAGTGTGTCAGCATTATATAAGTATGTGTGTATTCAATGAATAAACAGTGTAGTTATTGTGCACTGAATGGTAAGTCACGAGTGAAAAGTGGAACTCAATGGTTGTTTTGTACCTGTATGTACTATAGGTCGCGACGCGATATCACCATTACTTAACGTAAGAGTCAATGATGTCATAACAGTGATGGCACAGAATAATAGTCGTCGTCGTGTCAGTCATTAGATACCTATTGTTATAATGAGACTCGTTTAAATTAAAATACAATGGAGAAAAGCCTCAAGCGACACCCTCCCCCCCCCCATCCTCCCCCAACCCCCCCCCCCCCCCCCCTCCCCTCCCCCAACCCCCCCCCCCCCCCCCCCCCCTTTAGTTTAGATCACATAGAACGACATACTATCATGATCTAATCTAATGCACGCTTTTGAGTGACACAAATTTGGACGACGAAAAATTGAAGTAAATAAAAGATTAACTAATACAATATGAATATAATATTAATAATAATAATTATATAATTAATATAATATATATATATATATATATATATATATAATAATAGATAGATAGATAAATAGATGATATATAATAATAGATAGATAGATAATAATAGATAGATAGATAGTGATAGATAGATAGATAGATAGATAGATAGATAGATAGATAGATAGATAGATAGATAGATAGATAGATAGATAGATAGATAGATAGATAGATAGATAGATAAATAGATGGATAGATAGATAGATAGATAGATAAATAGATGGATAGATAGATAGATAGATAGATAGATAGATAGATAGATAGATAGATATAGATGATAGATAGATAGATAGATAGATAGATAGATAGATAGATAGATAGATAGATAGATAGATAGATAGATAGATAGATAGATAGATAGTTAGATGCATAGATAGATAGATAAATTAATAAATAAATAAATCTATTAATAAAGTTGTTTTTAGATATTATCATCGATAGGATGGGTTACATAAGAATGGGTGTGCATAGAGTGAGATTATGTAGGGGTAATTTTATATTTGTTTTAAATCTGTCCCAGGGGATTTCTGTCAGGATCCCACCCAAATAAAAACCTAGGCGACTTCAAAGGGCTTGTGAACCCTCAGAACCTTATTAAAGAATTAACCCTCTCCTTACCACCTACAGCAAAATCGTCCCATTCGTTACGATACACCCAACATTTTTCTTACTCAAATTTCTCTTATACATCATAAAATAGAAAATGAACAGTGTGTTATAGAGAATGTTTTGCTAAAAAAAAATATTTATTACAAGACCGTGCTGCTATTGTGCTTGAGTGATAAAAAAATATATTTTTGTGTTAGTTGGGTGTGAAGTTTTGGGGGAAATCCTGAAAATGTCTGGTAAGGAGAGAGTTAAAGACGAATGGACTGGATAGCCGAGCCCAGGTCACCACTAAATGAATATATTATGCTATTGTCCAGCTCTGGTTTGTCCCACCAACGTAACAACCAACCCTGGACTTTTCTCTTAATCATCTGCTAATCTTTCTCGGAATGTCAACACTGGTTGTGTGTCTGACTGACTGACTATGCGTTTGTCGACTGTATGACCCCACGAGTACGTTATGCTATGCTATGTTCAATGTTTAAGTCACGTTATGTGCATTGTGTAGACTGTTTGAATGTTGTAACATAACCTTTCTATTTATCGGAAAATCCACTTATCACATTCCATACGGATATCTAACGGTCGTACAAAGAGACTCAATTCCGTAAGTTAGTTCAGTATTATAAAGGTTGTTTCTCTGGTTTGGAATATTATGTTGTAAGCTCGTGACGAACGGATTATGCAAGGTGGGTGGGTGTTGGAGGTGGTGGGTGTCGTCGGCAAAGGCGGCAAAAAAGATCAAAGGCGTGTGGGGTCAGGTATAAGACACACGCACGTGGTTCGTTCGGGCTGTTTCTTGGGTACGCATGGTTGATTTCTAGACAGTGACTGACTGAAGTGTGGGAAACCCCTCGTATCTAAACAGACGTCACTGACACTGAGATTAAAGTCAAACCGTGGGGAAATTCGGAAAAAGATTGCAGTTTGGCTTTTGGTAGCCAAAAAATATTTATTTATTTATTAATTTATTTATTTATTCATGTGTCCATTCATTAGGCTATTCATTTATTCAAGCAAACAAAAAGAAAATTTGTATCATAAGTTTGGCATCTAAATCAATGTTGACATTTTCCTGCCTTAAAAAAAGATAATAATATGCAAATCATACATTTTTATACAAGTTGAATTGACAATTGACAAATTAAAATTGAATTCAAAGCAGCATACTGACTCTCGCACTTAAATCCGCTTGACAAATAATATAATATTATGTTTATTCAAGTAAAACTCGGGTCTCTTTCTTCTTTTGCTCTCATGTTTATTTTTCTTTTTATGATGTTATGTTAAATTTAATTTATTCATAGTTTTACATAATGCTGATACTGCCAGATACCTACACTCAATATGAGATAGCCGGTCCACATAATATACTTATATAGAAAGAAGAAGTTGGTGCAAGTCTGTGATGTAATGTCCCGGTATCAGTGACTTCTTATACTATCAGTAGACAATGCCCGGTATCCACTGGAGAGATAATTCTACTCTGTGTGTTGTAAGGAATTCATCTAGTTGAGATCTTAAACTATTGAACGTTGAGGAGAGTTTATCTTAATCTAGAGCTTGGAGAACCGATTTGGAGTCTGTGAAGATGACAAGTGTTTTGAAGTTTTGAAGGGTTTAGCTGGAAAACAGAAGAGAGGTGTCGCAGTGAGGCTTCTACATGGCATTTTGTACAAAAAATTATCTGGCAGCGGAATTTCGTGAGAACCGGGAAATGGAGTGGAGTAAGAATAAGACCAAGACACGTCCATGCATGTCCTATGTCGGGTATTTGTTTGAGTTTGAAAGGAGATTAAATAACCTTGGTGATAATATAATGAATGAATATGAATGACGAATGGATGAATGAATGAATGAATGAATGGGGCTAATGGAATTAGATAAATGTTTGTCGTTGTAATGCGAGGGCGTGTTGGATAAGTAAAGGTGCGCTGGGAATTTCTAGTCGGGGGGGGGGGGGGGGGGGGGATTTATGGGGGGGGGGGGGGGGGGTGGGGGGGGGGGGGGTTCGTCGGCCGGCAGGTGTCGTGTGAGTGCTAGAATTATTATTGGAAAATGATGTAGAAGTAAACAGTTATTGTGTTTTTAAACTTTGTATGTTTTATTCTCTCTCTCTCTCTCTCTCTCTCTCTCTCTCTCTCTCTCTCTCTCTCCTCCTCTATCTCTCTCTCTCCCCTCTTTCTCTCTCTCACTCTCTCTCTTTCTCTCTCTCTCACTCTCTCTCTCTCTTTTTCTCTACCCCTCCCTCTTTCTCTCTACCTCTATTTCTCTCTCTCTCTTTCTCTCTCTCTCTCTCTCTCTCTCTCTCTCTCTCTCTCTCTCTCTCTCTCTCTCTTTCTTTCTTTCTTTCTTTCTTTCTTTATCTCTCTTTCTCTATCCTTCCGTCTTTCTCTTTCTCTCTCCCTCACTCTCTCTTTCTCTATCTCTCTTTTGTTTCTCTCCTTCTATTTCTCTCTACCTATCTCACTTTCCCTTCCTTTGTGTGTGTGTGTGTGTGTGTGTGTGTGTGTGTGTATGTGTGTATGTGTGTTTGTGTGTGTATGTGTGTGTGTTTGTGCGAGGTAAAATAAAATATATCTTATACACGTGTTTTTGGAATCTGAACTTTGTTCCCATCGCGCACTCGTAAGTTCGTACATCGACCGGAAACACGCCCGGAATTCCAAAAAATAAGCAGGAGTGTAAGAATATTAAATTATAATTGGTTAAAATTGAACATTTATATTGCGCGAAATCTACTAAACGTGCTCAAATCTCTTTACAGGACATCCCTAACCAACAGCAACACTTAACCTATAGGACATGACATTGTTTGAAATTTGAGACGAAAACGAACGAATACAAAGTTCAAAGCACACAGAAAGTGAGATTCATGTTCACATTTACTTTACTTACTTATCCGAACCAGCGACCACCTGAGCTCTAGCCCTTCGGTCTTCATGTTCACACTAAAATTCAAACCAAACTACTCGCATAAATTTTGGTTTTATCGTGTAACTTTTATTCTGCTGTTTGAAATTTCACACGGGAGGAGGATGTGAGCAGCCGTGAGTAGGGTAATGATGATGATCGTCTGCACTTAATGACCTCATTATAAGCCTTTTCATATTCACCCTCGCCCGCTCTCTATCTCTCTCTCATTCAATGAAACCCTCCAACCAACACTTCAGTCGCGTCACTGGTGATTATGAGATGTAAAATGCGAGTACTTATGTCTGCAGGCATTGAATGCTGGGAGGTTTAAAGAAAGAATTTATTTTTTTAAAGTGAGTCTGCCATTGGGGTGGTATGTGTGTTTGTGTTGTGTATGTATGTGTGTGTGTGTGTGTGTGTGTGTGTGTGTGTGTGGCGGGGGGGGGGGGGGGGAGGACAACTTTTTGTTAAAGGAAACTTTAAACGTTGCTGGGTCCGAAGAGGGTTAAGTAAATAAACGCTGAAATAACGCTTCTCTACACATATATTGCCCGGGTACTTCAAATGGCCATGACACAAGCAATTGATAACATTGTCTAATGAAATAAATTTATAAATGAATAAATAAAAACTAGCCAAATAAATTA
>NC_088360.1:28502057-28539557 GCF_034508935.2 Berghia stephanieae
CAAGGTTTCAACTATGTGCCGAGCGAGGCTCGAACCCAGGGACTTGTGATCCGAAAGCTTTCTGTTATACAATAACCACCATTTTTTTGTTTGTATGTACTCAAAGCAATTAACAAGGGATTCCAAGATTACAACAATGAACATGTTAAACAAAATTTTCTCGAATCAGGAACTACCCTGCAGTCATAAGCTTAGGAGTCATATATCTAGATAACTAAACCTTAAAAATGTGTAACTGGGTCATCTTCAAATCTGACGAAAGTATAAAGGTCTACCCGAGAAGGAGTGTCGCCCAACCCTTTGACTACGCTGTTGACTCAAGACTTATCGAATAGATTTCCAAGAAATTGTCACGTCAAACCAGAGATATCAGAAACCCAGAATGTGATTGTGACAATCTATCGCAATTGCTTCGTACCTGACACTAGATAATAGTTTTATTCTTTTTCAAATTGGGCTTTTATATTGTGCAATATCCACAAAGCGCTTTACAAGGGGGGTATCTGGCTAACAGCAACACTTAACATGTAGGACGGGACATGAAGCATGTGAGGAGATAATCTTACAACAATATTAACCCTCTCGCCTCTCCTTAACACCCAAAAGAAAATCGTCACATTCGTTACGATGCAGCCAACAATTTTCTTATTCTGATTTCTTTTTGTTACAGTTATAGCCATGAAAACTCGTCACTGTGTTGCATGCACAGCTCATTGTTCTGAAAAAAACATAGAATATACTCGTTACTATTCTGTCTGAAAAATCGAATGTGTTATGTTGAGTGAGTGTGAAGTTTCGGGTAAAATGCTGAAAATAGCTGGTCAGGAGAGAGTTGAATCGGCCCATCATTGTATTCGATTATCGGACCTTTTTACTTTTCTTTCTTATTTAATTGAGCTTTATATAGTGCAATATCCACTAAACGTGCTCAAAGCGCTTTACAAGGGGTCCCTGGTCAACAGCAACATTTAACATGTAGGACAGGACATAACGCCTTTTAGGCGATATTACAATTTTTTTCGGACAAAGACACCGCTGTTAACGGCCAGGTACTCATTTTACACCTGAGTACGGTGAGAGAATGTGAGTAAAGAGCCTTTTCTAAGGACTCAACTATGCGCCGAGCGCAAGGCTCGAACCCAGGACCTTCCGATCCCAAAGCGAGTGTCATACCACTAGACCACATAGCCGCATTTCTTTCTTTTTTTATTTTTTTTTATTTTATTTTCTTTTTTTTTTTTTTTGGTTTGTTTTTTTAACGTAATGCAAGGTCCATTGCAGACTGGTATTCCAGGAAACTCGAGCTGTTCGTTTTAAATATTTTTTAAAAATTCAATATCAAAGTAAGAGGAAGTAAAAGTAAATAGAGCAACAAAACAAAAATGTTAATGATATAAAGACGATAATTGTGATTTCTTCATGTCTGTTGAAAGAAAACAAGTAAAATTAAAATTGAATGAATTTTTTAAAAAAATATTATATTATATATTTGGAGCCCCCAGTGAGGTTCGAACTCACGACCCCTGGTTTACAAGACCAGTGCTCTAACCACTGAGCTATGGAGGCGTTGAAATTGAAGCGAATTCAAGTATTATTATTATGAATATAATAATAATAATAATAATAATAATAATAATAATAATAATAATAATAATAATAATAATAATAATAATAATAATATAATATACTTATATAGCGCCCATTAATCCACTGACACTATGGCGCTTTACAATCACTCAGACAATATAAACTAGTATTCACACTAGCACGCTCACACGCATACACCCGTACACCCATATATGGAAACTCTTTACATGCACATTACTACCCTAAATTAAAGATAAAGCAAATCAATATTATTAATATTAATAACAAGCAACTGCAGAAATAAAGAAGATTGCCCGCTAAACAAACAATGCTTAGAATCAAGTTTAATTTACCAAGCCACAGTCACAGAAACTAAAACAAACAAGCAAGAAAAATATGTAGGACTAACAGAAAATAATTTCAAAACAAAGATACAACTCCACACCTCAACATTTAGAAACACTAAATAAAACACCCACAAACTCACGAACATATTTGAAATTAAAAGACAACAAACTAGACCACAACATTTCATGAAATATTTATCTAAAGCAACAGGATACACACAACATCAAAACACATGTAGCTTATGCTGGAAGAGAATTTATTACTATAATCAAACACCTCATGAAGCCACACTCAACATGAAAGTGAGATGTACGGAAAGTGTCCCATCGGCTAAATTCTTGTAAGCAACTTTAAACCGGAACCACTTCAAGAAACAACAACAGTCAACAAAACAACTCAGTCCTGACGATGGCAAATTAAGCCTGAAAATTAATGTAGACTGTCTCAAACATTGTGGTAAATATTTTTAATAATAATATATATGTATGTATATATATTATTATATATATATATTATATATATATATTATATTATATATATATATTAATATTTTGTGTGTGTGTGTGTGTGTGTGTGTGTGTTTTTGCTTTTTCCCCCTTCTTTCTTATGCTTGTTTGTTATTGGTTTTGCTTTATTATTGTTTTGGTTGTTATTTGTCTTTTCAAATTTGCTGTTATTTTGTTTTCCGTATGTTCTCTTTCTCCTTTCATTGCAGTCCACCTTTGGTGTGTTGTCGCAAGTTTTACATACACACAATATTTAAATCACATTCTAGCTGTATATTGTAGTATTCTTATAAAATTAAATTATCTAAATACGCTTCAACAGTCGTAACGTCACTTCCCTCGTAATGACGCATGGTAACTTTAGTAACTGGCTCTAAACTATTGAAACAATTGCGGACGCCCTTATGAAAATATTTTTCCGACGAGCATAAAAGCGTATCCAGAAGAAAAAAAAAACTTTATAAATCTGATCATGTTTTGACTTTTACACATTCTGATCACAAGACATATGAAAAGTGTAAAAGCCAGCATGAAGAATAAAAAGTACCGATTTTCTTTGTTTAGAACCACTATGGCCGCCGTTGCTGGGCGATGTGACATCAGACTATTGAATCCAATTATGTATTACGTATTTTTGTACTTATCTTTTATTTTTCTCTTTTTGCTCAGCCATTGACACCATTGCAATGGTTTCGTTCTTGACTGAAGCAAAGTTTGGTCCTCTCCTTACCACCTACAGCAAAATCGTCACATTTGTTAAGACACAATATACGTTTTTTCTAATTCAGATCTATTTTGTACATCACAATGATCTTTGATTTATTAATAAGAACAATAAACTTGTTTTGTAAAGAGATTGTTTGAGTTTTAATAAATCAAATTATCTGCTGGGTAAGCCTGCCATTTTGGGAACATGCTGAAAAGGATCGGTAAGGACAGTGTTAAGCCTGGAAACGTTCCGTGTTCCATATTTTAGTAAATAATAAGATACGTAATTTAATTAATTAAATAATCCATTCATTCATTTTTTTAAAATCCATTATCCAATCCGTACGGAATTGACTGTCCCTGTTAAGAAGCTTGAATATTCATTTTCAACACTTTCAAATTCATTTACTGAAACAAAATAGAAAAAGAAAAAGTAGATAATCAAGAATCTAAAAAAAAGTAAAAATAAACGATTAAAAAAAATACTTTTCTTTGGAGCCCCCAGTGAGGATCGAACTCACGACCCCTGGTTTACAAGACCAGTGCTCTAACCACTGAGCTATGGAGGCGTACAGTTTTAGAGGCTCTCCGTTTTCATTTGAACAGATAAGAAGCAGGCTGAATTTACGATACGATTAGGACGGTGGGCTGTTTCATACAAATTGATTTACGATAATCTTACGTGTTTGATCGAGATGCGTCAAACAGGCGTGTCTTGATAGCTGACTCAGCGTTTTAACGTCCTGTTGATTCTGTTTTCATTTCGTCTTTTTACGTATTCCCGCTGCAGATTTTTGTTTCTTAAATCTTACGCTAAAGATTTTGTGAATGAAAGCTTTTACAGGATAACGTGACACCGGTGGCTCAGTGAGTGGTGTTGTGCCTTGCCTTTTAACATTATCAAGCAATGTTGAGCATTGTCAGTGAGTGGATAGATGACATTAATATCAAATACTCTGGCTCCAGGCGTGTGATCTTGGTAAGGCACTCTATCTATGCACATTATATAAAATAAATAATTAAATTTTCATATAGCGCAATATCCACTAAACGCGCTCAAAGCTTCTTTACAAGAGGTCCATGACCAACAGCAATATTTAACTTATAGGACGGGACATGACGCCTATTAGGCGATATTACATTTTTTTTTTTCGGACAGAGCCAACGCTGTTAATTAACGGCCACATTCTCATTTGACACCTGAGTACGTTGAGAATATCCAATTCACCAACGGCAAAATACTTATCTGAGAAGAAATTTTTAGTCCAAAACATTCTGGGTTTTTTTTTTCTTGTTTTTTTTTTTTTTTGTTTTGTTTTTGTTTTTTTTTAAACTATTGAGTGTGTACTTACCTATCCTCTTGGTGATTGATCAACACATAATAAGGCTGATTGAGTATGTCAGTTTTCATTTAATATTTCCTACAGTCCACACTCATAGCAGCTTACTGTTCATTCTCACTCTAAAGCCCTTTGTGCACGCTTAGTGGATTATAATAATATATTTCAATAATATAATAAAATATGATGTATGAAGTCTGTGACCACAATTGTGACCCTCCGTCTCAAAACGGTATTATGTCGGGATGATTCATAACCAAAAATGTAAATTTAGAGATAGAATGATGAGAAATTGGACCTTAGAAGTTTTTGGAAAGCAATAAATAGTATTTATATTCCACCATGACGTAGAGAAAGTAAACCCAAGTCTGATATTTGTGGATATGAATTCAATTTCCCTAACAGAGTGTATCCCGACATAATACCGCTTTGAGACGGTGGGTCACAATTGGATTCAGTAGTCTGATGTCACGCCGCCCGGCAACGGCGGCCATCTTGGTTCTAAACAAAGAATATCATTACTTTTTATTTTTCTTGCTGGCTAGAACTTTTCATATGTCTTGTGACCAGAATGTGTAAAATTCAAAACATGATCAAATTTATGGGTTTTTTTTCCCCTCTGGATACGCTTTTATGCTCGCCGGAGAACTATTTCATACAGGCGTCCGCCATTGTTCCGATAGTTTATTTAGAGCCAGTGTTACTAAGTTACCATGCGTCATTAGGAAGGAAGTGCCGTTAGGACTGTTGAAGAGTATTAGCAATAAAAACATCAAATTAATCTCATGCAAAAAGCCTTGAATTTACCTTCTATAACAATAATCGTATCCATAATTGAGAATCCATAATGCCGTACTCTAGACAAACCCATATTTAAAAATTTGGCCAGAAAACTCGTCCTTCAAATATCGATCGATTTAAATGGCCCTCATCTTGGCAAAAAACTCTCAAACCTGGGACTTCGCGAAGTCCCAGGTTTGAGAGTTTTTGCCAAGATGAGGGTCATTTAAATCGATCGATATTTGAAGGACGAGTTTTCTGGCCAAATTTTTAAATATGGGTTTTCCAGAGCACGCCAGCGTAGTAACTACTTTGCTAATAACCAACCAATCATTAGAGGGCAACTTATGACCCGTCCACACGCCAATCTGTCGTGTTAGAGCATTTTATAAACTCGAGAATCTATCTAGCGAAATATTCACTAAACGTGCTTCAAAACGCTTTACATACAACGGGGTCTCTAGCAACAGCAACACTTAACATGTAGAATGGGACATGATGCCTGTTAGGCAATAATATTAAAATTTTTTCCCCGATAGAAACAACTCTGTTAACGGCCTGGTACGAACTATAATTCATTGTACAGTGAATTTATTAGATTGAGAAGGGGGGGGGGGGGGGGGGGGATCCCGACATTAAAGGGTTTAAAAGTCGGAACGATTACTGTAAGCCTGTGGATCGTAGTTAGTTGTACGTGACAAGGAAGTTAGGGTTTAATTAGTCTTTGTCACAGCATCTCACAGGCAACTTTGGACTGATTAACGAATCAATGGCCTTTCTTTATTTAATCGATATTATTATTATTATTATTATTATTATTATTATTATTATTATTATTATTATTATTATTATTATTATTATTATTATTATTATTATTATTATTATAGAGACTGTCAGTGAGAATGGGTTAATTAAAACGTTCAAATTGGGACACGTGTTGTTGTGTGTGTGTGTGTTTGTGTGTGTGTGTGTGTTTGTGTTTGTGTGTGTGTTTGTGTTTGTGTGTGTGTGTGTGTTTGTGTTTGTGTGTGTGTGTGTGTGTGTTTGTGTGTGTGTGTTTGTGTTTGTGTGTGTGTTTGTGTTTGTGTTTGTGTGTGTGCATGTGTATATGTGCGTGGGGTGGGGGGGAGTTGTGGCATCATAATGATATAAAAGTACATTTAAATATTAGTGAAACCGTGTACTCATTCACCTTTTAATATATTATTTCCGCATGTATTTATTTTTTTTTACTAATATATTTATCTGTTTATTTATATATTACTTGTTTTATTCCTTAGTTTCTTAATTAATATGTCTCGTTTATCAATAAAGTTACTCATTATTTTATCTAGTTTTAAAATATATTTCTGTATTCATTCATTATTATATATATATATATATATATATATATATATATATATATATATATATATATATATATATATATATATATATATATATTAATTTATCTATTCATCAAGATTATATTTATATCAAACCTGAGACTTCCCCTACATTTTTTATGTGGGAGTTTAGGGTGTGTGTGGGGGGGGGGGGGGGGGGCGGGGTTGTGTTTATTATTATTGTATATACATGCGTGTGTATGTGTGTGCAGGTGTGTATGTAAAGCGCTTTGAGCAATTTAGTGGATATTGTGCAATATAAAGCTGAATTATGTATGTGTGTGTGTGTATATGTATGCGTGTATGTGCGTGTGTATGTGCGTGTGCGTGTGCGTGTGTATGTGCGTGTGTGTGTGTGTCACATGACCAGTCCACGTGTGATTGGATATAATAGTTAATTCCAATTCTATTTGGGAGAGAAAGAGAGAGTAAAAACGATTGTCAAATGGAGATGAATGGAGATGGGGGTTGTTTATACGTTGTGACATGCAATCACTGTGACACATTAGGGACGGAGCAGCTATGGCGGAAGATAAAAATATGAATGAATGTGTACTTGTATGCATGGTGCAATGTTAGAAACAAACTGAAGGGAATAAAAAAGCATCCCCGGCTATTTGGTCCAGTAGTATGACACTGGCTTTCGGATCGGAAGGTCCTGGGTTCGATCGAGTATGGCTCGGCGCTTAGTTGAGTCCTTGGAGAAGGCTCTTTACTCATAATATTCTCTCAGCGTACTCAGGGTGTAAAATGAGTACGTGGTCGTTAACAGCGTTGTCGTTGTCCGGAAAAAAAGTGTAATATTATCGCCTTACAGGCGTCATGTCCCGTCCTACATGTTAAATGTTGATGTTGGCCAGGGACCCTGACCATATAATATGACACTGCCCTGAGACGAGATTGGCGGGAGATGTCTCTCAAACCTCGACGATTTTAAAGATTGACTGGAGACTTCCAGTTGGAGATGTAGCCATACTAAAAATGAGCTTTTATATAGCGCAATATCCACTAAACGTGCTCAAAGCGCTTTACAAGGGGTCCCTGACCAACAGCAACACGTAACACGTAGAACGAGACATGACGCCTGTTAGGCGACATTACAATTTTTTCCGACATAAACAACGCTATTAACGGCCAGGTACTCATTTTAGACTTGGGTGCCGTACGGCTTTTAACGAAATCGGGCCGAACGAGACGCCGAACGCCGAACCCGAACGGATATAGCCGTCTCACGTGACCATGAACGTGATCTGGATAGTGAAGACTCTCAAGCGGTATGCAGTTTGGATCTAAGGTCACGTGATAGAGGATAGCTTGGGTTGCTGTTGGCTTGTGTTAGGGGAGGGGCAAGGTCAGTGTCATTCAATAGTATATAAGTGTGCATGTGGCGCTCTATTCAGAGAGAAAATTATAAATTGATTACGGGGGAGGGGGGGGGGGGGGGGACCCACAAACGATCGAGGTTTTGGGCTTCGGGTAGACCATGATACGAAATCAAAGAGAAAAGGCCGCTGGTACTTGGATGGTGGAAATGGTTGGGTAGTGTGTGTGTGTGAGGGGGGGGGGGGGGGGGGAGGGGTAGTGACAATCAGCATGGGATGTATACATTAACATTAATAATATAGGCAATAGATGACCAGGGATGTGTATTGTTTGTGTATTGTTTGTATATGTTTGTGTGTGTGTGTGTGCGCGAGCGCGCGTGTGTGTGTGAAAGGGATTACATAAAAACACCTTTCTCTGTAGCTTCCAAATGATTACGTATACGATAAATTTGAAAATCACATTGTTTGAATCAGCTTGCAAAAAGGGAGAACATTTATCTTTGTTTCACAAAAATAGGTTTAGAAATAAAAAAATTTTCTAGTAGATTGATTTTGAAAAAATATTGCTCAATTTTTTAAAAATTTAATGATAGTTTCTTTATTCTCCGGTCGAGTTTCTTGATTTATATCTCATTTTTCAATTCTCAATGCGACGAGCACACTGATGTATCTCGTGTGATTCAAAGGCGCTGTTTGTTTTTTCAATATATATATATATATATATATATATATATATATATATATATATATATATATATGCTGAGAGTCCTACCTCACTAATTAATTCCTGAGCGTTGAGACGGTGACGCAACTATTACATACAAGACCTTGCAGTCGAGACGGCAGGGCTTTTGGGTTACACAACCACTATTTACCCATCGGTTAGCGGTACTCTGATGTATACAACACTCACCGCCTTTACGCAAAGCCGCCTGCCCATAAATCAAGAGATGATCTTCTAACTGTTCACAAGCGAACTGTCAAAATGAGCAATCGATGATACGATAAGAATCTCAAGATCTCATATAATAAGGTAAGTTTTGGAGAGGTGATATCCCCCCACCCGTCATCGGACAGAACTTTCATTGCGTTATATCATATGAGCTCCGCCTCCTCTTTCTATTCCGGAGTGACGAGATTAGACGAGAGGACGCTAGAAAAAAAAAATGGTCACGTGTTGGGCAAGTCGATCGGTCGGCGAGCTTCGGCGTATAACTATAACTCCGTATTATGTCAGGACATCTCGACATAACACCGGATCGTGATAGCAGCTCACCGTTTTTGGTTTAGAAAAACCCATTTATGTTTTGGAGAAGGCTCTTTACTCACATTCTCCCATCGTACGGTACCCAGGTGTAAAATGAACACCTGGTCGTTAACACACACACACAGTGTTTGTCTCTGTCGGAAAATATATATTATCACCTAAAAGCATCATGTCTCATCATAAATATTTAGGTGTTGCTGTTGACTTGGAACCCCCTTATAAAACGCTTTGAGCACGTTGAGTGGGTATTGTTCTATATAAATGTTCTAGTTTGTTGGGGGAGTGGAAGGGGGTTGTGGGGGGGGGGGGGGGTTAATAGATAAAACGACTACACATCCACTCGCAGAAAACCTGACGTGCATTTTTAACTGACAACAAAACAACATAATAATAATAATAATAATAATAACGTTTCCAATCTATCATCTGTCTCCGTATCGCTGGTTCGAATTACCCTCGTCCGCCACTTCATGAATATTTCATCAAAGATCTTCCCCAAAGATCAATAACAACCGTATGTTTTTCTAATTAAAGTTTCCTCTAAATACTTTTTTTGTCATCGACCCAGAACTATTGACATCTGTCATGCTTTCCTCTGTCAAACTCTGAAGAATAAAAACCTCTGAAACTTGTTTGCTTGTTTGTTTGTTTGTTTGTCTTTTCTTTTTGCTTTTTGTTTTGTGTTATTTGTATTGTTTGTTTGTTTGTTTTTTGTTTTTGTTTGTTTTTTAAGGGTTTTTTTTTGTTTGTTGTTTTGTTTTTTTTTTTGTTTTTTGTTTTTTTTTGTTGTTTTTTTTTTGGCCAAAAATCTTTAACTTCAAATAGCGATCGATTAACATAATCCTCAACTTTCCAGAAAATTTAAAACATGAAAGATAATAGAAGTCTCAGGTTTGAGACATTTGACAAGTTGAGGGACATTTTAATCAATCTATATTTTAAGTAAAAAGCAGATAGAAAGTTCCTGGCCAAATATTTTTTTTTAAAACTTGTTATCGAATGGATTTTGTTCTAGTTTGGCAGCATTCATCACATGAGTCTCTGATTGCCTGTGGAGGAGCAGGTCGTGCTTCAATGGTTTTCATGCAACAGACGACACCACGGAGCGAGCATCTGTAACTCATTAGTGGCCGGCCTACCGTCTCAAAATGCTATTTTATATATAGATAGTATGCAGATGACGTCACTCAGGTCTTTGTTATTGTTTTTGCCATCCGCGTTTGTGAGTTGTTCTCACTAAACTGTATAGATAGAATGCGCTTGGCCAAGGAGTTCACAACATTGCCATCCGGAAGAATAACGGACCAACACACAAACTCTGTGTAACCATGAACTTTTACAGTCTGGTTAATACAGTTTAGTGAGAACAACTCACAAACGCGGATGGCAAAAACAATAACAAAGGCCTGAGTGACGTCATCTGCATACTATCTATAACCAGACTATAAAAGTTCATGGTTACACAGAGTTTGTGTGTTGGTCCGTTATACTTCCGGATGGCAATGTTGTGAACTCCTTGGCCAAACGCATTCTATCTATATATAGATAGTATGCAGATGACGTCACTCAGGCCTTTGTTATTGTTTTTGCCATCCGCGTTTGTGAGTTGTTCTCACTAAACTGTATTAACCAGACTATAAAAGTTCATGGTTACACAGAGTTTGTGTGTTGGTCCGTTATACTTCCGGATGGCAATGTTGTGAACTCCTTGGCCAAGCGCATTCTATCTATATCGGAGTGATACTTCAGCTATAGATAGTATGCGCTTGGCTAGAAGCTCATAACATTGCCATCCGGAAGTATAACGGACCAACACATAAAACTGTGTGTATCCATGAACGTTTATAGTCAGGTTAATACAGTTCAGTGAGTATTACTCATAAACGCGGATGGCAAAAAACAATAACAAAGGCCTGAGTGACGTCATCTTCGAACTATCTATATATTTATAGATAGTATGCGCTTGGTTAAGAAGCTCATAACATTGCATCGGAAGAATAACGGACCAACACACAAAACTGTGTTTATCCATAAACGTTTCTAGTCAGGTTAATACAGTTCAGTGAGCATTACTCATAAACGCGGATGGCAAAAAACAATAACAAAGACCTGAGTGACGTCATATCTTCGAACTCTCTGTATATTGAATCTGTTGTCAAAAATGTGACCCAAATAGTGATTTTACGAAAAATAATGAGAAATGCGAACTTCTTATTTTGTGCCGTGTGAGAAATGTATTGGAAATGAAGTCGCATCGCTGACACAGTCTTTCTTGTAAGTTAAGTGACAGGTTTGGCCAAAATTCTCTTCAACAGTCGTAACGTCACTTCCTTCCTAATGACGCATGGTAACTTTGTAACACTGGCTCTAAACTATCGGAACAATGGCGGACGCCCGTATGAAATATTTCTCCGGCGAGCATAAAAGCGTATCCAGAGGGGGAAAAAAGCATAAATTTGATCATGTTTTGACTTTTACACATTATGATCACAAGGCATATGAAAAGTTCTAGCCAGCATGAAGAATAAAAAGGAATGATTTTGGTTGTTTAGAACCAAGATGGCCGCCGTTGCCGGGCGGCGTTAAATCAGACTATTGAATCCTATTGAATCTCGTTGTCAATGAGTTAAAAACTAGGACTTCATAGATGTCGCTGGTTAAAAACAATCTAGACTCAATAGTTGGAAATGACACGCAATTTCTTCCACTGTTGTACTCGGAAAAAGAAAGAACATTTTAATTCATTTTTGGCCAAAAAACATGTCCTTCAAATTATATCGATCGAATGAAATTACTCCCATCTTGTCAAAAACTCTCACACCTGGGACTTCACAGAAGTCTTCGATGAAGTCCCAGGTTTGAAAGTTTTTGCGAGATAAGAGTCATTTTGATCGATCGAGAATCGAAGGTTGAGTTTTCTGGCCAAAATTTTAGATGCCTTTTAGTTTGTTTGTTTGTTTGTTTTTATTTATGCTTAAATTATCAATTTATTGTTGTGTTTTATTTGCATTGTAAAACGCCTCTGAGCACATTGTGGATCTAGGCGCTATATAAATTCATTCATTCATTCATTGTTTGTTTTCTTTTAGATAACGGCAAATCAGTTATTTGTTTTTGTTATGAAATATTGTTATAATAAACATGAAAAAGACGTTGGAAGGAGGGGGGGGGGGGGGGGTGAGACTTTCTTTGCGTTTGGCTTCTGTTATAAAAACTATTGAGTACGGTGTTGTCTTTAAAAATGTTCTTGTTAAAAAGACTGACATATACTATATATTGATAGGATGCACTTGGCTAAGAAGTTCACGTCATTGCCATCCGGAAGTGTAACGGACCAACACACAAAACTCTGTGTAACCATGAACGTTTATAGTCCGGAAATACAGTTAAGTGAGAATTACTCATAAACGCGGATGGCAAAAAACAATAACAAAGAGCTGAGTGACGTCAACTTCGAACTATCTATAAAATGTTTAGTTTTGGCGCATTGCTCCTGTCGTCTTTCTCGAAAATTCGGATGCTCTGTGGATATTCGTCACATTTTTAAACTTTTGATGGAATAATTCTAGTTTGAGTTTTATATTATAAGAGTTTAGTTTTTGTTGCAAGATTAAAATAAAATATATGACCTTCGGTCTCAAAACGGTATTATGTCCAGATGGATCTGATCCCATTGGAAAGGGCTTTGAGCACATGAAGTGGATAATGCGCTATGCTATTAATGCTCATGATAAAGTTAACTCACTCAATCCTAGAGGTTTTTCCACTTTTCAAAGTTGGAAAAATATGTATTAAAAATGAGCATGTGCATATAAAGTTTTATTCAACTATCATTAACATGTAAAGCTTAAAACCATTAGCTTTGATACTACACCTATAATTTGTCTCAGAAAAATGGAATAAAAAGGCATGGGGTAAAGTAACCGGATAAACAAGGGATTTAGTCGGTGTTAGGGTTGAGTGAGTTAATCTGATACATAATATTCCACGCCAAATTCCATCTGTGCTGTGTTGTGACGCCATGCAACATGACGCTAAAATAGGCGAAGAAGACAGGAATTTTGTTGTTAATAATTATAATTGTATTATGTATCTTGGAGTATATTATAAGAGGCTGTGTCATAGCATGCAAGACTTGTGAGCTCATGTGACGGATGGTATTCGAGCCTTGTTTCAGAATTTAATTTAAAAATGGAAAATGGATGTAATAAATCGAAGACAGACAGACAGACAGATAGACAGACAGACAGACGGCCAATGGAAGAGCAGCATAGCTGTAGATGATGACTGCGTTTGGACATTTCCTTTTAGGGATGGATGTGTGTCCATTGTTCAGCTGTTGAGCTTTCCTGTTTATCAGTTAACTGCCGTCTGGAAATATCGGTTTGTATTTAACAATTTGGCCAGAAAACTCTTCCTTCGTCGTATTCTGAAAAAAAAAAACAACAAAAAAACAACACATATTTAAAAATTTGGTAAAAAAACTCATCATTCAAATATCGACCGATTTAAACGACCCTCATCTTGGCAAAAACTTTCAAACCTGGGACCCTGCGACGTGCCAGGCTTGAGTGTTTTTGCCAAGATAAGGATTATTTAAATCGATCGATATTTGAAGGATGAATTTTTTGACAAAATTTTTAAATGTGTGTTGTTTTTTTTTTCAGAATATGACGGTTTTCTGGTTAAAATGGCGTACCTACTAGTCAATCCGAGTCACATGGCACACGGGGCGGAGTTTAACCCTATTCTTACTATAGCGTGAAACCGATAATAGTAATTGCTTGCTACAGTTTGAACAGGACACTAGCCTGTAACAAAGTTCTTTCTGTCAGATCTAATAGGCCTATTATTGTGTTTGTGTGAATGCACGAGGAAATTGATTCTTAATTTTTGCAAGGAATGATACATAACCAGACCGGATGGTGTTAGCTACGTCAGTTTCAAAGCTTTTCAAAGTGGCAATTCATAAAAATGAAAGTGAAAATTTCGCATTTATGATGATTCAGACTTTTTTAAAACTTACATTTCCATTTTGATCTCGAAACTATCATTATATAATTTCCAGCCTAAACCGATTTTTTTTTTTGTTGGTTGCTTGTGGCAGATCCACCGAAGACAATGAAAAGTTTTAATTTTCATGTCGAATTGGATTCAGTAGTCTGATGTCAAGCCGCCAGGCAACGGCGGCCATCTTTGTTCTAAACAAAGAAAATCCTTACTTTTTATTTTTCAAGCTGGCTAGAACTTTTCATATGCCTTGTGATTATAATGTGTAAAAGTCAAAACATTATCAAATTTATGGGGTTGTTTTCCTCTGGATACGCTTTTATGCTCGCCGGAGAAATATTTCGTGCGGGCGTCCGCCATTATTCCGATAGTTTAGAGCCAGTGTTACTAAGTTATCATGCGTCATTAGAAAGGAAGTGACGTTACGACTGTTGAAGAGTATTGGGGTAAAAAAAAAAAAAAAAAACCCAAAACACCTTGTTCTATTTATTATCAAGAGGCCAAAGGTGAAAAAAATATGTTCTTGGACAAAGAAAATTCAAAAACTAAAAAAGCCGACCCGCAAATTCAGTGAATAGTTTCAGGAGAGTGTTTATCAAGCCTCGTGTACAATTCAATCTCCAAAGCAGCACAATAGAGAAATACTCTTAAAGGCGCCCAAGTGACAATAACCAAAAAACATCGTTCAACCATAGCACCCCTTTCTAGGGCGTCTATCCTGATTATCTTCATCTTAATGCACGAGGAAATTGATTCTTAATTTTTGCAAGGAATGATACATAACCAGACCGGATGGTGTTAGCTACGTCAGTTTCAAAGCTTTTCAAAGTGGCAATTCATAAAAATGAAAGTGAAAATTTCGCATTTATGATGATTCAGACTTTTTTAAAACTTACTTTTCCATTTTATTCCCCCGAAACTATCACAATATAATTTCTAGCCTAAACCGATTTTTTTTTGTCTGGTTGCTTGTGGCAGATCCACCGAAGACAATGAAGTTCTAATTTTCATGTCGAATTGAGGATAAAAGAACCCCCCCCCCCCCTCCCCCCCCAAAAAAAAACAAAACAAAACAAAAAACAAAACAAAACACATTGTTCTATTTATTATCAAGAAGGCAAAGGTGAAAAAAATATGTTCTTGGACAAAGAAAATTCAAAAACTAAAAAAGCCGACCCGCAAATTCAGTGAATAGTTTCAGGAGAGTGTTTATCAAGCCTCGTGTACAATTCAATCTCCAAAGCAGCACAATAGAGAACAAGATATGAAGTGAATAGAAAAGTGCCAGAAGACAATAGAGAATAAAATTTTTTTCGCGGCGGTGGTGGGGTTTGAACCTGCGACCTTATTGGTACGACAACTCCGCCTGGCAGGTGAGAGCGTGGCTCTACCGTGTGAGCTATCCACGAACACAAAAATATTCGTTTCAAACTCAAAGTCATTACTAGATCCCTCTCTCACCCACTTCTTGAGACCGCCGATTCGTTCGTACACCACCATCGCGAATAATTTTGACCAGCAGTTAAGCTTAATAGCCAATATTCTCAACACAAACATATAACATAGAAACGATTGAGACATTGAGTATGCTCCGGTGTATGGGGTGAATTTTTAATTCAGAAAAGTGAGTGGAGCAGGCACTTATGTTGGTAACAACAAGATATGAAGTGAATAGAAAAGTGCCAGAAGACAATAGAGAATAAAATTTTTTTCGCGGCGGTGGTGGGGTTTGAACCTGCGACCTTATTGGTACGACAACTCCGCCTGGCAGGTGAGAGCGTGGCTCTACCGTGTGAGCTATCCACGAACACAAAAATATTCGTTTCAAACTCAAAGTCATTACTAGATCCCTCTCTCACCCACTTCTTCCCACAATAGAGAAATACTCTTAAAGGCGCCCAAGTGATAATAACCAAAAAAAAAAAAAAAACGCCGTCCACCAAAATTCGTCATTCAACCATAGTACCCCTCTAGGGCGTCGCCCTCCAGCCCGCCCGCCACCCTTCCAGTAACAGGTGTATCATTTAAATTCAAATCTTTGGGCACGCGCCGACAAATAAATAATTGTCAAATCGGACCAGCTCAGCAGGGCAAGACACGCGCCACTCCGTCCAGAAACACTGAGGAGTGCATTTTATTTTGGTGGAGTCAGCAGTCGGCTTTCAGGCTTTTATCTCTCCCCCCCCCCCCCCCCCCCCCCCCCCCCCCCCCCCCCCCCAAAACAATCAAAGGTACTCTCCTACACCCCCCCCCCCCCCGCCCCCGCCCCCCCACCCTCCCCCAAAACAATCAAAGGTACTCTCCTACACCCCCCCCCCCCCCAACCTAGGGTCGTAAAAACAATCCACTGCTCTCTAGACGACGGCGCCCCGACGGCCCTTTTCATCTCTCAAATCAAATTAATTATTTATACATGTATTAAAAGCACAGACATCTCTCTCATCTCTCTCTCTTTCTCTCTCTCTCTCTCTCTCTCTCTTTCCTCTCTCTCTCTCTCTCTCTCTCTCTCTTCTTCTCTCTCTCTTCTCTCTCTCTATCTCTCTCTCTCTATCTATCTATCTCTCTTCTCTCTCTCTCTTCTATCTATCTTCTCTCTCTCTTCTCTCTCTCTCTCTCTCTATCTCTCTCTCTCTCTCTCTCTCTCTCTCTCGGAAAACGTTATTCTTCCATTCGTTTTATATCATACTTTTTATATTTATTTTATTTGGTACACTGACACACACACTCACACAAACACACACACGCACACAAACACACACACACACATACACATTCACACACATACAAAATATATACACACATATACACACTCACACACACACACACAAACACACACACCCGGCTTGGGGAATCCAAAGTCCATCAAAGACAACAACAACAACAATAATATCGTCTTTGTGAGCCTGACATAACACAAATCCAGGACACAGTGACCGTTGGTCATCCGCATCAACTGACCAGTCAGTGACCTCAAATGACCGTCTGACATCAGAGACTCCTTTGGCCACTCAGAGGCTTTTACTGCACCAGCCACTAGCGGTGTTGTAACATCGCAGGTCGTGCGTGCCGTAGGCAAAGTCTCCCAAAGGTCATAGTTCAGATTCACCGTTTCATGAGAACTTTCCTCAAACACAGGACACATTATTCACCTAGCAGTAGCTACTCGTCACGGATTCCTTCCGCCTACACAAGGTTTTAACCTTCTTCTTTCTAACATTTTTTTTCTTTAACAAAAAGGCTCAAAGTTTTTCATTTTGTTGTTGTTTGTTCTTCGATTTATTGTCACATTTCCTTTTTCTGTTTTGTTTTCCTTCAATTATTATTATTATTATTATTATTATTATTATTATTATTATTATTATTATTATTATTATTATTATTATTATTATCATTATTATTATTATTATTATTATTATTATCATTATTATTATTATTATTATTATTATCATTATCATTATTATTATTATTATTATTATTATTATTATTATTATTATCATTATTATTATTATTATTATTATTATTATTATTATTATTATTATTATATTATTATTCTCATCACCATCATCATCATTATCATCATCGTAATCATTATTAGTGTTGTCTTTATTTCATAAGCATTTCATTCTACAAACGTTGTGAGTAATATTCATAAACAGTGTGATTCAGCTTCCAACTCACGCTCCCCGCAAACAAATCATTTTATTCCAAATCGATACCAAATTCAATTTATTACTATATCGTAATTTGTATTCGTAGGCATTTTGATACAAAGACATTTACCTCAAAAAAAAAAAAAGAAAAAAATTACGCTCAATATTCAAATACGCCATGAGTTACGAGATCCGAGCACAAATCATCTAGTCTACGATGACACAAAGAAAGTTTGGATATTATTTGCTTGCAGGTGGCTTCCGTTTGTTGTTTGGGGGGACTTGTTGGTTGCGCGCGTGCCATGCCAGCTCAATTGCTCACACTTTGTAACACGAGCTTACTCACCCACCAGCACGGAGTAGTATTAAGTTCACATAGAACGAACTCACGGTGGTTTTGGTGATAAACGAAACACAGAAAGAAATACCGCCGCCTCCCAATACCCCCCCCCCCCCCCCCCCCCCCCCCCCCCCCCCCCCCCCCCCCCCCGGACCGCCATTCATCTGCATAATTCTTTGTCTTCGAGACATTTCGTGATTTGATGTTTGTTTGTTGTCTCGAAGCAATGACCTCGATTCATGTTTTTTAATACGTATAGTTTTTATGTGCTTTTGACTCAAAATTATGGTTTAACTGTAGTCATAAGTCCTGGTTTGATAACTAATTATTGTTGTAGTTGTAACATTGACATCGCCGAATCCCATAAAATCCATAAGCGTAAAATTGAAATATATTATTAATGAACTCAATACATTATAATTGATGACAAAAGTGCAGAAGAAATATATATGAAAATATAGAATCTCTCTCTCTCTCTCTCTCTCTCTCTCTCTCTCTCTCTCTCTCTCTCTCTCTCTCTCTCTCTTTGTATATATATATATATATATATATATATATATATATATATATATATATATATATATATATATTTATATATATATATATATATATATATATATATATATATATATATATATATATATATAATACTATTTTTCCGCTCTGCACGGAAAATTGTGCTTTTTATTTATTTTAAAGCTCACGTGAGTACCACAAATGAAACGTATAAACGCCATACATTGATGATAAATCTAACAGATTACTCGCCCTCTCCCCTTTCTCCCCCTCCCCTCTTTCCACCTTCCCTCTCTCCCTCCCTTCCTATCTCCCTGGGAAAGAAGGCTTTTATGATGACAAAATTGATACAGAGTAAAAAGCTAGATGCAGCTCAAACAAAGAGAATGCATAGCTGTTTTCAAAAACTTCAGGTCTTTGTTGTGTCAAATATTATGACTATTTATTGCTGTACTCCTATAAAACAGAACAAAAACCAACAAATAAATAAAATAGCATTTTAAATTTTTAACCTGAAAACTCGTCCTTCAAGTATCGATCGATCAAATTGTCCCTCATCTTGGCAAAAATTCTCAAACCTGGGACTTACGTGAAGCCTCCTCCATTGAAGTTCATTTTAATCGATCGATATATTATATTGAAGGACGAGTTTTCTGACCAAAATTTAAAATACGTGATGTTTTATTGATTTTTTATATTTTATTTATTATTTTTTAAATTTTGTTTTGTTTACTTTTGTTTCTAAATTTTTTTTTTCTTTTTGTTTTGGTTTTTTTTAAATTTTTGTTTTTTTTTGTTTTGTTTTGTTTTTTGTTTTGTTTTGTTTTGTTTTGTTTTGTTTGTTTTTTTTTTTTTTTTGTTTTTTTTTTTTGTTTTTTTTTTTTTTGGGGGGGGGGGGGGGGGGGGGGGTTCCCGAGTCTTAATACAGAACAAGACTGTTATCAGAGAGAAGTTGCTTTCCGTATTTTCAAACGAACCAAAAGCCTACTTAAGGAGAGAAAGAACGCGGCACGTGAGTAACAACAATTATATGGAAAGCCAAGTAGCCTAGCCTAGCTAGGTACTCACTTTCAATCAAACAAACAAACCGACTATGACAGCATGCAGGAATTATCTGGGTTAAATCCTTTTTGGGCAGGTGTGAGTGTGAGAGCAATGGATGGCGATTGCTGCTGGTGGTTGGAAGTGTTTGGAAAAGGAGGGGGGGGGGGAGTTGACCTACATATGGACAAAAAGAAGTGTTTCGATGTTATTTCAACAAAGCTAGATTTTTTCAAAAATTATTCTTTTTGTTTTTATTATGTTTCTGTTTTTTAAAGAACATTTTGTTGTTTTGTTTTGTTTTAGTCTTTGTTGTTATTATTATTTTTTTTGTTTGTTTGTTTGGTTTTTGTGTGTGTTTTTTTTTCTTTTTATTTTTTTTGTATTTATTTTTTTTTTTATTGTTTTTTCTTTTTTGTTTGTTTGTTTTTTTTTGTTTTTTTTTGTATTTTAGGACGCAAATCTATCGCAAAATACTTTCCGCCAGATCAAAACACTGCTGTGTAGACAAAGGGATTCGGTCAAAACCTCATCCGGGATCGATCTCGGCCCCTTTGCGTGATAAGCGAGTGCTCTACCAACTGAGCTAGTGGGACCCCCCCCCCCTCCTCCCCCCCCCCCCTCATTTAATTGTGATGCTTTGATTTTATTCAACATGATTATTTTTTACATATATAATGGGGCTATGTGGTCTAGTGGCATGACGCCCGCTTTCGAATTGGAAGGTCCAGGGTTCGAGCCTAGTTCAGCGTATAGTTGAGTCATTGGAAAAGGCACTTTACTTACATTCTCTCACCGTACTTAGGTGTAAAATTAGTACATGGCTGTTAAAAACGTTGTCTCTGTCAAAAAAGAAAAGTATTATCGCCTAACAAGCTTCATGTCTCGATCTACATGTTTCGTGTTGCTGTTGTTCAGGGACCCTTTGTAAACCGCTTCGAACACGTTCGTGGTTATTGTGCTTTATTAATTTATATATAAAAAAAAAGCTCGACAGCTCAAATATAAAACACCATTTGAGAAGAACAAACAAAACGAACTTAGTCTATATTTAACTGCAAAGTGCAAAAAAGGATTAAGACATGGGTTACCTTAATGATGAAAATATTATATTCTTGTATGAGTTATATTGGCAATACGATTCAATAGTCTGATGTCACGCCTCCCGGCAACGGCGGCCATCTTGGTTCTAAACAAAGAAAATCATTACCTGTTATTCTTCATGCTGGCTAGAACTTTTCATATGCCTTGTGATCAGAAACATGATCAAATTTATGTGTTTTTTTTCCCCTCTGGATACGCTTTTATGCTCGCCGGAGAAATATTTCATACGGGCGTCCGCCATTGTTCCGATAGTTTAGAGCCAGTAAGTGTTACTAAGTTACCATGCGTCATAAGGAAGGAAGTGACGTTACGACTGTTGAAGAGTATTGCCTAAAAATAAACTTTTGAATCCTCGAATCCTTAATAAGACCCTTTAACTTTTTTTCTTTTCTTTTTCATTTGTAAAAATTGAAAGAAAAGATATTTTCCAACTCTGGGTATTAATTGTGCCGTAACGATTAAGTGGGAAAACCCTCTCCTCCTATTAAAGAAAAAAAAAAAAAAAAAAAGAAAAGAAAAAGAAAGAAAGAAAAATGTGTCGTTTTAAAATGGTTAGGCTTAACTTAATTGTCACGTTTCGGACAGTTGAAGGAGCTAAAAGCCACCAGAGACGATAATGGAAAAAAAGTAATCTACGTCAGATTATGACCAGTATGTACGTATATCTATACGTGCTCAAAAAAAAAAAAAAAAAAAAAAAAAAAAAAAAAAAAACAATAAATTTTAACAAACTTGGTCCAAAATCTCGTTCGTCAAATACTGTCTGTGGCAGCTTCCTTAAGGTCCTAGTTTTTGAGGTTTTGGACAAAATTTGGGTCATTTTAATCGATCGATAGAATTTGAATAAGGACGAGTTTTCTGGTCTAATTTTTTCAGCGTTTTTAAAAAGAATTAATGATAATAATAATAATAATAATAATAATAATAATAATAATAATAATAATAATAATAATAATAATAATAATAATAATAATAATAATAATAATAATAATAATAATAATAATAATAACAATAATAATAATGATAATAATAATAATAATAATAGAGCGTACAATATCCTCAACCATGAAGCTATTGACGCTTTACATCAACAGAGTACGACAAAGGCGTTGGGGATCAGCAAAGTCATGTTAATTATATTAATGGATGACACGAGGTGTCCAGCAAAATTGGTCAAAAACTGACCACACGCAGAATCATGTTTCTATTGTCAATATTTATATTTATTTTAATTTATATTTTCAAACTTTTAATTATATTCATAGTTTAGTCAATATTTATTAGAAGAAAAAAAACGAGATTTTCGTGGGAGTTAAAGTGATAGAAGTGTTTGGCCACATGAGGTTCCATAATTTGGCCTCATTTGAAGTCGAAATTGGTCTCGAGTAACTCTGGCCATCGGGTAGCCCTGATATCCAGGCATAGAATTTATGTATAAAATTGTTAAAGAAGAGAAAGCTGCAACTGGACAAAACTGGGCAAAAACGGGACAAAAACTGGTGCGGGCAATTGACCGTGACTGGAATCAATTGAAATATCAAAAGTGTGATTGAATGCATCGGAGAGAATACGGTTGTGAGTGAAGGCACGTGACCGGCACGCGAGTTGAATAGGTCAGAGGTCAAAGTTCCCCCAATGCCAAGTCGTTGTCTGGTGGGTGTTTGACCTCTGCATGTTGTCTGTAGCAGCGACGGCACGGTAAGGTTTTTTGACCCCTGTGAGGTTGGATGTTGTAGTCGTGAGTCGTTCTTTTTGGTCAACAGTGGCGGCAGATGCAGGCAGGCATACTGGCTGGGAAAGATAATGTCTGTGTGGGTCATGGCAGGCTAGATAGAGTTAAAGAGGGAATTGGTGTTGGTTTACAAAATCTATGAGTGTGCATATTCGTATCGTATTTGAGTGTGTGTGTGTGTGTGTGTGTGTGTCTGTGTGTGTGTGCGCGCGCTCGCGCGAATGTGGGTGTGTGTGTGTGTGTGTGTGTGTTCATATATATGCTTTCTACTTTCTACTCACAAATGTCCCGAGCACAAAGCAGATTCAGTGTGTCTGTAGGGCGAGAGATATGAATAATTTCACTCTCCACTCCAAATCGGTGTCAACGATCGTACGGTCATTCTTTGTCCTGCCCACTATATTATTGTGCTTCGCTGTACTCTGAGAGAAAAACATCAACACGTTTTAAAGATTTTGGACAGAAAACTCTTCCTTCAAAATGATCCCTTATTTTGTCAAAAACTCTCGAACCCGGGACTTCTTTGAAGAATCCCCTGAAGTTCCAGGTTTAAAAGCTTGTTTGTTTTTTTTTTTTTTGTTGGTATATTTTGTTTTGTATTTTTCAAGATGAGAATGACTTTAATCGATCGATGTTGAAGGACGAGTTTTTTGGCCAAAAGTTTTTTAATGTTTTGTTTTTGTTTTATTTTTTTGTTTTTTGTTGTTTTTTTTTTTTTTGTTTTTTTTTTTGGTCAGAATACGGCAGTATCAAACTAAGCCTATGCATACGTAGGTACATAATTTATGGGGGGTAATGAGAACATAATTTATTATTATTTTCACACTTCACCATCCTCACAGGATTCCCAACTTTGTGTTGTTTATTCATAATAAAATAACAAAAGTGCTGCTAGTTTAACAAATATAATGTTTGCCAATTTCCCGTATATAGACGGAATTCAGTATGTTATAAATCCTCTGTATTGTTTTTCTTCAAATCACATGCTAAACGGGAAAAGAAGTTTGTTCATAATGTCTTTGTACTTGAATTCCGCTCTCAGACAGGGGTTGGTCAATGTGTTTGTGTAAGTTACCTTGAGTTTTTATACAGCGTTCAACGTTCTCAAAGCTCTTTACAAGGGGTCCGTCCCTGACCAACAACGACATTTATCATGTAGAACGAGACAAGACGCCTGTTAGGCGATATTACATTTTTTTTTCCGACAGAGACAACTCTGTTAATGGTCAGGTACTCATTTTACTCCTGAGTACGGCGAGAGAATGTGAGTAAATAGCCTTTTCCAAAGACTCAACTATGCGCCGAACGAGGCTCGAACCCAAGACCTTCCGATTCGAAAGCGAGTGTCATACCATTACCCCTAGACCACATAGTAGAAATACGCTGGTATGTACTATGTCATCCCTTTTGTTTTGATTATTTTTTTTTTCATTTTGGCCAGTAAATCCTATACAACCTCAAATATTTATTGATTAACAGTTAAATGTCGTACTCTAGAAAAAAACTCATATTTATAACTTTGGCTAAAAAACTCGTCCTTCAAATTTCGATCGGTTTAACCCTCTCCGTACCAACAATAAGAAAATCGTCACATTCGTCACGATACAACCAACATTTTTCTTATATAAATTGCTCTTACACATCATACAATTTAAAGAAAATGAACAGTGTGTTGTAGAACATGTTTTGCTAAAGAAATGATGTATCGCCAGAATTTTACTGCTATTATGTCTCAGTGATAAACATTCTATTTTGTGTTAGTTGGGTGTGACGTTTTATGGAAAATCCTGAAAATGGCTGGTACGGAGAGGGTTAAATGACCCTCAAATTGGCAAGAAGAAACCAAGAGCAAGTGGATGTCCAGGTCAGGCGCAGAAAGTGGCGATGGGTTGGTTGGCAATACCCTGCGGAAGTAGCCATGTAAGAAGGCTCTCGAATGGAACCCGCAGGGCAAAAGGAAACAGGGTCGTCCAAAACAGACTTTGATGAGAAGCCTTTCAACCAAGATTTGTGCGTCTCCAATCTTACCTGGAGTGTGGCCAATGACAGAAGAAGATGGAAGAGAGTGCCGTAATTGTGGCCCTTCGCTTCGCCAGGAGCCAAGAGGCCTCAGTCATAAGTCAAGTCAACAGTCGTAACATCACTTCCTTCGTAATGACGCATGGTAACTTAGTAACACTGGCTCTAAACTATCGGAACAATGGCGGACGCCCTTGTGAAATACTTCTCCGACGAGCATAAAAGTGTATCTAGAGGAGAAAAACATTATAAATATGATCTTGTTATGACTTTTATACATTCTGATCACAAGGCATATGAAAAGTTCTGGCCAGCATGAAGAATAAAAAGTAATGATTTTCTTTGTTTAGAACCACGATGGCCGCCGTTGCTGGGCGACGTGACATCAGACTATTGAATTCAATTGGCAACAAGAACAACTCTTGACCAGTAAAACGTTGACTTCAAATATTGATCGATAAACCAATTAAAACTGCCGTATTTTGGTGGAAAAAATCCGTATTTTAAAATTTGTGACCCTTCGTCTCGAAACGGTATTATGTCGGAATAAATTGGACCCGGAAAGTGACTTTAGAATTAAATTGATAGTAAATACCAATGTTTGAGCTTTTACATTGTGAGAAATTGTCTTCATTCACTAAAATAACAAATCGAAACTAACCCCAAGTTTCGTGTTTTTGTCAATAAATTCAATTTTTGCACCCGAGTCATCCCGACCTTACAGTTTAGAGAAGGTGGGTCACATTTGGCCAGAAAACTCTTCCTTCATGTATCGATCGATTTATATGAATGACCCTCATTAGGCAAAAACTTTCAAACCTGGGACTCCGCGAAGTCCCATTTCGAGCGTTTTTTTTTTTGTTTTTTTTTTTTAATTTTTTTTGCCAAGATGAGGGTTTATTTAAATCGACCGATATCATTTGAGGGACGATTTTTCTGGCCAAATGAAAATGTTTAAATACTCGTCTGTCCCGAGTACTGCAGTATACTAGTTAAAATGGCCCTCAAAAAAAAAAAAGTATCAAACTTGACAACCTTAACATGACAAAAGCTCTTTACAAGCGGTCCCAAGAGAACAGCAACACTTAACGTGTAGCACGAAACATGACGTATATAACACGTATAACACGTAATTACAATATTATTACACGTATTACTTTATTACATTTTTTATCTTCGATAGATACAAGGCTGTTACTTGCCAGGTACTCCTTTAGCACCTGAGTACGGTTAGATAAATTGAGTGAAGAGCCTTTTCCTCGGACTCAACTTTGCGTTACTGAGAACTGGGATTCGACCCCGAGACTTACAGCGCATGTTTATAATGTTACATGAAATGTCAAAAGCTACACTGATAGCCTTTCTGGCTGGCAAATAAATCGTTACCAAACATACTTATGACGTCAGTTGCGTTGCATTCATCAACAGTTTTAGAGCTTTTATCTAGAGGAATATCCACTAAACGTGCTTAAAGCGTTTTACAAGGAGTCCCCAACAGCAACACTTAACATGTATAACGGGACATGACGCCTGTTAGGCGATATTATAATTTTTTCGGACAGAGACAACGCTGTTAACGGCCAGGTACTCATTTTACACCTGAGTACGGTGAGAGAATGTTAGTAAAGATCCTTTTCCAAGGACTCAACTATGTGCCGAGCGAGGCTCGAACCCAGGAACTTCCGATCCGAAAGCGAGTGTCATACCACGAGACCACATAGCCGCAACAGTTCAATGTGAGCGAACTTTATTCTCCTTTTAAAAAGCCAATGACAATAATCATAATATGATCACAGATAATGATTACATTGTAGATACTTGACATTGGAGTGTAACAGTTGATTTATTAGTTATGGTTGAGATGAGGTGTGTGTGTGTGTGTGTGTGTGAGTGTGTGTGTGAGTGTGTGAGTGTGTGAGTGTGTGAGTGTGTGTGTGTGTGTGAGCAGTCAGGCGTGAAATGAGTCGAGCTCATCGACTATTTCTTTGTTACAGGTGATTTCTTTGTCACCTTGATAAGTTAACCTGTCCTTGCCGTCGTCCCCCCCCCCCCCCCCCCCCCCCCCCCCCCCCACTCTACCCCACCCCTGCCGTGTCAAGGTGAGATTGGACAACCATGGTTTGAAGTTGTTGTCATCGTTGTTGATGATGATGATGATGATGATGATGATGATGATGATGATGATGATGATGACGATGACAAAGTGTTACGTTTTCTTCTTTCAGCAGGTTTGTCACATATCACTGTGTCGTTGACAGCTGATTTCCCTAACACACACGCCTACACATACACACACACACATACACACACACACACACACACACACACACAGAGAGAGAGCTGTTACAGTGATTAACAATATCATTTTCATGCTGATGTGCGACAATATTCATTATTGGTATGATTTTCACTTTTTGGATGTAACATTACTCTACAGATTGGCTGTTGTAGTTTTTCGGTTTTTTCTTGGGGGGGGGGGGGGGGGGGGGGTGTTGTTGTTGTTGTTGTTGTTCTTCTTCTTCTTCTTCTTCTTTTTGTTATAATAATAATAATAATAATAATAATAATAATAATAATAATAATAATAATAATAATAATAATAATAGAGAAGAAGAAGAAGAAGAAGAAAGAAGAAGAAGAGAGAAGAAGAAGAAGAAGAAGAAGAATTATTATTATTATTATTATTATTATTATTATTATTATTATTATTATTATTATATCATCATCATCTCATCATCATCATCATCATCATCATCATCATCATCATCATCATCATCATCATCATCATCATCATCATCATCATCATCATCATTATTATCATCATCATTATTATTATTATTATTATTATTATTATTATTATTACTTTAATTATTTTTTTTCCTTTCTGTGGTGTTGTTGTCCTTGTCGTCGTATCACTTTTTTTTTTCTTTTGGGTTTTATTTACTTAAATCGATCTTGATCATTGTTTATTTATATATTTATTTATCTATTATTGAAATGCATTATTTATTTGTTGTTTGTTTTATTTAGATTTTTTTCTGAGTAGATATTGATTGATTTTTAAAATATTCCCTTGTTAAGTAATATATATATATATGAGCCAAGGTCAAAAGGTGCCCGCCTGATACCAGTGTTAAGAAAATTTGATTTTTACTTAATTATGGGCTGTTTTCATTGGGTTAATGCTTGTAATCAATTGATAATATGAAGAAGAGATAAAATGAGATAGCTCAACATACTCTGTTCAACAGAATATGAAATAAACAACTTGAAAGTGAAATTTGAATGCTGTTTGGCATGTGCTTAAAACGAGGTCAACGCATCACCTTTTTAGAAATCATGTAGAAATTAAATGTGATGTTTTACCCCCCTTGATTGAAATTTGACTAATTGTATAAAGTCAAAATTTACTTTTAAACGCAATTGCAGTATATTACATATCTGATTAAGTTTCATATAGAGTTCTTAAAAAGTTGGTGTTGCTTGTGACCTTTGGTGTCATCAAACACAGCACAATACTAAGACTCGACACGAAACTTTAAAGCTCATGTTTAATGTTTATAAAATGTTTTATTATGAGAAAAAAGCATAGATTTACTATCTTAACTCAAATCTGGGAGTAAATGTATACCGTTTTGCCGGTATTGAGGCTTATTGGTTTTGGTGTCATTTGTCACAAGCAACACGGCATGCGTGAACACGTGGAAGTTTTTTTCGTTAAATGGCGATTCGCAATTTGGATCCCCTTCTTACCAGTCTTTGAAGTGCAGCACGTTCATTTGCCTTTCCAGCGTGGCTACATGCAGAAAAGGTAAGTTGAACTTTGGTGTCATCGCTATTTTACATTGTCACAAGCAACACTCGCTATTGGATATTACAAAGTGCCACCAAAAAATTATGTTTTCAGCTGTTATTCTATTTACAAATATGATATTATGACATCTCATATAAGACTGTGATTTTGACACAATTAATTATTTCCTTGTAATTCTAATTTTTTATATTTCAGGGTTGTATCAATCAAGAAAAAGACAAAACTCAAGCTTTTGACGAATCCAGATAAAAGAAGGGTTGTCAAGAAATTTGATTTGATTTACTATTAACACACTAAATTACTACAAACTAGCAGATTTGAGCAGTATGGTGATGGTTACCGTATGGTTACATGAATTCATTACCATGGCTGATATTTATCTAGTGTTTGTGTGGCTTCTGGTACTTTTTGTGACCATTGGTGTCATTGGTTTAAAATGTCACAGGTGACACTTAAGTTTGAAGTTTCTAATGTATTTCTGTTTTCATGTTCTTCAAAGCTTGAAATGTCATTGAATTACATTTTAACAGGCTATATTGCATGTGTTCAGTTGCTATTTTTGATTTATTGAGGCAAAATTGCGTTCTAGTGCCGATTTTGACCAAAGTAATAGCAACAATGGTATTACTAATTTCTAAGTATATTTCCAATTTGAAAGTATTTAGTCTCTTAAAATATTATTGAATTTCATTTTAGAGTAGGTTATTGTGCTTTTTTGACTGAAAATAATGATATATTATGGACGAAAGTGTGATTTGGTGTTGCTTGTGACATAAGTAATTGTGTCACCGGTCTTATGTCACAAGTCACATTCAGATGCTCTAATTTCCATGTATATTTCTATTTTTGAAGTCTTTGGTTTCTGAAATATTATTAAATTCCATATTTAACTGTGGTTATTACACTGGTTTGACTGAAATTAATGACATATTGTCGAAATTGCAATTTGGTATTGCTTGTGACATAAGTAATGGTGTCATCGGTCTAATGTCACAAGTGACACAATGCCGCTAAATAAGATATGCTTTGGTCACATTATTTCCCAACATTTTATTCCAAAAGTTTCTGAACATTGCTGGTAATAAACATATGCAATATTGTTGTTTTTGTTAATGTACAAACATTTTTATGAAATAATATATTTGCATTCTATGTTGCTTGTGACCGATGACACCAAAAAGCAACATTTTCTCCAATAGTTGGTAATATTATTGTACTATGATTGTTGTTGATTGTGTCTTTTTGTCCATAACTTACTAAATAAAGTTTGATACTCAAAAAAAATCATTTGGTTATAGAGTTTTTTGTCTCATTTTGGTGTCACCGGTCACAGGTATATATATATATATATATATATATATATTCTTCCGCCTCCCCGCCCTTTCAAAAAAAGTACTACGAAATGAAGAAAAATTCAAACCTGAGTCTTCCTTGAAGCAACAAGAAATGGAACTGGTCACCGACCTTTCCACACGATGTCGTTGACCGAGTCGGCCATTGCCCTGCACGGGGGGAGGGGGGGGGGAATAAGGCAGGTTCTTTTTACGGTGATTTCAATGGATAAATTTGTATTGAAGATCTCTTGATTCCAATATTATAGTAGTAGAAGTAGTAGTAGTAGTAGTAGTAGTAGTAGTAGTAGTAGTAGTAGTAGTAGTAGTAGTAGTAGTAGTAGTAGTAGTAGTAGTAGTAGTAGTGGCTGAAGTAGTAATAGTAGTAGTAATTGTAGTAGTAGTAGTAGTAGTAGTAGTAGTAGTAGTAGTAGTAGTAGTAGTAGTAGTAGATAGAAGAAGAAGAAGAAGAAGAAGAAGAAGAAGAAGAAGAAGAAGAAGAAGAGGCGGGGAGGAGGAGGAGGAGGAGGAGGAGGAGGAGGAGGAGGAGGAGGAGGAGGAGGAGGAGGAGTGGGGAGAAAAAAAAAGACATAACCTTGATAAACAAAAGTCTTATTCTTCACCATGGACGACAGCTGTGAATGTTGACTGTTGACTAAATTAATGATAGCTAGTGTATTACATGAATGAATGTATGTGTGTGTGTCATGTGTGTACGTGCGTGTTAAGGTGTATTTTGTGTGTGTGTGTGTGTGTGTGTGTGTGTGTGTGTATCTGTGTGCTAGTATGCTAGGTTCATTTCAAATCTTCGTGCACCTAGAGCCTGTTGAAATCGGGTATACAAATGTCATTTATTTATTTATTTATTTATTTATTTATTTATTTATTTATTTATTTATTTATTTATTTATTTATTTATGATAATTATGATTATTACGATTATTACTATTATTATTATTATTATTATTATTATTATTATTAGTAGTAGTAGTAGTAGTAGTAGTAGTAGTAGTAGTAGTAGTAGTAGTAGTAGTAGTAGTAGTAGTAGTAGTAGTATTATTATTATTATTATTATTATTATTACTATTATTATCATTATTACTATCATTGTTTGCCTTGCTTTATTATTGATTTTATTTACTTGATTTCTTATGTAAACAAATCCCATTGTACAGTGTAAAAAATCATTATCGTCGTGTCGTATCTTATGTTGATTCATAAAATGTGAATTATTAGAGTTGTACCAAGGACTTATTTTTTAAATTATTAATTCATAACTCAAACTATTAAATAACTAATCTATTAATTAGAAGATTTTACATTATTATTATCACCATTATAATTATCATTATTATTATTATTATTATTATTATTATTATTATTATTATTATTATTATTATTATTATTATTATTATTATTATTATTATTATTATTATTATTATTATTATTATTATTATCATTATTACTATCATTGTTTGCCTTGCTTTATTATTGATTTTATTTACTTGATTTGTTGATGAAAATATTATATTCTTGTATGAGTTATATTGACAATTGCCGACAAATAAACTTCTGAATCTTGTAAAAAAAATTTTTAAATAATGCATTCGCGCAGGTGTGTCCCGGGACAGTCCTGTCCTAGTGCGGAACCCCTTTTGAATAGAAGTTTTCTCCAGTGGGACAGGACAAATTTGTCCTGGGACAGTTTTGTCCTAGTGCGGAAGGAGTCTTAAGCCTCTTCCGCACTAGGACAGGACTGTCCCGGGACAGTCCTGTCCCAAATCTGTAACATATAGAATTTAGAGAAATCTTCCGCACCTATTGGGACGGGACAAAACAGTCCCGTTGTGTCCCAAGCCGTTGTGAAATGCTACAAAATCAACGGGACAGGACTGTCCCAGTCCCGTGTTCATATCGTTTGTGATAGTAGAAAAATATAGCAGACTTCCGCACTAGGACAAAAAAGTCCCAGACTTGGCGGCGCCGTGTCAAAATTGAAATGCCTGTCTTTATTTTCTTCATCCCTACTACTACTACTAGCTACTTCTATTTCTACTGTTGCTTCTGCTGCTGCTAATGCCACTAATATATTAATACCTACATTCCTTACATTTTGTATTTATTTCCAATTCCATTGTATTTATTTTCCAACAATAGTCCACCCTTTATTTTAGTTCACTGTCTTCTATACTGCATTACACAGTTCCCTCCCCTCTTTTGACATAATTAAGTACGCACCTTTTATAAATTTCTATTGCTCTGTTTTAATTCGCGCTTCCTCACAAAGTAGCATAAATTTCCTGCCCATCAATGTTTTTGTTTATGCATCTTAACAACGCCACTACCACATTATCTCATTCGTCTGCAGTTTTTAATTCATCATGTGTTGTTGATGAAGGGGAAACCCGAAACGTCCATTTCATCTGTTTTCGTATATTAAACTGAAGCTTACATTCAATTTCAAAGTTATGATTTATTTATTTATTTCAATTCTGAATATAAAAAGCGAGAACAATTCAAAAAATAATTCTATGTGATGAAACCACGTACAGAAGGCATTGCAACATAAACATTTTCGGCAATTTAAAAACGTATGTTTATAAATATAATTTAAGAAGTGTCACACTTTGTGACACAGCAGTAACGTGTCTAAAACCGGTCGCACATCTATTCGGTACCTTGTGGGATCAATTATCTTTATCGTTATTTATTTCGGGAATTTTCAATGAAAATATTTTTAAGTAGGTCCTTCTGAGCCACTTGGACTCATTGTAAGACAAATTAAGTCCTTTAGACCTTGTAGCCAATGGTGCAGGAGTTATCCCGGTTTCGATAGCGTGAAGCGGACAATTAAAGTATTTGTTTGAAAACCTTTGAACAGGACGCTAGTCTATCACAGATTACTATCCCAGCTTGACAGGTACCCTTTTACACCTGAATGGAGTGCGTGATTGGAGTACATTTTCTTGCTCTAGAAAGTACAAATTGGCTTCGGTCGGAATCGAACACAGAACCTCTGAGTCCAGAGTACAACGCGCTAACCATGGGCCATCTTGCCTCCTAAGCTTATAAATCCGGAACTTATCCATGTTTATGTAGCGTTAAGCAGACAGATAACAGTTTAAAATTTAAAAATATAAAATATCCTTTTTCATCCCATAGGGGAAATTTTTCTCGAGGGTCTTTTCTAAGGGAAGACTGGAATAACCCAGGCGTCAGCCGCAATGCAGCGCTTCAAATTGAGCTAGGGCGAGGTATAACCCAGGCGTCAGCCGCAGTGCAAATTGAGCTAGGCGAGGTGACTTACTCAAGGCAACACAGCGCATCAGCGGGTGATCGAACTGATGCCTTTCGGGTACGAAGCAAAGACCGTACCACCGAGCCATGCTGACTTTCTATTATCCTCTTGAATGATGCTAGTCCGTCAAAGATTACTTTCATCAGCGAACTGGTACTCTATTATTATGACTATATTATTATTAATATTATTATTAATATTATTATTATTATTATTATTATTATTATTATTATTATTATTATTATTATTATTATTATTATTATTATTATTATTATTATTATTATTACTATTATTATCATTATTACTATCATTGTTTGCCTTGCTGTATTATTGATTTTATTTACTTGATTTGTTGATGAAAATATTATATTCTTGTATGAGTTATATTGGCAATTGCCTACAAATAAACTTTTGAATCTTGTAAAAAAAAAATAATAATAATGCATTCGCGCAGGTGTGTCCCGGGACAGTCCTGTCCTAGTGCGGAACCCCTTTTGAATAGAAGTTTTCTCCAGTGGGACAGGACAAATTTGTCCCGGGACAGTTTTGTCCTAGTGCGGAAGGAGTCTTAGAGTACAGCGTGTTTTCTATCATTCACAACACATTGGTAAGGAGAGAGTAAAAGTACAGCGTGTTATCTATCACAACACATTGATTGGTGAGCAGAGAGTTAAAATACAGCGTGTTATCTATCACAACACATTGATTGGTAAGCAGAGAGTTAAAGTACATCGTGTTTTCTATCAATCACAACACATTGGTAAGGAGAGAGAGTTAGAGTACAGCGTGTTTTCAATCACAACAAGGAGAGAGTTAAAGTACAGCGTGTTTTCTATCACAACACAGACAAGGACGTTTCGGGTACAAACCCTTCGTCAGCACAACAATACACAAATTAACGAGATTGATTACAGACGATGCAAGTTATTTTGCCTTTTATTTTCATTTGTTTTCCACGTTATTTGTGTATTGTTATGCTGACGAAGGGTATGTACCCGAAACGTCCATTGTCTGTATTGTTCCCATACGAAGCCTCTCCATTTTCACTCTTTACTGTTTTACGATCACCGTCTTCAGGCAGCCCCTACCTTTTTTATCCTAGACAAAGCCGCCTATCCCCTATCTACTTAGTCTGAAGTAATACTTATACAGACAGGTGGCGGAGGTTGACAAAGAAAGGAGAAGAGAAAGAAAATCGCCTACTACTACTACTACTACTACTACTACTACTACTACTACTACTACTACTACTACTACTACTACTACTACTACTACTACTACTACTACTACTACTACTACTACTACTACTACTACTACTACTACTACTACTACTACTTCATATTATACTTTGTATTATAATGAAAAAATAGTATGCTTAGGTAGCTTTCTCATTATATTATGCAAAGCAGCAGCTGAAGGCAGTTGGTAAGTTTGTGCGCTGTGATTGTAACAAGATACGGATCAGCTCCGCTCCTTTTGTCCGTAGGTATCTTTTTGTCCAGCTAGCCTACACTACTGGAGTATGAGAGAATGTCCGCTGGCCATGTCACTCGTGTCCATTTTCATGATGACCTCTGTCCATCTACCAAGCACTGGACATCACAGTTAATTTGTCCATCTGCCACCTCCGATCACAGCACAACGGTCCAACCTCCGGCGGTCATCTCAATAAATATTTATAACCCTTACTGTCGTACTCTGAACCATAGAGAATATACTAGTCTGTGCTCTGAACAGAAAAAAAAAACACATAGTATTTTTAAAATTTGGCCAGAAAACTCGTCCTTTTTGGCCAAAACTTTAAATACGTGTTTGTTTGTTGTTTTGTTTGTTATTTTGTTTTGTTTTGCATAGTACGACAGTCCGCTCATTGACTTCTTAGTTTTCCTCGACAATAATAGATTTACATATAACAAGATGGTCAAAAAACGTCTTTTTACGAGCGCAATCATTGAAGATGATGAATTCCTCTCTTACATCCTGATAGAATGCGCTTGGCCACGGAGTTCACAACATTGCCATCCGGAAGTATAGATAGTATGCAGATGATGTCACTCAGGTCTTTGTTATTGTTTTTGCCATCCGCGTTTGTGAGTTGTTCTCACTAAACTGTATTAACCAGACTATAAAAGTTCATGGTTACACAGAGTTTTGTGTGTTTGGGCCGTTATACTTCCGGATGGCAATGTTGTGAACTCCTTGGCCAAGCGCATTCTATCTATAACGGACCAACACACAAACGCTGTGTAACCATGAACGTTTATAGTCAGGTTAATACTGTTTAGTGAGAACAACTCACAAACGCGGATGGCAAAAACAATAACAAAGGCCTGAGTGACGTCATCTTCGAGCTATCTATAGATAGTTCAAAGTTGACGCCACTCAAATCTTTTTTTATTGTTTTTTTTTTTTTTGCCATCCGCGTTTAGGAGTAATTCTCACTAAACTGTATTAACCAGACTATAAACGACCATGGTTCACATAGTTTTGTGTGTTGGTCCGTTATACTTCCGGATGGCAATGCTGTGAGCTTCTTAGCCAAGCGCATATTATCTATAGATAGTATGCAGATGACGTCACTCAGGCCTTTGTTATTGTTTTTGCCATCCGCGTTTGTGAGTTGTTCTCACTAAACTGTATTTACCAGACTATAAAAGTTCATGGTTACACAGAGTTTGTGTGTTGGTCCGTTATACTTCCGGATGGCAATGTTGTGAACTCCTTGGCCAAGCGCATTCTATCTATACAAAGAACCTCTTTACTATACGTGCGAATCTCCTTGTTCAAACGGCAGGGTACTAGTATTGAAGGAGGTTAAGAGTCGCATCTTTGTTACTGGTGTCTTGATATAGATAGTATGCGCTTGGCTAAGAAGCTCATAACATTGCCATCCGGAAGTATAACGGACCAACACACAAAACTGTGTGTAACCATGAACTTTTATAATCGGGGTAATGCAGTTTAGTGAGTATCACTCACAAACGCGGATGACAAAATACAATAACAAAGGCTTGAGTGACGTCATCTTCGAACTATCTATATAAAATAAGATGAAAAAAAAAAACCCCAATAAATTTGACCAATTATAGAGCGCATTTACCATGCTCAATGCGCGTCACAATGTTTCATTTATTCCCCGACCAGGCTATATGGAACCAATTTTCCATTCTATACAGTACCAATTGCCTGTTAGGCGTCCTTTTTGTACTGACACTCCTACAATATCAGCCTCTGCCTTCAGCCCGGTATTCATTCAACTTCTTGGGTCTAGTGCGTGTAATTTGCCTCTCCAAGGACACAATAATCACTCATCCGGTCACTAATCACGCCTAACATGATTTATTTATTTATTTTATTTTATTTTATTTATTTATTTATTTTATTTATTTATTTATTATTTATTTTATATTTTTTTTCACTTAAGATTGATATTTATATTGTAAAGTGCCCAGAGCTTGTGTTTTACACGAGAATGAGCGCTATATAAATGTGTATTATTATTATTATTATTATTATTATTATTATTATTATTATATTATTATTATTATTATTATTATTATTATTATTATTATTATTTTTTATTATTATTATTATTATTATTATTATTATTATTATTATTATTATTATTATTATTATTATTATTATTATTATTATTATTATTATTATTATTATTTATTATTATTATTATTATTATTATTATAACATTGCTTGATTTTTTAAAATTAATTTTTGGACAAGACGAGACACCGTATCCTCGAGTCCCTGAGCCACAGACATACAAAAATGGGAAATTAATCGGAATGAATCTACGCGCATCATGACTACAGCTAGCTCTCTTGATTAAAACGGTACTAATATAGATAGTATGCGCTTGGTTAAGAAGCTCATAACATTGCCATCCGGAAATATAACGGACCAACACACAAAACTGTGTGTATCCATGAACATTTACAGTCGTGTTAATACAGTTCAGTGAGCATTACTCATAAACGCGGATGGTAAAAAACAATAATAAAGACCTAAGTGACGTCATCTTCGAACTATCTAGACATTGTCAATTAAAATCGATCACCTTAAAAATGATCGGAGAGCATGAGAATATGAAAAACAGATTTTTTTGTTTGTTTGGCCCAATGCCAATAAAACAAGATTATATGGATGTGCTTTTTGACTTTGTTTTGTGTTTTGGTTTTGTTTTTGTTTTTAAAGAAAGAAATATGTACCTATAGTGGAAAATATGAAACGTGAGTCTTATTTATGTTTCATTTAAGGAAATAAATAACGTTTTCTTCTAATGCGACGTAAGTAAGCTTTCATTTATTTTATTTTTCGTGTTTATTTTTTAAATTTAAAAATGATTTTTTTCTTCACAATTCCTCCACTCCAACATAATACCGTT
>NC_088360.1:28552057-28574596 GCF_034508935.2 Berghia stephanieae
ATTGTGTTTGGTTATTGATCGGTGTCGTAGCTTGAATATAGCACACATAAACAAGGTTGCAAACTGCGCTACATAAGCATACGGTTTACGTGCGCACTTTGTGACATAATTTGGTGTCAGAAGTGGGATTCTTATTGTTGTGCATTCAAGAGACATCGCGACCAAACAAGTGTTGAGACAGGTTAGGGAGTTGTTTGAAACTTGAGATAGATAATATCTTTGAGCTTAAAGCAAATTGGTATCCATTTAATGGTTATAAGACTGTCATTATACGCAAGGTGTAATACAAGTTATTCTGGTAATTTTCATTTGTTCGGTTCTAAGTTGTCAGTCATCTGACATAGTGATACGGATCACTGACTTAGCGCGAAAGCGGTACTCGCGCTGTAAAGCCTCCATTGTCCCCCCTCTCCCTTTTGTAAGGAACGAAGGTGGTTGTTGGGGTAATTTGATTCCGTGTAGGAATCTGGGAGAATATTGTGTTGGTCCCGTGTGAGGATCTGTATTAAATCATTTGTTCTGACTTTCTATGCACATATAGTAAGTCAAGGTATTGATTCTGTGTAAGAATCTGGGTGAAGATATTTTGTTGATTCTGAGAGAGAATCTGGGTGAAGATATTTTATTGATTCTAAGAAAGAATCTGGGTGAAGATATTTTGTTGATTCTAAGAAAGAATCTGGGTGAGGATGTTTTGTTGATTCTAAGAGAGAATCTGGGTGAAGATATTTTGTTGATTCTAAGGAAGAATCTGGGTGAAGACATTTTGTTGATTCTGTGTAAGAATCTGGGTGAAGATTTTTTGTTGATTCTGAGAGAGAATCTGGGTGAAGATATTTTGTTGATTCTGAGAGAGAATCTGGGTGAAGACATTTTGTTGATTCTAAGAAAGAATCTGGGTGAAGATATTTTGTTGATTCTGAGAGAGAATCTGGGTGAAGACATTTTGTTGATTCTAAGAAAGAATCTGGGTGAAGATATTTTGTTGATTCTAAGAGAGAATCTGGGTGAAGATATTTTGTTGATTCTAAGAGAGAATCTGGGTGAAGATATTTTGTTGATTCTAAGGAAGAATCTGGGTGAAGACATTTTGTTGATTCTGTGTAAGAATCTGGGTGAAGATATTTTGTTGATTCTAAGAAAGAATCTGGGTGAAGATATTTTGTTGATTCTGAGAGAGAATCCGGGTGAAGATATTTTGTTGATTCTGAGAGAGAATCTGGGTGAAGACATTTTGTTGATTCTAAGAAAGAATCTGGGTGAAGATATTTTGTTGATTCTGAGAGAGAATCTGGGTGAAGACATTTTGTTGATTCTAAGAAAGAATCTGGGTGAAGATATTTTGTTGATTCTAAGAGAGAATCTGGGTGAAGATATTTTGTTGATTCTAAGAGAGAATCTGGGTGAAGATATTTTGTTGATTCTAAGAAAGAATCTGGGTGAAGATATTTTGTTGATTCTGAGAAAGAATCTGGGTGAAGTTATTTTGTTGATTCTGAGAAAGAATCTGGGTGAAGATAGTTTTATGATTCCGTGTGGGGAATCTGGGTGAAGCTATTTTGTTGATTCCGTGTGAGGAATCTGGGTGAAGCTATTGTGTTGATTCCGTGTGGGGAATCTGGGTGAAGCGTTGGTTCCGTGTGAGGACCTGTATTAAATCAGTTGTTTTGACTCTAATATACGTCTATATTAAGTCAATGTTTTGATTCTGTGTAGGAATCTGGGTGAAGCGTTGGTTCTGTGTTAGGACCTGTAGTAAATTTGTTTTGATTCTATATTTGAGTCTATATATAGATCAATGTTGAATTCCGTGTAGGAATCGGTATTAATTGCCTGTTTTGAATCTGTTTTGGGATCTATATTGACCGCATATCGTTAATAAGGTTACTTGTAATACCACTTTATTCTACGTGAAAGTAACATTTACGGCAACAGTGTCGATAAACATATTGAAGTTTGTTTATTTGAATTTGAATTGGTTTGATTAATTGTCCTAGAGATGGATGTGGAAAGATTAATTAAACCTGGAGAAAAATTGGAGTTAAGGGGTGAAGATCTCCGTGCTTGGGTGACAGCCCAGTTACAAGAAGATGAAGAGAGAAAAGAGAAGGAGAGAGAACGTGCCAAAGAAGAGGAGGAGATAAGCAGAGCACGAGCTCAAAGGCAAGAAGCTCTGATGGAGAAAGAGCTTGAACTGCTTAGGTTAAAGTCGGAGTGTCAGGCTTCCTCCAACAACGACAGTATGACAAGTGACATTCGATCATTTACTCGTGCTCCCACTGTTAAGAGTCCTCGACTTCCATGTTTTGACGAAAACAAGGATCATGAACCACCGAAATGCATGACACACGGCAAGGTGGAGTTGAAGTGTGGATGTGTGATGCCGATGTTGTCTGTTGAAGGAAGGGACAACCATGAGCCCAAATAATTGTCGAGATCGATGTGATCTTGAGGCATTTCGATGATCTAACTAAATGTTGTACCAAATTTAGTCTTAGGGGGGAGATATGTAACGAAATGCTTCCGTGTAGGCGTCAGTTTACGACAGGATGTACGTCGTCGTAGTATTAGTTGTTGTTGTTATTGTAATCCCTCCGGAACAACCCTTCTTTTGTTGATACAGGTCGTATCAGATCATGCACCTATGGCCCGGAAGTTTGAATTAAACTACGTAGTGTGGGTGTTATTGTGAGAAAGGCATCAATCTTGTTTTCTCCGTAAACTTATAAGCAAAGTAGGATCCCTGTATTCTACGGGAGTGACTTTGTTATGGTATGGCTTGATTGATATCTCGTAACTATGGGGCTGACGAATTTATTTATCCTTGATATGAGGATGTCCGGTATCAGGATGGGTTGTTGTTGTCCATGATTATGGAATCTGGGGAGTTTTAAGGAATTTCAGATGTTTACGGATATGACTAACATCCGTTTGTGTGGGTAGAATTTTGCTTCGTTTGCTTGATTTTTGCCTATAAATGCCAGAGTTTTGAGCAGTTTCTTCAGACCACTCAGCGGAGTCTTTTAGGCTCATTGTCTCAAAAGAGACCAGACAGCGGAGTCTTTTAGGCTCATAGTCTCTAAGCGATAACCACAGCGGAGTCTTTTAGGCTCATTTGTTTAACTCTTGTGTAGAGTTGGATTAAAGTCTTGTGTAGACTTTGTAGTGCTCAAAGTTCGAGCTGAAACACGTTTTGTGTTAACTCTTGTGTAGAGTGTGATTTAAGTCTTGTGTAGACTTTGTGGTGCTCAAAGTTTGAGCTGAATCAAGTTGTGTTATAACTCTTGTGTAGAGTTTGATTAAAGTCTTGTGTAGACTTAATTTGTGATTTCTATAATCTGTTCGGCTCTGGTGAGATTTTGAATAATATGTTGTGATTACAATTATGATTGTGTTTTGATATCAATATCATAATATCACTTTAAATTTTGATTCTCAATTAATTAATCAGATAATGAAATTAATTGTGTAATATATTCTTGTTGTAAAGAAAATAAGCTTTTCTTGCTATAAAGCATTATTATTTCATATCTACAAAGTAAAGCAATATTAATCAACATTAATAAATTGATTTGTTAAAGTAAAATAATATTTACTCATTTAAAGTAAACATATTGAGTGAGTTCGAATATAGATAGAGTTATATTCGTATGATTATCATATTATAACAAAATCATTTTCTTTCTTTAAAGTGAATGAGCCGTTGGAGGCTGGGCTTTAACAAGCCAACTTTAGGCTATACGCTCATAGCTTGACACTAATAGAAACTGAACATTTGCCTGTTTTATAAGTTACCTGTGAAGAACCATTTGCTTATTTTAATATCAGAACATTGAGAAACAATTGATCTGTTTATGAATACTGTGGAATCAGCACAATTTCAAGAAGAGACAAATTAACAATATTAGAACAACCTTACAGTTTTTGTTGAATATCAAGGACACTCTTTTGGCTTTCTTCTACACGTCTGGATTGTGTTTAGTTAGTTAGTTAATTATTAGTTGCCTGTATGACTGTGATGGTTGCAACCTATCTGTGAGATTGTCTGATGTGGTAGCGGTTTGGTAAAGTATTGATAATTAATTGATTTAATTATATATTTTCATATCGCTTTCATATCATATTCATCATCACACCATCTCCATCAATTTGTCATCCATCCATTTGATTTCATACTTATGACATCTATCATTTCATCTTCATATCTCATAATATCTTTGTTATATTGTAATAAAATATATCTTCATTTAGCTTCAAAACCTTTATCAACGTATTGTGTTTGGTTATTGATCGGTGTCGTAGCTTGAATATAGCACACATAAACAAGGTTGCAAACTGCGCTACATAAGCATACGGTTTACGTGCGCACTTTGTGACAATCATCATCATCACAATCATCATCATTATCATCACCACCGTCACCACGATCATAATCATCATCATCATCATCATCATCATCATCATCATCATCATCATCATCATCATCATCATCATCACCATCACCATCATCATCATCATCACCATCACCATCATCATCATCATCATCACCCTCCTCCTCCTCATCATCATCATCATCATCATCATCATCATCATCATCATCATCATTGTCATCAACACCATCATCATCATTATCATCACCACCGTCACCACGATCATAATCATTATAATCACCATCATCATTACCACCGCTATCATCACCATAATCACCACCACCACCACCACTATCATTTCTCACGTATTATAAAGTGTTTTATCAGGTCAAAGTGAAGTGTGTCATGGAACATTATAATAATATATTACTAATTCATTCTAAAAAGTAATACCAAAAAGACTATGTCAAGGTTTGTGTGTAATTTGTATAATAAATATTATGTCTGTTCGCTGTCAACGTCCTGTCATGTGTGAGTGAGTACGCACCACCCATGGGTCTTTGAATGTATTGTGTGTGTGTGTGTATGTGTGTGTACGTGTGTGTGTATGTTTGTGTGTGTGTATGTGTGTGTGTGTATTTATTGGCGAAAGACTAAGATTGAATAAACTTGAAACTTGAAACTTGTGTGTGTATAGATAGTATGCACTTGTCTAAAAAGCTCATAACATTGCCATCCGGAAGTATAACGGACCAACACACAAAACTATGTGTAACCATGAACTTTTAGTCGTGTTAATACAGTTTACTGAGAATCACTCACAAACGCGGATGGCAAAATACAATAACAAAGGCTTGAGTGACGTCATCTTCATTCTATCTATACATACACATGTGTGTATGGCTGTCTACAAAACTAACGATTTACATTTATTTACTCCTAGGCGTGTAGAATATCATCAAAGGATTTTGACAAGATGTTTACAAGATGATGACGAGTAGGACAGGGGTGGAAGGTTTGGAGAGAATACACAATGAAGGAAGGGAGTGCTCAACATGGAGACGTCCTTTGAAGATAGATAGAGATAACAGACAGCTACATACACATACAATGAAATGATGAACCATATGGATAGTATAGATAGTATGCGCTTGGCTAAGGAGTTCACAACATTGCCATCCGGAAGTATAACGGACCAACACACAAACTCTGTGTAACCATGAACTTTTATAGTCTGGTTAATACAGTTTAGTGAGAACAACTCACAAACGCGGATGGCAAAAACAATAACAAAGGCCTGAGTGACGTCATCTTCGAACTATCTATAGACAGTATGCGCTTGGCTAAGAAGCTCATAACATTGCCATCCGGAAGTATAATGGACCAACACACAAAACTAAGTGTATCCATGAACGTTTATCGTCAGGTTAATACAGTTCAGTGAGCATTACTCATAAACGTGGATGGCAAAAAACAATAACAATGACGTCATCTTCGAACTATCTATATCATCCGCACTCTGACAAACATACTTTTTAGATTTTTAACCAGAAAACTCGTCCAGCAAATAGCAATAGATTAACTCACTCAACCCTAACACCGACTATATCCGTAGTTTACCCGGGTTACTTTTACCCCATGCCTATTTATTACATTTTTCTGAGACAAATTATAGGCGTACTATCAAAGCTAATGCTTTTAATTTTTACGTGTGATAGTTGAATAAAACTATCTATGCACATGCTCATTTTTAATACATTTTTTTTTCAATTTTGAAAAGTTGCAAAAATCTCTAGGATTGAGTGAGTTAAAGGATCGGAAATATTGAAATTATATTCTGATTAGAAGGGAATTATCATGTTGTTTTGTTCTGTTTTTAAGGGTTTTACGGCGCTTGCAACACATTTAGGTCATATCAGCGCCAGTAAAAAGGAAAAAAATTGGATAGTCAGAAGTTCTACAATTACAATTAAATTACCCAAGAAAAAGTAAGACAATGGGAAACTGATAACAAATAGGGATCAGATGTAGATTCCAAGAGCATAACACCAATGTACTTAGTTTGAAGTCACCTACAAGTCTCATCCAGACACAAGCACAAAATCCAACATAGAGGAACACACTCAGATGCTTACATTATACATTCAAAATAAAAATAATAATACATAACAGAGAGATGATTTACAAGGAAAAAATATCATCTCCCAAAACAATAACTATGCATTTTGACTGTTTCCCTCCCAGCTAGGATTCCGGCCAGTGCCAGGACAAAACCAAGTAATCTCATTCCAAGACAAAGACAGAAAGCATGTTGGAAAACAGATACAAGGGGATAGAAGACACAGTATGAACCGAATTATTTTGTGGATTGAAAACATCCAAGAATGGATTCGATTCTTTGTAAAGCCTGGAACTTGGGAAGAGTGGCGAAACGTGGTGAAGTTTGCATCCAAGAGTGACATTATCATCGTCGTCGTGGTCGTCGTCGTCGTCGTCGCCATCCTCGTCATTATCATCATCATCATCATCATCATCATCACCATCATAATCATCATCGTCGTCGTCGTCATCATCCTCATCATCATCATCATCGTCATCATCATCATCATCATCATCATCATCATCATCATCATCATCACCATCTTCATCATCATCATCATCATCATCATCATCATCATCATCATCATCATCATCATCATCACCATCTTCATCATCATCATCATCACCATCTTCATCATCATCATCATCATCACCATCTTCATCATCATCATCATCATCATCATCATCATCATCACCATCTTCAATCTTCATCATCATCATCACCATCTTCATCATCATCATCATCATCATCATCATCATCATCATCATCACCACGACCAGCTTCATCTAATCACCATTATCCACGTTGCTTCATCACCATTTTATCTTTAATACTTTAATAGGAATATAAAAAAGACTAAAAGCCAGACTCCACCCCAGCCACACATACACACACGAACTCCACACACACACAAACATACACACACGAACTCACACACACATACAAACACACACAGACACACACACACACAAACACACACATACTTTATCACATTCTGTAGTAATTTGTTATAATATTTAAATTACAAATTCTGTATCATGAATAAAGATAATATTAATATCATCATTGACAATCAACTCACCTGACACGACACAGGTATAAAAAAAGTAAAAATCCCACAAAGATGGAATTCATTCATTACACACTAAATTGAATCAACAACATTCCTCTTCAAATGTAATGTTAGGTGGACATTGACAAAACACTTTTAAAACTCCTTTTTGGTGAGAAAATGTTTATTTACTCACTGTACCCATGTGTAAAATGAGTAAAAAAATAAAAGAGCTTTTTTATATAGCGCAATATCCACTAAATATGCTCAAAGCGCTTACAAGGGGTCTCTGGTCAACAGCAACATTTAGCATGTAGGACGGGACATGACGCCTGTTAGGCGATATTACAATTTATCGGACAAAGACAACGCTGTTAACGACCAGGTACTCATTTTACACCTGAGTAGGGTGAGAGAATGTGAGTAAAGAGCCTTTTCCAAGGACTCAACTATGCGCAGAGCGGGGCTTGAACACAGGACCTTCCGATCCGAAAACGAGTGTCATACCACTAGGCCACATAGTCGCACAACATTCCTCTTCAAATTTAATGTAAGGTGAACATTGACAAAACACTGTTAAAACTCCTTTTTGGTGAGAAAATGTTTATTTACTCACTGTACCCATGTGTAAAATGGGTAGCTGGCCGTTAACAGCGTAGTCTAGTGAGGCATTGTGGTCTAGTGGTATGACACTCGCTTTCGGATAGAAAGGTCCCGGGTTCGAGCTCGCTCGTTCGGCACATGGTTGAGTCCTTGGAAAAGGCGCTATATTCACATTTTCTCACCATACTCATGTGTAAAATAAGTACCTGACCGTTAATAGCATTATCTTTGTCGGAAAAATTGTATTATCGCCTAACAGGCGTCATGTCTCGTTCTACATGTCACATGTTACTATGTAGGTCAGGGTCCCTTGTAAAGCGCTTTGACCACGTTAGTGGATGTTGCGCTATATAAAAGCTCAAGATTTTTTGTTTGTATAATATTATTTAGTCTGTGTCGAATTTTAAAAAATGGTAAAACACATCGCCTTGCATGTGTCATGTCTTGTTCTACATGTTAAGTGTTGTTCTCTGCTAGTAAAGCGCCTTGAGCATGATTAGTAGATATTGTTCTGAATAAAGCTAAATATTAAGTTTAACTTCAATTGGATTCAGTAGTCTGATGCCACGCCGCCCGGCAACGGCGGCCATCTTGGTTCTAAAGAAAGAAAATCATTACTTTTTATTCTTCAAGCTGGCTAGAACTTTTCATATGTCTTGTGATTAGAATGTGTAAAAGTCAAAACAAGATCAAATTTATGTGTTTTTTTTTCCCCTCTGGATACGCTTTTATACTCGCCGGAGTAATATTTCAGATTGTTCAGATAGTTTAGAGCCAGTGTTGCTAAGTTACCATGCGTCATTAGGAAGGAAGTGACGTTACGACTATTGAATCCTATTATGAAACTTGATATAAAATGCGGCTATGTGTTCTTGTCGTATGACACTAGCTTTCGGATCGGAAGGTCCTGGGTTCGAGCCTCGCTCGGCGCATAATTGAGTCATTGGAAAAGGCTCTTTACTCACATCTCTCATCCTACTCAGGTGTAAAATGAGAACCTGGCCGTTAACAGCGTTGTCTCTGTCGGTTAAAAAAAATTGTATTATCGCATACTATCTATAAACTTTCAAGGTTACACATAGTTTTGTGTGTTGGCCCGGTATACTTCCGGATGCCAATGTTGTGAGCTTCTTAGCCAAGGGCATACTATCTATAAACGTTCAAGGTTACACGTAGTTTTGTGTGCTGGTCCGTTATCCTTCCGGATGGCAATGTTGTGAGCTTCTTAGCCAAGGGCATACTATCTATAACTGTAACGAAATGCTTCCGTGTAGGCGTCAGTTTACGACAGGATGTACGTCGTCGTAGTATTAGTTGTTGTTGTTATTGTAATCCCTCCGGAACAACCCTTCTTTTGTTGATACAGGTCGTATCAGATCATGCACCTATGGCCCGGAAGTTTGAATTAAACTACGTAGTGTGGGTGTTATTGTGAGAAAGGCATCAATCTTGTTTTCTCCGTAAACTTATAAGCAAAGTAGGATCCCTGTATTCTACGGGAGTGACTTTGTTATGGTATGGCTTGATTGATATCTCGTAACTATGGGGCTGACGAATTTATTTATCCTTGATATGAGGATGTCCGGTATCAGGATGGGTTGTTGTTGTCCATGATTATGGAATCTGGGGGAGTTTTAAGGAATTTCAGATGTTTACGGATATGACTAACATCCGTTTGTGTGGGTAGAATTTTGCTTCGTTTGCTTGATTTTTGCCTATAAATGCCAGAGTTTTGAGCAGTTTCTTCAGACAACTCAGCGGAGTCTTTTAGGCTCATTGTCTCAAAAGAGACCACTCAGCGGAGTCTTTTAGGCTCATTGTCTCAAAAGAGACCAGACAGCGGAGTCTTTTAGGCTCATAGTCTCTAAGCGATAACCACAGCGGAGTCTTTTAGGCTCATTTGTTTAACTCTTGTGTAGAGTTGGATTAAAGTCTTGTGTAGACTTTGTAGTGCTCAAAGTTCGAGCTGAAACACGTTTTGTGTTAACTCTTGTGTAGAGTGTGATTTAAGTCTTGTGTAGACTTTGTGGTGCTCAAAGTTTGAGCTGAATCAAGTTGTGTTATAACTCTTGTGTAGAGTTTGATTAAAGTCTTGTGTAGACTTAATTTGTGATTTCAATAATCTGTTCGGCTCTGGTGAGATTTTTGAATAATATGTTGCGATTACAATTATGATTGTGTTTTGATATCAATATCATAATATCACTTTAAATTTTGATTCTCAATTAATTAATCAGATAATTAAATTAATTGTGTAATATATTCTTGTTGTAAAGAAAATAAGCTTTTCTTGCTATAAAGCATTATTATTTCATATCTACAAAGTAAAGCAATATTAATCAACATTAATAAATTGATTTGTTAAAGTAAAATAATATTTACTCACAAATTAAGTGAGTTCGAATATAGATAGAGTTATATTCGTATGATTGTCATATTATAACAAAATCATTTTCTTTCTTTAAAGTGAATGAGCCGTCGGAGGCTGGGCTTTAACAAGCCAACTTTAGGCTATACACTCATAGCTTGACACTAATAGAAACTGAACATTTGCCTGTTTTATAAGTTACCTGTGAAGAACCATTTGCTTATTTTAATATCAGAACATTGAGAAACAATTGATCTGTTTATGAATACTGTGAAACCAGAACAATTTCAAGAAGAGACAAATTAACATTATTAGAACAACCTTACAGTTTTGTTGAATATCAAGAACACTCTTTTGGCTTCCTTCCACACGTCTGGATTGTGATTAGTTAGCTAGTTAATTATTAGTTGCCTGTATGACTGTGATGGTTGCAACCTATCTGTGAGATTGTCTGATGTGGTAGCGGTTTGGTAAAGTATTGATAATTAATTGATTTAATTATATATTTTCATATCGCTTTCATATCATATTCATCATCACACATCTCCATCAATTTGTCATCCATCTATTTGATTTCATACTTATTACATCTATCATTTCATCTTCACATCTCATAATATCTTTGTTATATTGTAATAAAATATATCTTCATTTAGCTTCAAAACCTTTATCAACGTATTGTGTTTGGTTATTGATCGGTGTCGTAGCTTGAATATAGCACACATAAACAAGGTTGCAAACTGCGCTACATAAGCATACGGTTTACGTGCGCACTTTGTGACATAATTTGGTGTCAGAAGTGGGATTCTTATTGTTGTGCATTCAAGAGACATCGCGACCAAACAATTGTTGAGACAGGTTAGGGAGTTGTTTCAAACTTGAGATAGATAATATCTTTGAGCTTAAAGCAAATTGGTATCCATTTAATGGTTATAAGACTGTCATTATACGCAAGGTGTAATGCAAGTTATTCTGGTAATTTTCACTTGTTCGGTTATACGTTGTCAGTCATCTGTCGTAGTGATACGGATCACTGACTTAGGGCGAAAGCGGTACTCGCGCTGTAAAGCCTCCATTGTCCCCCCTCTCCCTTTTGTAAGGAACGAAGGTGGTTGTTGGGGTAATTTGATTCCGTGTAGGAATCTGGGAGAATATTGTGTTGGTCCCGTGTGAGGATCTGTATTAAATCATTTGTTCTGACTTTCTATGCACATATAGTAAGTCAAGGTATTGATTCTGTGTAAGAATCTGGGTGAAGATATTTTGTTGATTCTGAGAGAGAATCTGGGTGAAGATATTTTATTGATTCTAAGAAAGAATCTGGGTGAAGATATTTTGTTGATTCTAAGAAAGAATCTGGGTGAGGATGTTTTGTTGATTCTAAGAGAGAATCTGGGTGAAGATATTTTGTTGATTCTAAGGAAGAATCTGGGTGAAGACATTTTGTTGATTCTGTGTAAGAATCTGGGTGAAGATATTTTGTTGATTCTAAGAAAGAATCTGGGTGAAGATATTTGTTGATTCGGAGAGAGAATCTGGGTGAAGATATTTTGTTGATTCTGAGAGAGAATCTGGGTGAAGACATTTTGTTGATTCTAAGAAAGAATCTGGGTGAAGATATTTTGTTGATTCTGAGAGAGAATCTGGGTGAAGACATTTTGTTGATTCTAAGAAAGAATCTGGGTGAAGATATTTTGTTGATTCTAAGAGAGAATCTGGGTGAAGATATTTTGTTGATTCTAAGAGAGAATCTGGGTGAAGATATTTTGTTGATTCTAAGGAAGAATCTGGGTGAAGACATTTTGTTGATTCTGTGTAAGAATCTGGGTGAAGATATTTTGTTGATTCTAAGAAAGAATCTGGGTGAAGATATTTTGTTGATTCTGAGAGAGAATCCGGGTGAAGATATTTTGTTGATTCTGAGAGAGAATCTGGGTGAAGACATTTTGTTGATTCTAAGAAAGAATCTGGGTGAAGATATTTTGTTGATTCTGAGAGAGAATCTGGGTGAAGACATTTTGTTGATTCTAAGAAAGAATCTGGGTGAAGATATTTTGTTGATTCTAAGAGAGAATCTGGGTGAAGATATTTTGTTGATTCTAAGAGAGAATCTGGGTGAAGATATTTTGTTGATTCTAAGAAAGAATCTGGGTGAAGATATTTTGTTGATTCTGAGAAAGAATCTGGGTGAAGTTATTTTGTTGATTCTGAGAAAGAATCTGGGTGAAGATAGTTTTTATGATTCCGTGTGGGGAATCTGGGTGAAGCTATTTTGTTGATTCCGTGTGAGGAATCTGGGTGAAGCTATTGTGTTGATTCCGTGTGGGGAATCTGGGTGAAGCGTTGGTTCCGTGTGAGGACCTGTATTAAATCAGTTGTTTTGACTCTAATATACGTCTATATTAAGTCAATGTTTTGATTCTGTGTAGGAATCTGGGTGAAGCGTTGGTTCTGTGTTAGGACCTGTAGTAAATTTGTTTTGATTCTATATTTGAGTCTATATATAGATCAATGTTGAATTCCGTGTAGGAATCGGTATTAATTGCCTGTTTTGAATCTGTTTTGGGATCTATATTGACCGCATATCGTTAATAAGGTTACTTGTAATACCACTTTATTCTACGTGAAAGTAACATTTACGGCAACAGTGTCGATAAACATATTGAAGTTTGTTTATTTGAATTTGAATTGGTTTGATTAATTGTCCTAGAGATGGATGTGGAAAGATTAATTAAACCTGGAGAAAAATTGGAGTTAAGGGGTGAAGATCTCCGTGCTTGGGTGACAGCCCAGTTACAAGAAGATGAAGAGAGAAAAGAGAAGGAGAGAGAACGTGCCAAAGAAGAGGAGGAGATAAGCAGAGCACGAGCTCAAAGGCAAGAAGCTCTGATGGAGAAAGAGCTTGAACTGCTTAGGTTAAAGTCGGAGTGTCAGGCTTCCTCCAACAACGACAGTATGACAAGTGACATTCGATCATTTACTCATGCTCCCACTGTTAAGAGTCCTCGACTTCCATGTTTTGACGAAAACAAGGATCATGAACCACCGAAATGCATGACACACGGCAAGGTGGAGTTGAAGTGTGGATGTGTGATGCCGATGTTGTCTGTTGAAGGAAGGGACAACCATGAGCCCAAATAATTGTCGAGATCGATGTGATCTTGAGGCATTTCGATGATCTAACTAAATGTTGTACCAAATTTAGTCTTAGGGGGGAGATATGTAACGAAATGCTTCCGTGTAGGCGTCAGTTTACGACAGGATGTACGTCGTCGTAGTATTAGTTGTTGTTGTTATTGTAATCCCTCCGGAACAACCCTTCTTTTGTTGATACAGGTCGTATCAGATCATGCACCTATGGCCCGGAAGTTTGAATTAAACTACGTAGTGTGGGTGTTATTGTGAGAAAGGCATCAATCTTGTTTTCTCCGTAAACTTATAAGCAAAGTAGGATCCCTGTATTCTACGGGAGTGACTTTGTTATGGTATGGCTTGATTGATATCTCGTAACTATGGGGCTGACGAATTTATTTATCCTTGATATGAGGATGTCCGGTATCAGGATGGGTTGTTGTTGTCCATGATTATGGAATCTGGGGGAGTTTTAAGGAATTTCAGATGTTTACGGATATGACTAACATCCGTTTGTGTGGGTAGAATTTTGCTTCGTTTGCTTGATTTTTGCCTATAAATGCCAGAGTTTGGAGCAGTTTCTTCAGACCACTCAGCGGAGTCTTTTAGGCTCATTGTCTCAAAAGAGACCACTCAGCGGAGTCTTTTAGGCTCATTGTCTCAAAAGAGACCAGACAGCGGAGTCTTTTAGGCTCATAGTCTCTAAGCGATAACCACAGCGGAGTCTTTTAGGCTCATTTGTTTAACTCTTGTGTAGAGTTGGATTAAAGTCTTGTGTAGACTTTGTAGTGCTCAAAGTTCGAGCTGAAACACGTTTTGTGTTAACTCTTGTGTAGAGTGTGATTTAAGTCTTGTGTAGACTTTGTGGTGCTCAAAGTTTGAGCTGAATCAAGTTGTGTTATAACTCTTGTGTAGAGTTTGATTAAAGTCTTGTGTAGACTTAATTTGTGATTTCAATAATCTGTTCGGCTCTGGTGAGATTTTTGAATAATATGTTGCGATTACAATTATGATTGTGTTTTGATATCAATATCATAATATCACTTTAAATTTTGATTCTCAATTAATTAATCAGATAATTAAATTAATTGTGTAATATATTCTTGTTGTAAAGAAAATAAGCTTTTCTTGCTATAAAGCATTATTATTTCATATCTACAAAGTAAAGCAATATTAATCAACATTAATAAATTGATTTGTTAAAGTAAAATAATATTTACTCACAAATTAAGTGAGTTCGAATATAGATAGAGTTATATTCGTATGATTGTCATATTATAACAAAATCATTTTCTTTCTTTAAAGTGAATGAGCCGTCGGAGGCTGGGCTTTAACAAGCCAACTTTAGGCTATACACTCATAGCTTGACACTAATAGAAACTGAACATTTGCCTGTTTTATAAGTTACCTGTGAAGAACCATTTGCTTATTTTAATATCAGAACATTGAGAAACAATTGATCTGTTTATGAATACTGTGAAACCAGAACAATTTCAAGAAGAGACAAATTAACATTATTAGAACAACCTTACAGTTTTGTTGAATATCAAGAACACTCTTTTGGCTTCCTTCCACACGTCTGGATTGTGATTAGTTAGCTAGTTAATTATTAGTTGCCTGTATGACTGTGATGGTTGCAACCTATCTGTGAGATTGTCTGATGTGGTAGCGGTTTGGTAAAGTATTGATAATTAATTGATTTAATTATATATTTTCATATCGCTTTCATATCATATTCATCATCACACATCTCCATCAATTTGTCATCCATCTATTTGATTTCATACTTATTACATCTATCATTTCATCTTCACATCTCATAATATCTTTGTTATATTGTAATAAAATATATCTTCATTTAGCTTCAAAACCTTTATCAACGTATTGTGTTTGGTTATTGATCGGTGTCGTAGCTTGAATATAGCACACATAAACAAGGTTGCAAACTGCGCTACATAAGCATACGGTTTACGTGCGCACTTTGTGACAATAACCGTTCAAGGTTACACATAGTTTTGTGCTTTGGTCCGTTATTCTTCCGGATGGCAATGTTGTGAGCTTCTTAGCCAAGCGCATACTACATATACTTTTCCATAGAGTGGTCTCCCATTGAGCTGTTCTTTAACCCATTTGACGACGAAATTAAATTTATTTCCGAACTCGAGACCTACAGGTCCGAAGGCGAGTGTAATAGTCATACATTCATGTCAATAAACCACAAAGTCGATTAAAGTCGAACCTCGCCTGCAAATGTTTAATCCAGGCCTTGTTTTATTGTTAAAAAATTGAGCTTTCATCTAGCGCAATATCCACTAAACGTGCTCAAAGCGCTTTACAAGGGGTCCCTCCCTGGCCAACAGCAACACTTAATATGTAGGACTGGACATGACGCCTGTTAGACGATATTATAATTTTTTCGGACAGAGACAACGCTGTTAACGGCCAGGTACTCATTTTACACCTGAGTACGGTGAGATAATGTGAGTAAAGAGCCTTTTCCAAGGACTCAACTATGTGCCGAGCGAGACTCGAACCCAGGAACTTCCGATCCGAAAGCGAGTGTCATACCACAAGACCACATAGCCGCAAATAACATAGCCGGCTATAACAGTCATTACAACTAACAATTCCACACCACCTTAAAGGGTTAATCAAGGCCTTGTTTTACAACAGCCAGAACAACTAACATAGTAACCATGACTATGACAGTTGACTGGTAACCTTGACAAACGTTTCGTTATAATTTGCCATCGACAAGAAGCTAACGAAATCTTTCAGTCCTTAACCCTCTCTGTCTTTGTTCTTGTTTGCCATGTCATTTCATAGATAGGAAACAGTTTAGTAGTTGTTACCATAGAGAATACAGGACTAGAGATGACAACAGGTAGGAAAACGTCATCAAAAGTGGCTAGTGAGAGGTCGAGCGCCGCCATTTTCTTTTGTATGCAACCAGGGACGCTGTGCGATTTAATAATCAAAGGATGTCTACATGATTGACATGGCCATATAGATGGTATGCACTTGGCTAAGAAGCTCATAACATTGCCATCCGGAAGTATAACGGACGAACACACAAAACTGTGTGTATCCATGAACGTTTATAGTCGGGTTAATACAGTTCAGTGAGCATTACTCATAAACGCGGATGGCAAAAAACAATAACAAAGACCTGAGTGACGTCATCTTCGAACTATCTATAGGGAACTCATTATCTACTTCCCCATAAAGAATCTGAACACGAGAGGTCGAGCGCCGCCATTTTCTTTTTTATGCAACCAAGGACCATTAGCCACTAAAAAGTGGCTGTTGCCTGGTCTGCTCCTAGTAGTCTGTGGTTGTTACGGAACATTGACTTACAGTACAGATACCTGTTTAATATTCATTGCCTTGTTTACATACCTCCTTCTTTTCCTTCTCATCCATCTCATTTTCTTATCTCCTCCATCCCGCCCTCCCCCTTATCTCCCCCCCCCCCCCCCCCCCCGAGTTTGTTCTCTTCCTTATACAAATTTGCCGTGACGTCAACACTATCCATTCTTTCTACCTCTCATCCTCTTGAACAGGCTTTTCCACCATCATCACCTCTCATCTTCTCCCGCCTCCGCCTCCTTCTTCTTCTTCTTCTTCTTCTTCTCTTCCTTCTCCTAATTTTCCTCCTCTCCCCATTGTCCTCCCTTGTCCTCCTCCTCCTCCCCATCCTCCTCCTTCTCATCATCATCATCATCATCATCACCATCATCATCATCATCATCATCATCATCATCATCATCATCATCATCATCATCATTGCAATCATCATTATCATCATCATCATCATCACCATCATCATCATCATCATCATCATCATCATCATCATCATCATCATCATCATCATCATCTTTGATATCATTGACATTATCTGAACCCTCAATATCAGTCCTCCCTTGTCCTCCTCCTCCTCTCCATCCTCCTCCTCCTCCTCCTCCTCCGCCTCCTCCTCATCATCATCATCATCATCATCGTCATCTTCATCTTTGATATCATTAACATTATCCGAACCCTCAATATATTTGTCTGGTTGCAGTTAATGGACAAACACGTCCTGCAGTTCGAAATCAGCCAATTGCCCATCACGATACATTAACAAAATGTTAACATAGGGTCATGTCTGGGCTACGAGGAGCTCACGCAGCGACCTCTATATGTGATCCTTCGCCTCAAAACGGTATTAAGTCGGGTTGGTTAAAATGTTGAAAATTGAATTTATACTCAGAAATATCAGACTTGTGTTGAGTTTGTATGTTTTATTGAGGAGAATGGATACCATATTTTAGGGTGCTAATTAATGCCAACAGTTTATATTTTTGACCAGTTTAACATTTAATTCGGCTTTTAAGCACATGGTTCGTTCCGACATAATACCGTTTTAAGACGATGGGTCACATATGGTACTATTAATAGACGATGGGTTCAGGTCATATCCGTTATCAACTTCAGTATCAACATTGCCATGTAAAAAATTAAATATAAAAAAAATGGAGCTTTATATAGCGCAATATCCACTAAATGTGCTCAAAGCGCTTTACAAGGGGTCCCTGGTCAACAGCAACATTTAACATGTAGGACGGGACATGCCGCCTGTTAGGCGATAATACAATTTTTCGGACAAAGACAACGCTGTTAACGGCCAGGTACTCATTTTACACCTGAGTACGGTGAGAGAAAGTGAGGAAAGAGCCTTTGCCAAGGACTCAACTGTAATAGATGTGGAAAAGTATTTTTCGAGCCCTAGACACAGACCCGGAGGTTTGTTGTTTTTGTTCGGTTTCTATAATATTAGTATGAAAAGCACAGTAAATAATGCTTGTACATAACCTTAGCAAGACGCCAGCCGACCACAGCATGATTTCCTTCTAATAATACACATAATATCAAACAGAGCCACATACTCACTGCTTAACTTTTAGTTTGGACTAATATTTACTATTTATTAGAATCTAAATCGTCCCGACGCAATACCGCTTTGGGACGATGGGTAACACATGATTTAAAAGGTCACCAACATGAAACATCTTAAAGGAAATGTCTACCACCAACCATCATCGAGCGAAATGCGTTGTTCTGTCGTTGGGCGCCAGAGGCCCAGCACATCTGTCTTCGGCGTTCGATTTCTCTTGTCCGAGTTTCTTGTCGTAGATAGTCTGCCATCCAAGGCTGCGGATACTACTACCGCTGTTAACGGTCATGAACTTATTTTACACCTGAGTACAGTGAGAGAATGTGTGAGTAAAGAGCCTTCTCCAAGGACTCAACTATGCGCGGAGCGAGGATCGAACCTTCCGGTCCGAAAGCGAGTGTCAAACCACTAGATCATAATATAGGCGCTCAATTTTGTGACTATTCGACTAAAACGGTATTATGACATGTCGGGCGGGGTGAAGCAGGTCTGGGGAACCGTGTTAAGCTCCACGAGAAGTAAAACTCCGCCCCAGCGAGACCGAACGATCGGGCACAATCATCATCCATCACGCCATTTTTAGGGAGCTTCAGCGGCCGAGTGGTTAAAGCAACGCAGCCCAGCTACAAACATTTGTTTAATCTTTATTTATTTATTTATGTATTTATTTATTTTTTTATTTATTTATTTTTTTTTTGTATTGCGTTTTTGTTGTTTTTTGTTTTGTTTTTCTTTCTCTTTGAGCAGGATTATTTACAAATTCCCGATTTGAATCTCTCGTTTGGACACCAGTGAAGATGCTTGTTTGATAGGTTATCGATAAACTGTCACATAACGTTAGTTCAACAAAGAATGCCTCGAGGAAGAAAATAATTTTTTTAAAAGTCTATATTTTGCCTATTGCGCGTTGCAATGTTTTACGATTATGTTAAGCAATAGATAGTTCGAAGTTGACGTCACTCAGGTCTTTGTTTTTGTTTTTTGCCATCCGCGTTTATGAGTAAATGTCACTAAACTGTATTAAACAGACTATAAACGTTCAAGGTTACACATAGTTTTGTGTGGCGGTCCGTTATGCTTTCGGATGGCAATGTTGTGAGCTTCTTAGCCAAGGGCATACTATCTATATGATTGTGAAAAAGTGATCTTCTCACGATGATAACAACAACAACAACAAAAAAGATATTATACAAACTTGTTTTCTTTCTCTCCCTTTGATTTCTCTCTCCTTTAATTGTTCCATTCGATCACTGAACTGTCTTTGACAAAAGTCGAGACGTGATGACGATTATGTCCCTTGTGCCACAATAACCTTGAACTTGAATCGTGTTTCTCTTTGTCATCAAAGGCAAAGAAACATTCTGTGTCCTGAACCTCTTCCTTCTTCTTTTTCGTGTCTTTGTGTTAATAAGAGAGAGTATCTCTCTCTCTCTCTCTCTCTCTCTCTCTCTCTCTCTCTCTCTCTCTCTCTCTCTCTCTCTCTCTCTCTCTCTCTCTCTGATTTTCTTCGTCTATCTCTCTCTCTTACTCTTCCCCCCAACCCTCCCCCCTCCTCTCTCTCTCTCTCTCTCTCTCTCTCTCTCTCTCTCTCTCTCTCTCTCTCTCTCTCTCTCTCTCTAATATTGATTTGACCGACTGACATGGTAAATATAATATAATATAGTATAATATAATATAATATAATATAATATAATATAATATAATATAATATAATATAATATAATATAATATAATATAATATAATAAATATAATAATATAATAATAATATAATATGATACAATATAATATAATATAATATAATATAATTATATATAATATAATACAATACAATATAATACAATATAATATAATATAATACAATACAATACAATATAATACAATATAATATAATATAATATAATATAATATAATATAATATAATATAATATAATATAATATAATATAATATAATATAATACAATATATCATCTGTTACCATTGCATGACATTGCCATCTATATCGTAGTAAAAGAAAAAAGAAATAGAGAAAGAAAGAAAAAGTAAAAAGAAAGACAAAAAAAAAACAACCGAACTATTTGTAGAGAACAGTTGGTTATTCAACAGCTGAGCGCAACAAGATGACATTATTATATAATATATCATAACTATATTTCCGTATTCTGTAAAAAACACGTTTTCCAAATTTGGCTAGAAAACTCTTCCTTCAAATATCGATAGATTAAAATCACCCTCATCTTGCCAAAAACTCTCGAACCTGGGACTTCAAGGAAGACCCAGGTTTGACAGTTTATGTATGTCAAGACAAGATGAGGGTTATTTTAATTCCTGGGTAAAATTTGAAGTTTTGTGGCCAAAATGTTCAAAATATGTTTTTGTATTTTCCTCAGAGTACGGCAATACTTACTTACTTAATCCTCTTCGGGCCTTGAGGCACATAGGGCATCCACCAGACATCTCCATTTTTTGCGATCGGCTGCTTTTGCGGTGGCTGTATTCCAGGACAGGCCTGCTTCCTTTAATTCTTTCTCCATCGTCCTTCGCCAGGTTTCTTTGGGTCTTCCCCGCTTTCTCTTCCCATCTGAGTACGGCAATACCCTATGATAAAGGCAATTATATATTTTATGCCCGGTATTCCTTCTTACTGCAGCCTGGGGATTTTTTAATTGCTTATCAATACAATGTGACAATTCATCTCAAAACGCTCATATTATTACATTCGGATTAATCTTAATGCTTGTAAATCGTGTTTGATTTTGGATTTTTGTTTTATTTGTGTATAATACATACACACATCTATAGATAGTATGCAGATGACGTCACTCAGGCCTTTGCTATTGTTTTTGCCATCCGCGTTTGTGAGTTGTTCTCACTAAACTGTATTAACAAGACTATAAAAGTTCATGGTTACACAGAGTTTGTGTGTTGGTCCGTTATACTTCCGGATGGCAATGTTGTGAACTCCTTGGCCAAGCGCATTCTATCTATACACACACACACACACACACACACAATATATATATATATATATATATATATATATATATATATATATATATATATATATATATATATATATATATATATATATAGATAGATAGTATGCACTTGGCTAAGGAGCTCATAACATTGTCATCAGGAAGTATAACGGACTAACACACAAAACTGTGTGTATCCATGAACGTTTCTAGTTAGGTTAATACAGTTCAGTGAGCATTACTCATAAACGCGGATGGAAAAAAAACAACAACAAAGGCTGGAGTGACGTCATCTTCGAACTATATATATATATATATATATATATATATATATATATATATATATATATATATATTGTTTTGTTGTTTTTTTTTTTGTTGTTTTTTTTTTTTGTTTGATAAATTGTGCCTTACAGGACAGTAGATATACAATGAATAGGTTACATTTTGAATCATAGGGTGACATAACTATTTTAGTAGCAGGATGTACTATATATAGGCAGATTCTAAGGATTATGGGGCGTACAAGTACAAGAGCGAGGATGGGTGGTCTTTATTGACGACCAGAATATAACATATAGACTAGAAATTAAGACGCCATCCATTCTGAAATCAGAAGATTATTTATACAAGGTATGTATTCGGTCATCCGGAAGAGCGTTTATACACTTCCAGTGAGATTGGAACCAGTTGACATCATCTCACTTTTGTTCTCTATTTTCACACTATTAATCATTCCAGCAAAATTACCGTTTTGAGACGGTGCGTCACATTATAATATTCAAATCTATAGATAGTATGCAGATGACGTCACTCAGGCCTTTGTTATTGTTTTTGCCATCCACGTTTGTGAGTTGTTCTCACTAAACTGTATTAACCAGACTATAAAAGTTCATGGTTACACAGAGTTTGTGTGTTGGTCCGTTATACTTCCGGATGGCAATGTTGTGAACTCCTTGGCCAAGCGCATTCTATCTATAGATAGTATGTGCTTGGATAAGA
>NC_088360.1:28574696-28587763 GCF_034508935.2 Berghia stephanieae
GACGCGCTCCATGTTGAATACAATCTTGAAATATGTCAAGGGTCTATAACTCTTGTCAATTCAATTATTTGTTATTGATTTTACCCATAGTTTGTTGGACAGGATTTGTCTTTTTCAAAAGCTGTTTTAATGCAGGCATGACTTGTCTACAATATGGTTATTTCATTTGTGCAAGTTATCTCTATGTTTGTGTGTGTGTGTGTGTGGGGGGGGGGGGGGGGGGGGGGGGTGGAGAACAGGGGTATGTATACCTATTCACGCATACATGGGCCAAACTTTTAGCCAAGATGGAATACAAGCCGGGGTTTAAAAACAGTGAATGTTTTAAACTGCGTTTGTGAGGCGTTCTGAGTGGTAGGCAAAAGATGCAGCAAAAATATTATCATTTTTGTTATTGCTATTAAAATCATTATTGATTTTCTCTTGATTAATTTTAAAGTTTGCCAAACTTAGAAATTGCACCCAATTCAGCATCATGACATTTGAGCATTTCACCCAATTCAGCATTGTTATGACATTTGGGTATATCACCCAATTCAGCATCATCATGACGTTTGAGCATTTCACCCAATTTAGCATCATCATGACATTTGAGCATTTCACCCAATTCAGCATCATTATGACATTTGAGCATTTCACCCAATTTAACATCATCATGACATTTGAGCATTTCACCCAATTCAGCATCATCATGACATTTGAGCATTTCACCCAATTCAGCATCATCGTGACATTTGAGCATTTCACTCAATTCAGCATCATCATGACATTTGAGCATTTCACCCAATTTAGCATCATCATGACATTTGAGCATTTCACCCAATTCAGCATCATTATGACATTTGAGCATTTCACCCAATTCAGCATCATCATGACATTTGAGCATTTCACCCAATTTAACATCATTATGACATTTGAGCATTTCACCCAATTCAGCATCATCATGACATTTGAGCATTTCACCCAATTCAGCATCATCATGACATTTGAGCATTTCACCCAATTCAGCATCATTATGACATTTGAGAATTCCACCCAATTTAGCATTATTATGACATTAGAGAATTTCACCCAATTTAGCCTCATTATGACATTTGAGCATTTCACCCAATTTAGCATCATTATGACATTTGAGAATTCCACCCAATTTAGCATCATTATGACCTTTGAGCATATCACCCAATTTAGCCTCATTATTACATTTGAGCTTTTCACCCAATTCAGCATCATGACATTTGAGCATTTCACCCAATTCAGCATCATTATGACATTTATTTGAACATTTCACCCAATTTAGCATCATTATGACATTTATTTGAGCATTTCACCCAATTTAGCATCATTATGGCATTTGAGCATTTCACCCAATTCAGCATCATTCTGACATTTTAGCATTTCGCCCAATTTAGCATCATTATGACATTTTAGCATTTCACCCAATTTAGCATCATTATGACATTTGAGCATTTCACCCAATTTAGCATCATTATGGCATTTGAGCATTTCACCCAATTCAGCATCATTATGACATTTATTTGAACATTTCACCCAGCATCATTATGACATTTGAGCATTTCACCCAATTCAGCATCATTATGACATTTGAGCATTTCACCCAATTCAGCATCATCATGACATTTGAGCATTTCACCCAATTCAGCATCATTATGACATTTGAGAATTCCACCCAATTTAGCATTATTATGACATTAGAGAATTTCACCCAATTTAGCCTCATTATGACATTTGAGCATTTCACCCAATTTAGCATCATTATGACATTTGAGAATTCCACCCAATTTAGCATCATTATGACCTTTGAGCATATCACCCAATTTAGCCTCATTATTACATTTGAGCTTTTCACCCAATTCAGCATCATGACATTTGAGCATTTCACCCAATTCAGCATCATTATGACATTTATTTGAACATTTCACCCAATTTAGCATCATTATGACATTTATTTGAGCATTTCACCCAATTTAGCATCATTATGGCATTTGAGCATTTCACCCAATTCAGCATCATTCTGACATTTTAGCATTTCGCCCAATTTAGCATCATTATGACATTTTAGCATTTCACCCAATTTAGCATCATTATGACATTTGAGCATTTCACCCAATTTAGCATCATTATGGCATTTGAGCATTTCACCCAATTCAGCATCATTATGACATTTATTTGAACATTTCACCCAGCATCATTATGACATTTGAGCATTTCACCCAATTCAGCATCATTATGACATTTGAGCATTTCACCCAATTCAGCATCATTATGACATTTGAGCATTTCACCCAATTCAGCAAGATTATGACATTTGAGCATTTCACCATGAATTTTTTAAAAGGAATCCATCATAATCAATAAAAAACAAACCACCCCAAAACACGTTGCATCAAATTTATCAAAGGATACGTCGAGCTCCGACTGAAAGGAGAGAAAAAAAAGAAACAGAATAAACAAAAAGAATAAGAATTTATCACAAAAATGTTTTTAACATTGAAAAGTTAAATCATCTATTTCATATTCAACATTACTGTCCACTGATATTTCATTATTTCTGATATTTTTATATCTACCACACTGTTGCAGAAATAACTGTTTTTTGGAGAGAAATATAAAGTATGTGCGGCTATGTGGTCTAGTGGTATGACACTCGCTTTCGGATTGGAAGGTCCTGATTTCGAGCCTCGCACTCAGCACATAGTTGAGTCCTTGGAAAAGGCTCTTTACTCACATTCTCTCACCGTACTCAGGTGTAAAATGAGTACCTGGCCGTTATCAGAAGTGTCTTTGTCAGAAAAATTGTAATATCGCCTAACAGGCGGCATGTCCCGTCCTTTATGTTAAATGTTGCTGTTGACCAGGGACCCCTTGTAAAGAGCTTTGAGCACATTTAGTGGATATTGCGCTATATAAAGCTCTTTTTTTTATTTAAAAGTAAATATGACTCATATCGTATAAGGGAACAACACAAAACTAACGATGTGTCGGCCTTGAAGAAGGCCAAAGGCCGAAACGTTGTTTGTATTGTGTTGTTCCCTTATATTAAATGAGTCAGATTTACTCACTTCATCTTTCTCTCCATCTTATTGGCTCGTGTAGATACCTCTAGTTTTTGGTTTAACTGGTCTTTGTTACCTTTCTTAGTTTAGAAACTAACTATTACTGTTATTGAAAAGTGGCCTTGTAATAATTGTGGTTACAGAAGGGGGGAAAAAACTGAGATCATAAAATGTTGTCATAAAAAAAAGATTAACTCTCTCAACCCTAACACCGACTATATCCGTCGTCTAGTAGTATACCCAGTGATACTTTTACACCATGCCTATTTATTACATTTTTCTAAGACAAATTATAGGCGTAGTATCACAAAGCTAATGTGTTTTTTTGGGGTTTTTTTACATGTTAATCGTAGTTGAATAAAACTATCTATGTACATGCTCATTTTTAATACATTTTTTCCAATTTTGAAAAGTAGCCAAAAAAAAGCAACAATCAAACCTCTAGGATTGAGTGAGTTAAAATCATAAAACCTAAACAAAAATGTTGGTGTCAACAACGCTTTTAAAACTCCTTACCACCTGTCCAAAATACAAGACCAACGACTCCATGAAGGCGTTCAGTATTTCTTGTGTTGCCAGCTCATTCTGGATTGGGTTTAGAACAACAAGAATACATTTATTTATCTATTTGAAAAAAAAATATATATATACTAGTAAAATTCCCTTTACTCATCCCATAAGGGAAATTTACTCTTGGGTCTACTCCAAGGGAAGAATGGAAAAACCCAGTTGTCAGCCGAAGAGCCGCACCACAAATTGAGCTAGGGCAAGGTGACTTGCTCAAGGCCACACAGCACAGCGGTGGGTGATCAAACTCGGTACCTTACAGGTAGAAGCAAAGACCGTACCGCTGAGCCATGCTGTCCCTGAAGAGATTTATCTATATTATTATTACGATATTATCCATATTAGTTGTAATTCATTTATTTATCTGTTAGACAAGATTTATTAGTGCTAATATTTATTACATATCATGTTCATTTATAAGTTGTAATACATCGGCGATCTCAAGAAGTGGGTGAGAGAGGGATCTAGAAATGACTTTGGGTTTGAAACGAATATTTTTTGTGTTCGTGGATAGCTCACACAGTAGAGCCACGCTCTCACCTGCCAGGCGGAGTTGTCGTACCAATAAGGTCGCAGGTTCAAACCCCACCACTGCCGCGAAAAAAATGTTTATTCTCTATTGTCTTCTGGCACTTTTCTACTCACTTCATAACTTGTTGTTACCAACATAAGTGCCTGCTCCACTCACTTTTCTGAATTAAAAATTCACCCCATACACCGGAGCATACTCAATGTCTCAATCGTTTCTATGTTATATGTTTGTGATGAGAATATTGGCTATTAAGCTTAACTGCTGGTCAAAATTACTTCGCGATGGTGGCGAACGAATCGGCGATCTCAAGAAGTGGGTGAGAGAGGGATCTAGAAATGACTTTGGGTTTGAAACGAATATTTTTTGTGTTCGTGGATAGCTCACACGGTAGAGCCACGCTCTCACCTGCCAGGCGGAGTTGTCGTACCAATAAGGTCGCAGGTTCAAACCCCACCACCGCCGCGAAAAAAATTTTTATTCTCTATTGTCTTCTGGCACTTTTCTACTCACTTCATATCTTGTTGTTACCAACATAAGTGCCTGCTCCACTCACTTTTCTGAATTAAAAATTCACCCCATACACCGGAGCATACTCAATGTCTCAATCGTTTCTATGTTATATGTTTGTGATGAGAATATTGGCTATTAAGCTTAACTGCTGGTCAAAATTACTTCGCGATGGTGGCGAACGAATCGGCGATCTCAAGAAGTGGGTGAGAGAGGGATCTAGAAATGACTTTGGGTTTGAAACGAATATTTTTTGTGTTCGTGGATAGCTCACACGGTAGAGCCACGCTCTCACCTGCCAGGCGGAGTTGTCGTACCAATAAGGTCGCAGGTTCAAACCCCACCACCGCCGCGAAAAAATTTTTTATTCTCTATTGTCTTCTGGCACTTTTCTACTCACTTCATATCTTGTTAATACATTAATTTATCCATTTAAAAAGAGAATTATCTATCTTTTTAGTTGCCTTGCATTCCTGGATATTTCAATCTTATACAAATTTCTTGAATTCATGAACCTTAAGAAAACTGAAATCATCCAACTCATGGACTTCCCTTCTTTCCTTCTTGCAATTTTTCCTTGCAATCCTTACATCATCTCACAGATTTGGATTGCATGAGCCATGAAAACATTTGTCTTGTCTCAATAAATGTATATTATTGTAGCAATCTGAGTCCAAGCAGGCAACTAAACATTTTTAATCGTAAGATCTGACTTTAAATCAATACCAGACGTGCCAGCCCTCAACTTCAAATTTCAGGAGTTGAGAATGATGGTTATGACGATGATGATGATAATGATTATGATGATGACGATGAAGATGGTGATAATGATGATTGTGGAGCTGATGTTAAATGTGATGACGGTGGTGGTGATGGTGATAGCCGTTGATTGGTGGAGTGAGTATTCTTTTTTTTTTATTAGATTAAGTGTGCCACAGACCGCTGATCCATCAGTTGTATACATTTGTAAAAATTCACTGACACACCCAATAGTCGGCCGATAGAATTGTTTATATAATGATGTGAAACATTATGGGAGCAAAAATAATAATAATAATAATAATAATAATAATAATAATAATAATAATAATAATAATAATAATGATAATAATAATAATGATAATAATAATAATAATAATAATAATAAAAATAATAATAATAATAATATATGGTTTTTATACAGTGCCTTAAACCCATATCTCAACAAGCTCAAAACGCTTAACAGTAACGTGGCGACTTTCACTCAGATATTCAAACACTCAAACATGCAGTATGATCCAAAGCAATATAATTCTACAGTATTACATTTTGTTTTAATGTGTTAAGATGTTTTTAAAAGAATTCTGCATCATTACTGTCTCGGATATATCTTGGAAGGGAGTTCCTGAATATTCAATTGCATGCTCGCCAATTTTGGCTTCACAAGTATTAGATTATCAGACTTTGATCTCAGATTTCTGGCTGGGACGTAGAATTTAAGCATGTCATTAATGTATCCAGGACAATCAGAGTGCAGTGATTTAAAAACAATAATACAGATCTTATATTCTATACGTTTCTCAACGGGAAGCCAGTGGAGTTTTCTTAGCAAACCTGATGCAGATTGATTTCTCTTCTTTCTATAAATAAGCCTGGCAGCATTGTTCTGGGCTACCTAAAGGGATTTTATTTTGTATTTATTTATAGAAGAGAGGAGATAATTGCAATAATCTCGCTTTGACAGTATTAGAGAATTCACTAACAAGGCAGAGATGTCTCTTGTAATGATTTTCTAAAACTGTATTCTTCTCCTTTCCATGTACACTAACATTACGATGTGATTTACTCAGCTGGTAAAAGACAAATCTGAATCAATAACTACTCCCAAATTTCCAACAACCTTAGCAGTTTCAATTACACTATGTCCTAATATGATTGATTCACACTCTACATTTTTTAGAATTGCTGGCCTAGCAATAAATATTATTTCAGTCTTACTATCGTTAAGTTTTAGTCTGTTCAGTTCCATCCAAGTTTTCAGTTTAACAAAGCAAGATTTGAAATGTTCAATTAAAAGATGTAAATGGTCGTAGGTTGCTGATTGAAAGATTTGACAATCATCTGCATAAAATTGGTAATTCAGATTAAAATCAGAAATAATTGATCCAAGGGGTTTTATGTACATTGTAAAAAGAACTGGACCCAATATTGAGCCTGTGAAAGGAAGATAAATGAAGTTTGACAAACTGGATCCAGAAATTACACTGTGCCAAAAGCTCATTTCATGTTTCAACAATTTTTATGCTTCGTACCAGTAGTATGAGCAGAAACGGCATTTAAACAATAATTTGTATAATGTAATCCTTTGTTAACTTCTGAATATTTTTAGATTTAAAGATTTTCTTGTCTCAGAATTTCTTTCTAAATAGTTTTTAATTGTACCATTCTCTTGTGTAACAATAATAGATCCAAAACGAGGAATGCACATTCTCTGAATAGGTTTTAAATTTTGATTGACAGAGAGTTGCATTATCTAAGATTTCAATATAACTAGACCTGTTTTCTTACTCATTGGTTTATTGATTCATTGACTATATTATTGATAAATCACTTTGTAGTTTTGATATCAAAGGCATAAAATCCTAAATTAAGCTTTATAAACATATGATGTTAAACTGCATCCATATTGATCAAGTAAAATATTATAATCAGTCACTCATCAGTTCTTGTCGGTTTAAAAATGACAAATTGTTTGTAAAAATGCATTTTTAAAACCCCTCGAAGGTCTTTCACCAAAACAATAACACACAGAGTGGATGAATCTGTCCAGCCCCATCTTGACCAAATGACTTATGTATTTCCAATACATTCAAAATCTCTACTGATTACCTCGTCTTTGGTTATCCCAGCAATAAGACAGAGTTGGATGAATCTGTCCAGCCCCGTCATGACCAAATGACTTTTATTTATTTCCAATACATCCAAAATCTCTACTGATTACCTCGTCTTTGGTTATCCCAGCAATAAGACAGAGTTGGATGAATCTGTCCAGCCCCATCATGACCAAATGACTTTTATTTATTTCCAATACATCCAAAATCTCTACTGATTACCTCGTCTTTGGTTATCCCAGCAATAAGACAGAGTTGGATGAATCTGTCCAGCCCCATCTTGACCAAATGACTTATTTATTTCCAATACATCCAAAATCTCTACTGATTACCTCGTCTTTGGTTATCCCAGCAATAAGACAGTTGGATGAATCTGTCCAGCCCCATCATGACCAAATGACTTTTATTTATTTCCAATACATCCAAAATCTCTACTGATTACCTCGTCTTTGGTTATCCCAGCAATAAGGCAGAGTTGGATGAATCTGTCCAGCCCCATCATGACCAAATGACATATTTATTTCCCATACATCCAAAATCTCTACTGATTACCTCGTTTTTGGTTATCCCAGCAATAAGACAGAGTTGGATGAATCTGTCCAGCCCCGTCATGACCAAATGACTTTTATTTATTTCCAATACATCCAAAATCTCTACTGATTACCTCGTCTTTGGTTATCCCAGCAATAAGACAGAGTTGGATGAATCTGTCCAGCCCCATCATGACCAAATGACATATTTATTTCCCATACATCCAAAATCTCTACTGATTACCTCGTCTTTGGTTATCCCAGCAATAAGACAGAGTTGGATGAATCTGTCCAGCCGCATCTTGACCAAATGACTTATTTATTTCCAATACATCCAAAATCTCTACTGATTACCTCGTCTTTGGTTATCCCAGCAATAAGACAGAGTTGGATGAATCTGTCCAGCCCCATCATGACCAAATGACTTATTTATTTCCAATACATTCAAAATCTCTACTGATTACCTCGTCTTTGGTTATCCCAGCAATAAGACAGAGTTGGATGAATCTGTCCAGCCCCATCATGACCAAATGACTTTTTTATTTCCAATACATCCAAAATCTCTAACTGATTACCTCGTCTTTGGTTATCCCAGCAATAAGACAGAGTTGGATGAATCTGTCCAGCCCCATCTTGACCAAATGACTTATTTATTTCCAATACATCCAAAATCTCTACTGATTACCTCGTCTTTGGTTATCCCAGCAATAAGACAGAGTTGGATGAATCTGTCCAGCCCCATCATGACCAAATGACTTATTTATTTCCAATACATCCAAAATCTCTACTGATTACCTCGTCTTTGGTTATCCCAGCAATAAGACAAGAGTTGGATGAATCTGTCCAGCCCCATCATGACCAAATGACTTATTTATTTCCAATACATCCAAAATCTCTACTGATTACCTCGTCTTTGGTTATCCCAGCAATAAGACAGAGAGCTGTGAAATTCTTGTACACAATTGTCAGGTTCTCATGGTAGAAAAAGCTGCACTGAAATAGTAAAAAATGTATAAAATATAGTCTCCTCTTTTAACCTGGAGGAACATTTTTGAACCTTTAATTTGGATAATAAAGATTATTATTATTATTATTATTATTATTATTATTATTATTATTATTATTATTATTATTATTATTATTATTATTTATTTATTTATTTCATTCATCCCCACTTTTAGACCAATGGAAATGATAACATATCATTGATACTTTAGACCACTTCTAGAGAGTGGGAAAACTGCATCTATTTGTTCCACCACACATCAAGTCTCTCACTGCCAATACATTAAGAAAAAAAAAATGACGCCCTTCTGCCACGGCATCATAAGCTACTATCGCCTAGGCATTCCATAAAGGAATATAGATAATTCATAAAACAGGATGTCTGATGTCAACAGGAATAACCCATGTTGTCCAAGTGAGCACTTTGTGAGTTAATAATCTTGCCCAAGAAAAAAAACAAAAGTGCCTGAAGCAGGACTCGAACTCAGGACCTTCCGGATCACAGTGCAATGCCTTAACCACTCAGCCACTTCGCCCATAGTACATTTGATTGGGAAAAATGTCCTTTTTAAAAGGAGGCAATTCCTCTTCTAACTCTTAAATCGCGTATTTCCACAGATCCAAGGAGAGTCATCATCACTCTTATCTAAACTTTCATCTTGGTGTAAAGATGAAAAGAGGAGTCGTCTTCCTATTCAAATTGTACTATCCTAAATGGCAATATGTCTTGTCCTATGCTGTGTTAAATATTATACACAGCCACATAGGAACTTTTTTTTCATGTGTAAAAAGCCCTTTGTGCATGAAATTCATAACATGAATAAATGTAATGTTTTCGTGTTGTCTGAAGTCGTATGATGCAATTTACCTGTTTATTATTTCTGGCAAGACATTGGGCGATGATCTCCCTTTCCATCTGTCTTTGGCCTTCAGATTGCAGGTCATGCTTGTAATTTCTGTCATGATTTCATTTCAAATGTCATTAGAATTTTACATCACGAATACAACATGTCATTGTTAATTTCATGTACTATTGTAAGCAGTTTGGCTATGTGGTCTAGTGGTATGACACTCGCCTCACTCAGCGCATTGTTGAGTCCTTGGAAAAGGCTCTTTACTAATATTCTCTCACCATACTCAGGTGTAAAATGAGTACATCGCCGTTAACAGCGTTGTCTCTGTCCAAAAAAAAATTGTTATATCGCCTAACAGGCATCATGTCTCATTCTACATGTTACATGTTGCTGTTGGTCAGTGACCCCTTGTAAACTGCTTTGAGCACATTAAGTGGAAATTGCGCTATATTAAAAAATTCTCATAGTTCAAGTTATTGTAAGCGGTGAATTTCAAATAGCATCGTGTCAGGAATAAATGTATTCACACAATGTGAATGGATTAGTGGGAAATAGTGCAAGGGAGAGTGGACGAAGAAAAAATCATTGAGGAACCGGTTGATGGCGATGTGAAGAGAACTAAATTGTTAAATGAAGTGAGTAGGAAAGTGCCGCAAAACGATAGAGAATAATTTTTAAAATGTTTTTTCGGCGGCGATGGGGGCTCGAACCCTTGACCTTACTGGTACGACAACTCTGCCTGGCCGGGGAGAGCGTGACTCTTCCGTATGAGCTATCCACAATCCCAAAAACGATCGCTTTTAACCCTAGTCTTATTAGAGCCTTCTCTTCCCGACTTCTTGAGGTCACGGGTTCAACACACACAAACGCCGCAAAGTTAGTTGGCCAGCAGTTAAGCTTAATAGCCAATATTCTCAACACAAACATATAACATAGAAATGATTGGTTTAACACCATTGTCTTTGTCTGAGAAAATTGTAATATCGCCTAACAGGCGTCATGAGTCTTTCTACATGTTACGTGTTGCTGTTGGTCAGGGACCTCCTGTAAATCGCTTTGTGCACATTAAGTGGATATTGCGTAATATAAAAGTAAACAAATTCCCTTTATCATTCACCCCATGTAAGAATTTGTCTTCAGGGTTAAATCCAAGAACCACACTGTTCAGCACCACAATGTGAGCTAGTGCGAGGTGACTTGCTCAAAGACGCACAGCTCGGAGAGCAGTCGAACTTGGTACCTTGTTGTTATGAAGCAAAGACCATACCACTGTGGCATACTGTCTCTTCCCCCCCCCCCCTCCTCCCCCATTCTCCTACCAATCTGAATAGTCCAATTTTCTAAAAGATGGTATTATTGGAATTGTGGTGTCATGCCTTTTAAATTACTACAATAAAATGTATATAACTTCACTGGATCGAAAGAATTGGAAATGTTTACCTTTCTTACCACCAACGTCCTTTTTTTTAAAGAAGGAAGTGCATAATTAAATTTTTTACAGAGGTAGGTCTTTTTATGATAGGCAGTGTCTACGTACACGGTACCCGGGCATCTAGCCTCAGGATCTACGTACACGGTAGCTCTGGTAACTGGTTTGCCGCTACAATATAAGCAATGAATGGACCTCGCTCTGTATGTGTGTGTGTGCGCATGTTATTTTAACAAATCAAACAATACAATTTAACCCTTTAAAGGCGATATTCGAGGTTATGGTGTATAAATGTTAACGTGTACGTAGATCCTGAGGCTAGGTGTCCGGTTAGTAACGAAAATAATGATACCATGATATCTGCGATTTTCCTCGTTATAATGAACCCCCCTAAAACTTTTAGTAACAGCGAACGGCAATTTCCAGTCATAACTTTCTTATGGGCGAGTTGGGTCACAATCTGACTCCCACCACTGCTCACTAAACTGCCTAAAGTTACCGTGTACGTAGACACTCTGTTTATGATAAAATAAATCCAGCTTCTCTAAAAAAAACGAGAGAAAACAAGATGTTTGATGAGGCAGGAGTAGGAGTGGGCAGTGGGAGGTCTCACTGAGGCAATTCACTATCTCCTTGGCCTTGTCAGAAGTGCCAGTTATAAAGCACTGAGTCTGAGTGACTCAAACTCAAACGAAAATCCTAGCAACTTCAAGGCGCAATATTTTTTCAACCATATCATCAACCTACCTCTTGATACGGACACATCCTTGCTTGTTTACAATGAGACAAAATTGTATCATTGTTGAGATGAGTGAGCAGAAAGGAAAGTGAACACAGTTCGTTCTCAACCAGTCTGTCGTGTCAATAGATTTATAAATATACACCTATAGATAGTATGCAGATGACGTCACTCAGGCCTTTGTTATTGTTTTTGCCATCCGCGTTTGTGAGTTGTTCTCACTAAACTGTATTACTGTATTAACCAGACTATAAATGTTCATGGTTACACAGAGTTTGTGTGTTGGTCCGTTATACTTCCGGATGGCAATGTTGTGAACACCTTGGCCAAGCGCATTCTATCTATAGTCGGGTCATCATTATTTCTAAACGGGTGAGAGAATCGAGGCAATAAGGCTGCGGAGGCAGTAGTTAGGGTTATGTATGTGGATGGAAATTTTATGTAGAAAATTCCCTGACAGAGAATAAACTAATGACACGCGAAACAAATATGATCAGAGCACAGAGCAAAGAGATAATATTACATAGAAATCTTTGTAATTAGAAGAAATCGGAATTCTCAGCGTTGTCATGATATATTATGTCAAGCCTTACGATTTCTATTGCTATGTATTATGAATTATGATGATCACGGATGGCGATTAATTTTGCGAAAAATGACAAACATGCCTCAAAAAATGCCAAATTGTCGGAAAAATAAATTCAAAACTTTCAAATGGAAAAATAGATCTTATAATCCATGAATTGGTGTTTAATTTTATAAAAATTCAACTCATCTGATCAAAGTATAAAAGAAACAAATATATATAATTTGTTAAATTACTGTTTTGGGAATTTAGTACTCAAAATGCCAAATTGGCATCCTAATTCGGGCACCCGTTCAGATAATAGTCTAGCGGTTTTGAATCGGATTGCTGTTTCACTGTTTACCTACTTGAAAAGCATCGAATTGTTAACATCA
>NC_088360.1:28587863-28590363 GCF_034508935.2 Berghia stephanieae
GTCATTACTAGATCCCTCTCTCACCCACTTCTTGAGACCGCCGATTCGTTCGTACACCACCATCGCGAATAATTTTGACCAGCAGTTAAGCTTAATAGCCAATATTCTCAACACAAACATATAACATAGAAACGATTGAGACATTGAGTATGCTCCGGTGTATGGGGTGAATTTTTAATTCAGAAAAGTGAGTGGAGCAGGCACTTATGTTGGTAACAACAAGATATGAAGTGAATAGAAAAGTGCCAGAAGACAATATTCTCTATTGTCTTCTGGCACTTTTCTATTCACTTCATATCTTGTTGTTACCAACATAAGTGCCTGCTCCACTCACTTTTCTGAATTAAAAATTCACCCCATACACCGGAGCATACTCAATGTCTCAATCGTTTCTATGTTATATGTTTGTGTTGAGAATATTGGCTATTAAGCTTAACTGCTGGTCAAAATTATTCGCGATGGTGGTGTACGAACGAATCGGCGGTCTCAAGAAGTGGTGAGAGAGGGATCTAGTAATGACTTTGAGTTTGAAACGAATATTTTTGTGTTCGTGGATAGCTCACACGGTAGAGCCACGCTCTCACCTGCCAGGCGTAGTTGTCGTACCAATAAGGTCGCAGGTTCAAACCCCACCACCGCCGCGAAAAAATTTTTATTCTCTATTGTCTTCTGGCACTTTTCTATTCACTTCATATCTTGTTGTTACCAACATAAGTGCCTGCTCCACTCACTTTTCTTTATAATATTCTAATCTTTCTCGGAATGTCAACGCTGGTTGTGTGTCTGACTGACTGACTATGAGTTTGTCGACTGTATGACCTCACGAGTACGTTATGCTAACGTTCAATGTTTAAGTCACGTTATGTGCATTATGTAGACTCTTATTATCGGAAAATCCACTTATCATATTCCATACGGATATCTAACGGTCGTACAAAGAGACTCAATTCCGTAAGTTAGTTCAGTATTATAAAGGTTGTTTCTCTGGTTTGGAATATTATGTTGTAAGCTCGTGACGAACGGATTATGCAAGGTGGGTGGGTGTTGGAGGTGGTGGGTGTCGTCGGCAAAGGCGGCAAAAAAGATCAAAGGCGTGTGGGGTCAGGTATAAGACACACGCACGTGGTTCGTTCGGCTGTTTCTTGGGTACGCATGGTTGATTTCTAGACAGTGACTGACTGAAGTGTGGGAAACCCCTCGTATCTCAACAGACGTTACTGACACTGAGATTAAAGTCAAACCGTGGGGAAAATTCGGAAAAAGATTGCAGTTTGGCTTTTGGTAGCCAAAAAATATTTATTTATTTATTTATTTATTTATTTATTTATTTATTTATTTATTTGTTTATTTATTTATTTATTTATTTATTTATTTATTCATGTGTCCATTCATTAGGCTATTCATTTATTCAAGCAAACAAAAAGAAAATTTGTATCATAAGTTTGGCATCTAAATCAATGTTGACATTTTCCTGCCTTAAAAAAAGATAATAATATGCAAATCATACATTTTTATACAAGTTGAATTGACAATTGACAAATTAAAATTGAATTCAAAGCAGCATACTGACTCTCGCACTTAAATCCGCTTGACAAATAATATAATATTATGTTTATTCAAGTAAAACTCGGGTCTCTTTCTTCTTTTGCTCTCATGTTTATTTTTCTTTTTATGATGTTATGTTAAATTTAATTAATTCATAGTTTTACATAATACTGATACTGCAAGATACCTATACTCAATATGAGATAGCCGTATAGATAGTATGCAGATGACGTCACTCAGGCCTTTGTTATTGTTTTTGCCATCCGCGTTTGTGAGTTGTTCTCACTAAACTGTATTAACCAGACTATAAAAGTTCGTGGTTACACAGAGTTTGTGTGTTGGTCCGTTATACTTCCGGATGGCAATGTTGTGAACTCCTTGGCCAAGCGCATTCTATCTATACTTATATAGAAAGAAGAAGTTGGTGCAAGTCTGTGATGTAATGTCCCGGTATCAGTGACTTCTTATACTATCAGTAGACAATGCCCGGTATCCACTGGAGAGATAAGTCTACTCTGTGTGTTGTAAGGAATTCATCTAGTTGAGATCTTAAACTATTGCAGGTTGAGGAGAGTTTATCTAAATCGATAGCTGGGAGAACTGATTTGGAGTCTGTGAAGATGACAAGTGTTTTGAAGTTTTGAAGGGTTTAGCTGGAAAACAGAAGAGAGGTGTCGCAGTGAGGCTTCTCCATGGCATTTTGTACAAAAAATTATCTGGCAGCGGAATTTCGTGAGAACCGGGAAATGGAGTGGAGTAAGAATAAGACCAAGACACGTCCATGCAGGTCCTATGTCGGGTATTTGTTTGAGTTTGAAAGGAGATGAAATAACCTTGGTGATAATATAATGAATGAATATGAATGACGAATGGATGAATGAATGAATGAATGAATGGGGCTAATGGAATTAGATAAATGTTTGTCGTGGTAATGCGAGGGCGTGTTGGATAAGTA
>NC_088360.1:28596763-28604263 GCF_034508935.2 Berghia stephanieae
ACCAACACACAAACTCTGTGTAACCATGAACTTTTATAGTCTGGTTAATACAGTTTAGTGAGAACAACTCACAAACGCGGATGGCAAAAACAATAACAAAGGCCTGAGTGACGTCATCTTCGAACTATCTATAGACAGTATGCGCTTGGCTAAGAAGCTCATAACATTGCCATCCGGAAGTATAATGGACCAACACACAAAACTAAGTGTATCCATGAACGTTTATCGTCAGGTTAATACAGTTCAGTAAGCATTACTCATAAACGTGGATGGCAAAAAACAATAACAATGACGTCATCTTCGAACTATCTATATCATCCGCACTCTGACAAACATACTTTTTAGATTTTTAACCAGAAAACTCGTCCAGCAAATAGCAATAGATTAACTCACTCAACCCTAGCACCGACTATATCCGTAGTTTACCCGGGTTACTTTTACCCCATGCCTATTTATTACATTTTTCTGAGACAAATTATAGGCGTACTATCAAAGCTAATGTTTTTAATTTTTACGTGTGATAGTTGAATAAAACTATCTATGCACATGCTCATTTTTAATACATTTTTTTTCAATTTTGAAAAGTTGCAAAAATCTCTAGGATTGAGTGAGTTAAAGGATCGGAAATATTGAAATTATATTCTGATTAGAAGGGAATTATCATGTTGTTTTGTTCTGTTTTTAAGGGTTTTACGGCGCTTGCAACACATTTAGGTCATATCAGCGCCAGTAAAAAGGAAGAAAATTGGATAGTCAGAAGTTCTACAATTACAATTAAATTACCCAAGAAAAAGTAAGACAAAGGGGAACTGGGAACAAATAGGGATCAGATGTAGATTCCAAGAGCATAACACCAATGTACTTAGTTTGAAATCACCTACAAGTCTCATCCAGACACAAGCACAAAATCCAACATAGAGGAACACACTCAGATGCTTACATTATACATTGAAAATAAAAATAATAATACACAACAGAGAGATGATTTACAAGGAAAAAATATCATCTCCCAAAACAATAACTATGCATTTTGACTGTTTCCCTCCCAGCTAGGATTCCGGCCAGTGCCAGGACAAAACCAAGTAATCTCATTCCAAGACAAAGACAGAAAGCATGTTGGAAAACAGATACAAGGGGATAGAAGACACAGTATGAACCGAATTATTTTGTGGATTGAAAACATCCAAGAATGGATTCGATTCTTTGTAAAGCCTGGAACTTGGGAAGAGTGGCGAAACGTGGTGAAGTTTGCATCCAAGAGTGACATTATCATCGTCGTCGTGGTCGTCGTCGTCGTCGTCGCCATCCTCGTCATTATCATCATCATCATCATCATCATCATCACCATCATAATCATCATCGTCGTCGTCGTCATCATCCTCATCATCATCATCATCGTCATCATCATCATCATCATCATCATCATCATCATCATCACCATCTTCATCATCATCATCATCATCATCATCATCATCATCATCATCATCATCATCATCATCATCATCACCATCTTCATCATCATCATCATCACCATCTTCATCATCATCATCATCATCACCATCTTCATCATCATCATCATCATCATCATCATCATCATCATCACCATCTTCAATCTTCATCATCATCATCACCATCTTCATCATCATCATCATCATCATCATCATCATCATCATCACCACGACCAGCTTCATCTAATCACCATTATCCACGTTGCTTCATCACCATTTTATCTTTAATACTTTAATAGGAATATAAAAAAGACTAAAAGCCAGACTCCACCCCAGCCACACATACACACACGAACTCCACACACACACAAACATACACACACGAACTCACACACACATACAAACACACACACAGACACACACACACACAAACACACACATACTTTATCACATTCTGTAGTAATTTGTTATAATATTTAAATTACAAATTCTGTATCATGAATAAAGATAATATTAATATCATCATTGACAATCAACTCACCTGACACGACACAGGTATAAAAAAAGTAAAAATCCCACAAAGATGGAATTCATTCATTACACACTAAATTGAATCAACAACATTCCTCTTCAAATGTAATGTTAGGTGGACATTGACAAAACACTTTTAAAACTCCTTTTTGGTGAGAAAATGTTTATTTACTCACTGTACCCATGTGTAAAATGAGTAAAAAAATAAAAGAGCTTTTTTATATAGCGCAATATCCACTAAATATGCTCAATGCGCTTACAAGGGGTCTCTGGTCAACAGCAACATTTAGCATGTAGGACGGGACATGACGCCTGTTAGGCGATATTACAATTTATCGGACAAAGACAACGCTGTTAACGACCAGGTACTCATTTTACACCTGAGTAGGGTGAGAGAATGTGAGTAAAGAGCCTTTTCCAAGGACTCAACTATGCGCAGAGCGGGGCTTGAACACAGGACCTTCCGATCCGAAAACGAGTGTCATACCACTAGGCCACATAGTCGCACAACATTCCTCTTCAAATTTAATGTAAGGTGAACATTGACAAAACACTGTTAAAACTCCTTTTTGGTGAGAAAATGTTTATTTACTCACTGTACCCATGTGTAAAATGGGTAGCTGGCCGTTAACAGCGTAGTCTAGTGAGGCATTGTGGTCTAGTGGTATGACACTCGCTTTCGGATAGAAAGGTCCCGGGTTCGAGCTCGCTCGTTCGGCACATGGTTGAGTCCTTGGAAAAGGCGCTATATTCACATTTTCTCACCATACTCATGTGTAAAATAAGTACCTGACCGTTAATAGCATTATCTTTGTCGGAAAAATTGTATTATCGCCTAACAGGCGTCATGTCTCGTTCTACATGTCACATGTTACTATGTAGGTCAGGGTCCCTTGTAAAGCGCTTTGACCACGTTAGTGGATGTTGCGCTATATAAAAGCTCAAGATTTTTTGTTTGTATAATATTATTTAGTCTGTGTCGAATTTTAAAAAATGGTAAAACACATCGCCTTGCATGTGTCATGTCTTGTTCTACATGTTAAGTGTTGTTCTCTGCTAGTAAAGCGCCTTGAGCATGATTAGTAGATATTGTTCTGAATAAAGCTAAATATTAAGTTTAACTTCAATTGGATTCAGTAGTCTGATGCCACGCCGCCCGGCAACGGCGGCCATCTTGGTTCTAAAGAAAGAAAATCATTACTTTTTATTCTTCAAGCTGGCTAGAACTTTTCATATGTCTTGTGATTAGAATGTGTAAAAGTCAAAACAAGATCAAATTTATGTGTTTTTTTTTTCCCTCTGGATACGCTTTTATACTCGCCGGAGTAATATTTCAGATTGTTCAGATAGTTTAGAGCCAGTGTTGCTAAGTTACCATGCGTCATTAGGAAGGAAGTGACGTTACGACTATTGAATCCTATTATGAAACTTGATATAAAATGCGGCTATGTGTTCTTGTCGTATGACACTAGCTTTCGGATCGGAAGGTCCTGGGTTCGAGCCTCGCTCGGCGCATAATTGAGTCATTGGAAAAGGCTCTTTACTCACATCTCTCATCCTACTCAGGTGTAAAATGAGAACCTGGCCGTTAACAGCGTTGTCTCTGTCGGTTAAAAAAAATTGTATTATCGCATACTATCTATAAACTTTCAAGGTTACACATAGTTTTGTGTGTTGGCCCGGTATACTTCCGGATGCCAATGTTGTGAGCTTCTTAGCCAAGGGCATACTATCTATAAACGTTCAAGGTTACACGTAGTTTTGTGTGCTGGTCCGTTATCCTTCCGGATGGCAATGTTGTGAGCTTCTTAGCCAAGGGCATACTATCTATAACCGTTCAAGTTTACACATAGTTTTGTGCTTTGGTCCGTTATTCTTCCGGATGGCAATGTTGTGAGCTTCTTAGCCAAGCGCATACTACATATACTTTTCCATAGAGTGGTCTCCCATTGAGCTGTTCTTTAACCCATTTGACGACGAAATTAAATTTATTTCCGAACTCGAGACCTACAGGTCCGAAGGCGAGTGTAATAGTCATACATTCATGTCAATAAACCACAAAGTCGATTAAAGTCGAACCTCGCCTGCAAATGTTTAATCCAGGCCTTGTTTTATTGTTAAAAAATTGAGCTTTCATCTAGCGCAATATCCACTAAACGTGCTCAAAGCGCTTTACAAGGGTCCCTCCCTGGCCAACAGCAACACTTAATATGTAGGACGGGACATGACGCCTGTTAGACGATATTATAATTTTTTCGGACAGAGACAACGCTGTTAACGGCCAGGTACTCATTTTACACCTGAGTACGGTGAGATAATGTGAGTAAAGAGCCTTTTCCAAGGACTCAACTATGTGCCGAGCGAGACTCGAACCCAGGAACTTCCGATCCGAAAGCGAGTGTCATACCACAAGACCACATAGCCGCAAATAACATAGCCGGCTATAACAGTCATTACAACTAACAATTCCACACCACCTTAAAGGGTTAATCAAGGCCTTGTTTTACAACAACCAGAACAACTAACATAGTAACCATGACTATGACAGTTGACTGGTAACCTTGACAAACGTTTCGTTATAATTTGCCATCGACAAGAAGCTAACGAAATCTTTCAGTCCTTAACCCTCTATGTCTTTGTTCTTGTTTGCCATGTCATTTCATAGATAGGAAACAGTTTAGTAGTTGTTACCATAGAGAATACAGGACTAGAGATGACAACAGGTAGGAAAACGTCATCAAAAGTGGCTAGTGAGAGGTCGAGCGCCGCCATTTTCTTTTGTATGCAACCAGGGACGCTGTGCGATTTAATAATCAAAGGATGTCTACATGATTGACATGGCCATATAGATGGTATGCACTTGGCTAAGAAGCTCATAACATTGCCATCCGGAAGTATAACGGACGAACACACAAAACTGTGTGTATCCATGAACGTTTATAGTCGGGTTAATACAGTTCAGTGAGCATTACTCATAAACGCGGATGGCAAAAAACAATAACAAAGACCTGAGTGACGTCATCTTTGAACTATCTATAGGGAACTCATTATCTACTTCCCCATAAAGAATCTGAACACGAGAGGTCGAGCGCCGCCATTTTCTTTTTTATGCAACCAAGGACCATTAGCCACTAAAAAGTGGCTGTTGCCTGGTTTGCTCCTAGTAGTCTGTGGTTGTTACGGAACATTGACTTACAGTACAGATACCTGTTTAATATTCATTGCCTTGTTTACATACCTCCTTCTTTTCCTTCTCATCCATCTCATTTTCTTATCTCCTCCATCACGCCCTCCCCCTTATCTCCCCCCCCCCCCCCCCCCCCCCCCCGAGTTTGTTCTCTTCCTTATACAAATTTGCCGTGACGTCAACACTATCCATTCTTTCTACCTCTCATCCTCTTGAACAGGCTTTTCCACCATCATCACCTCTCATCTTCTCCCGCCTCCGCCTCCTCCTTCTTCTTCTTCTTCTTCTTCTTCTTCTCTTCCTTCTCCTAATTTTCCTCCTCTCCCCATTGTCCTCCCTTGTCCTCCTCCTCCTCCCCATCCTCCTCCTTCTCATCATCATCATCATCATCATCACCATCATCATCATCATCATCATCATCATCATCATCATCATCATTGTCATCATCATTATCATCATCATCATCATCATCATCATCATCATCATCATCATCATCATCATCATCATCATCATCATCATCATCTTTGATATCATTGACATTATCTGAACCCTCAATATCAGTCCTCCCTTGTCCTCCTCCTCCTCTCCATCCTCCTCCTCCTCCTCCGCCTCCTCCTCATGATCATCATCATCATCATCGTCATCGTCATCTTTGATATCATTAACATTATCCGAACCCTCAATATATTTGTCTGGTTGCAGTTAATGGACAAACACGTCCTGCAGTTCGAAATCAGCCAATTGCCCATCACGATACATTAACAAAATGTTAACATAGGGTCATGTCTGGGCTACGAGGAGCTCACGCAGCGACCTCTATATGTGATCCTTCGCCTCAAAACGGTATTAAGTCGGGTTGGTTAAAATGTTGAAAATTGAATTTATACTCAGAAATATCAGACTTGTGTTGAGTTTGTATGTTTTATTGAGGAGAATGGATACCATATTTTAGGGTGCTAATTAATGCCAACAGTTTATATTTTTGACCAGTTTAACATTTAATTCGGCTTTTAAGCACATGGTTCGTTCCGACATAATACCGTTTTAAGACGATGGGTCACATATGGTACTATTAATAGACGATGGGTTCAGGTCATATCCGTTATCAACTTCAGTATCAACATTGCCATTTAAAAAATTAAATATAAAAAAAATGGAGCTTTATATAGCGCAATATCCACTAAATGTGCTCAAAGCGCTTTACAAGGGGTCCCTGGTCAACAGCAACATTTAACATGTAGGACGGGACATGCCGCCTGTTAGGCGATAATACAATTTTTCGGACAAAGACAACGCTGTTAACGGCCAGGTACTCATTTTACACCTGAGTACGGTGAGAGAAAGTGAGGAAAGAGCCTTTGCCAAGGACTCAACTGTAATAGATGTGGAAAAGTATTTTTCGAGCCCTAGACACAGACCCGGAGGTTTGTTGTTTTTGTTCGGTTTCTATAATATTAGTATGAAAAGCACAGTAAATAATGCTTGTACATAACCTTAGCAAGACGCCAGCCGACCACAGCATGATTTCCTTCTAATAATACACATAATATCAAACAGAGCCACATACTCACTGCTTAACTTTTAGTTTGGACTAATATTTACTATTTATTAGAATCTAAATCGTCCCGACGCAATACCGCTTTGGGACGATGGGTAACACATGATTTAAAAGGTCACCAACATGAAACATCTTAAAGGAAATGTCTACCACCAACCACCATCGAGCGAAATGCGTTGTTCTGTCGTTGGGCGCCAGAGGCCCAGCACATCTGTCTTCGGCGTTCGATTTCTCTTGTCCGAGTTTCTTGTCGTAGATAGTCTGCCATCCAAGGCTGCGGATACTACTACCGCTGTTAACGGTCGGGAACTTATTTTACACCTGAGTACAGTGAGAGAATGTGTGAGTAAAGAGCCTTCTCCAAGGACTCAACTATGCGCGGAGCGAGGATCGAACCTTCCGGTCCGAAAGCGAGTGTCAAACCACTAGATCATAATATAGGCGCTCAATTTTGTGACTATTCGACTAAAACGGTATTATGACATGTCGGGCGGGGTGAAGCAGGTCTGGGGAACCGTGTTAAGCTCCACGAGAAGTAAAACTCCGCCCCAGCGAGACCGAACGATCGGGCACAATCATCATCCATCACGCCATTTTTAGGGAGCTTCAGCGGCCGAGTGGTTAAAGCAACGCAGCCCAGCTACAAACATTTGTTTAATCTTTATTTATTTATTTATGTATTTATTTATTTTTTTATTTATTTATTTTTTTGTATTGCGTTTTTGTTGTTTTTTGTTTTGTTTTTCTTTCTCTTTGAGCAGGATTATTTACAAATT
>NC_088360.1:28609263-28619263 GCF_034508935.2 Berghia stephanieae
TATTAAATTGATTGATTCAAATGTCCCTCATTTTTCCAAAAACTCTCAAACCTGGGACTTTGCGAGGTCTTCCTTAAGCCCCAGGTTTGAGAGTTTTTTGCCAAGATAAAGGACATTTAAATCGATCCATATTTGAAGGCCGGGTTTTCTGACCCAATTTTTAAATATTTGTCTTTCAAGAGTACGACAGTTAACTGATTAAAACGAATACATTTTATTTGACGCCCATTTCTAAAAAAATTAATTTGTGCTCTGCCAAGTCAACACGGTATTATGACTGTTTAAAATTTAATTCATGGCTGGCCCAATTTTCTTCCAGTCAACGTGTAGATATTTGAAGGTCTGATAACCGAACGCAATTATTATGGGCTTGATTTAAATTCAACGTAGTCGTAAATTAAAAATATCATTTGAGTTAATTTGAAAGCATTACAACAAATCGCCCATAACGATTTGGTGTTCTGCGAGACTTGCAAATAAGTATAGATAGTATGCGCTTGGCTAAGAAGCTCACAACATTGTCATCCGGAAGTATAAGGGATCAACACCCAAAATCTGTCTTAGAACGTTTATAGTCTGGTTAATACAGTTTAGTCAACTTCGATCTATCTATAGAGAGATCGAAGTTGACGTGAATCAGGTCATTGTTATTGTTTCTTGCCATCCGCGTTTATGAGTACTTTTAACTAAACTGTATTAAACAGACTATAAATAAAAAAATGATAAATTCCCTTTATTCATGTCTATTCCAAGGGAAGACTGGAATAACCCAGGCGTTAGCCGCAGTTTAGCCCCGCAAAGTGAGCTAAGGCTAGGTGACTTGCACAAGGCCACACAACGCGGCGTTTAGTCGAACTAGGTACCTTTCGGGTACGAAGCAAAGACCATACTCGCTGAGCCACGCTGTCCTATAAACGTTCAAGGTTACACATAGTTTTTTTGTGTTGGTCCGTCATACTTCCGGATGGCAATGTTGTGAGCTTCTTAGCCAAGCGCATACTATCTATCGATCTATCCAAGACCATCTTTTTCCTTTCTGGAGTGGTTGTGTCTCGATAGACATCAGTTAGATGTCATCTCGTGTCTTGGTTTTGGTTTTATTTCAATTTTTAACTTTTCACCACCCAATATTTATTGAATTAGCTCTCGGAATAATAGGGTAGAGAAGTAGTGACGTCACATATTCTACACTTCCGGTTCCACACTGTTTGAAGTGTGTATGAAACCAGTCCGTCAGATGACTAATAATGAATACGTTACATATTGAATCATAAGTTAACATAACTACGAGTATTTTAGTAGCAGGTTGTATAGGCAGATTCTGAAGATGACGGGACGTCAAAGAGCGAGGATGGATTATCTTTACTGAGGAAAAGCATAGACTATAGATAGTACAATACAACATTATATATCTGTTTCCATGTTTTGAATTTCCATCCTGATAAAACATATGAAAAGTTCATGGTAAAGATTTAAGATGTTACCGATATTCCTTGTTTGAACCACATGGCACGCATCTGACTATATAGACAGAAAAAAGATGACATCACTCTGAACAGGAAGATCAATTACACAAGATGTGTTTCCAGTCCTCTGGAAGAGTGGTTTTACACTTTCAATGATATTGGAACCAGTTTTTTGACTTCATAATTTTTCTATCTCTTGAAGGCAAGTTTATTATTACTTTTACTTTTCTTCAAACTATTCCAAATTCCAAGTGCGCTACGATCAAAGCCGATTGGAATGTTGCATATTAATCAAAATGGTCACTGATCACTGACCAATCAATGACCACACCAATGCTATTGACCAGTGTGGATTATATATAGCAAGAGTGTAATCTGGGCGGGGAATTCCTACCTTGAGGCTTAGATGTGACCCTTCGCCTCAAAGCGGTATTAAGTCGGGATGGTTAATATGTTGAAAATTGAATTTATAGCCAGAAATATCAGACTTGTGTTGAGTTTGTATGTTTTTTTGAAGAGAATGGATACCATATTTTAGGGTGTGAATGCCAACAGTTTATATTTTTGACCAGTTTTAACATTAGATTCGGCTTTTAAGCATCTGGTTCGTTCCGGCATAATACCATTTTGAGACGATGGGTCACATGTTGTGCGTGGTCACTCAAAGTAATACTAAGCTGGTAGAAGCTGTCGACTGTAAAAAGTAATAAAACTATAGCTTTGTGGTCACTCGATAAGGATTTCTGTCGATACGGTCTGGAACAAAGGGTAACAGGACGTAATCTATTGACGGCATACATTTAACTATAATACTCACGTGTTCTGCACGCCAGATCAATTGTACCAACACACAAATCAATGTTTAATCTTTGACATTTGAAGTAATATTGTTGAAAGAATCTAATGAGAACTAATAAACCAACTTTGTGTAACCTTTTACATCTGAAATATTGTAGAGATCATCTAATGAGAACATTTCCCATAACTGTGGTTGGTGATCTAAAAACAAAAATCATAGTCATAGAGCGGAGTGACGTCAACCATATTCATGCTTTCTGCGAATCTAACCATGCTGGAATACAGCGGGTGTTCGATCCTTCTATTCTACGGCGAGATTAATGAGCCTACGTGTGTCGAGTGATCATTTTTCTCGAATTAATAATAATAATATGTGCGGCTATGTGGTCAAGTGGTATGACACTCGCTTTCAGATCGGAAGGTCCTGGGTTCGAGCCTAGCTCGACGCATAGTTGAGTCCTTGGAAAAGACTCTCTACTCACATTCTCTCACCATACTCAGGTTTAAAATGAGTACCTGGCCGTTAACAGCGTTGTCTCTGTCCAAAAAAAATGTATTATCGTCTAACAGGCGTCATGCATCGTCCAACATGTTAAATGTTGCTGTTGGCTAGGGACCCCTTGTAAAGCGCTTTGAGCACGTTTAGTGGATATCGCGCTATATAAAAGCTCAATTTTTTTTTTAGTCTAACTTCAGACTTAATATATAAAATATTGTGCCAGTAATGACCCAAGTCCATTGGAATGCGGCTAATGAATCAAACTGACCACTCTGACCACTAAATACCAGAGACCGCACAAATGTCCATTTATGGATTATAACAATCATAGTATATTCTGGGTGGGGAGAATTCGCCCCTCAGGGCATCATTAGCTCCATAAACAGTCTCGAGTTCTAAGCTCGGGGTATATAATTTTGCGATTACTCCCAACAAGATTTCTGCCGATACGTTCCCGACTGAAAAGAAATAGGGGCGGAATCTTAATCGGAATTTAATCACCTGGGAATGTCGGCGATTCTTTTGATCTTTTAACGGCCAGATTAAATTAGCCCGTGTTTGTCAAGAAGACGTAATTGTGACCAATTGTCTCAAAACGGTATTACTTCGGGGTAAAACACGATAAAAAGGGGACTCTAAAGTATAAAATGACTAGAAATATGAAAGTTAAGTTTTAGACATTAAAAGATGTATAGAAGGAATGAAATTGACATCACTCAGCTCTTTGTTATTGTTTTTAGCCAACCATTTTTTATGAGTAGTTCTCACTAAATTTTATTAATCAGAGTTTAAACAATCATGGCTACACACAGTTTTGTGTGTTGGTCCGTTATACTTCCGGATGGCAATGTTGTGAGCTTCTTAGCCAAGCGCATACTATATATTTTTCTAATGGTGGTCGCCTCCTTATTCTTTTGACACAATACACTTCAACAGTCGTAGCGTCACTTCCCTCGTAATGACGCATGGTAACTTAATAACTGGCTCTAAACTATCGAAACAATGGCGGACGCCCTATGAAATATTTCTCCGACGAGCATAAAAGCGTATCCAGAGGGTAAAAAAAAAAACATTATAAATCTGATCATGTTTTGAATTTTACACAATCTGATCACAAGACATATGAAAAGTTCTAGCCAGTATGAAGAATAAAAAGTACCGATTTTCTTTGTTTAGAACCACGATGGCCGCCGTTGCTGGGCGACGTGATATCAGACAATTGAATCCAATTGGATACAATAGTCTGATGTCACGCCGCCTGGCAACGGCGGCCATCTTGGTTCTAACCAAAGAAAATCATTACTTTTTATTCTTCAAGCTGGCTAGAACTTTTCATATGTCTTGTGATCAGAATGTGTAAAAGTCAAAACAAGATCAAATTTATGGTTTTTTTTTTCACTCTGGATACGCTTTTATGCTCGCCGGAGAAATATTTCATAGGGCGTCCGCCATTGTTCCGATAGTTTAGAGCCAGTGTTACTAAGTTACCATGCGTCATTAGGAAGGAAGTGACGTTACGACTAGTGAATCCAATTGGCCAGTAAGTAACAGGCAATGCTTGAGTTTACGAAGGCTACGGTTGATTGCAGTACAAATGATTGTGATTGCTTACGATTGGTTGATAATCCACGTTTATCAAATGTTTTGGGGGATTTATTATTTAATGGACATTAAACGTTTCAGATATTTGGATTAGAGTAATAATCTAGCGGGCGTTCATTCTTGTATGCGTTAGATTATTTTCAGTGACAAATAGATCAGCCCTCTCCCAAGTTGCCTTTGGTCGTCATTGATAAATAAAAACAATAGAACCGAGACTGGCGATTACTGCATGGAGCCTGCTATGACTATGATTAATTCCCCGACAATGCCTAAGCATGAGGTTAATAAACACCTAGATAACCACGCCCATCGGACAGTCGTCACAATGTAAACAATGGCAGTAACACGCTTCAACAGTCGTAACGTCACTTCCCTCGTAAAGACGCATGGTAACTTAGTAACTGGTTCTAAACTATCGAAACAATGGCGGACGCCCTTATGAAATATTTCTCAGACAAGCATAAAAGCATATCCAGAGGGGAAAAAAGACATTATAAATCTGATCATGTTTTGACTTTTACACATTCTGATCACATGACATATGAAAAGTTCTAGCCAGTATGAAGAATAAAAAGTACCGATTTTCTTTGTTTAGAACCACAGTGGCCGCCGTTGCTGGGCGACGTGACATCAGACTTGAATCCAATAGGTAAATATAGCGAACTTCACGTTTACTATCGATGGCATTTGTCTAAGTAAAATGCCCACTGTTTTACCCCTTGACGAAAAGAACCAACACTGAAAACTATGTCTAAATTTAAACGTTTATAATAATATTATGATCGAAAAAATCGTGTGATATCTAGTCACCCATTAGGCGGTATAAAAATAACAACAATGGTCAGAGAGAGAGAGGTAGATATCATTCACGGTATTGTTTATAAACAGCCAACTATGTTTGTCCGAACACGTGTGAAGATGTGTCACAAATTCCATGTCTTGATTGGTCAAAAACCGACTGGTCAATAAAGCACAAGCTTCACAATCAAAGGTATCGATACCGGGTGTAGTCGACTTTTTTTTCTGACCCCTGTCCACCTAGTCCACCCATCACAGACATGTCAACTATATATATCACTTTTATTCTTATATAATAGGCTTCAACAGTCGTGACGTCACTTCCCCCGTAATGACGATTGTAACTTAGTAACTGGCTCTAAACTATTGGAAAAGTGGCGGACGCCCTTATGAAATACTTCTCCGACGAGCATAAAAGTGTATCCAGAGGAGAAAAATATGATTTTGGGGGAGAAAAGATATGAGAAAATTAGATTTTGGAGAAAACAGGATAATCTATTTTAGGTGGTTGAAGTTCGTTGGTAAGTCTGCCAAAGTGATTGGGTAGCTGGGTCTATTAATTCTGGTTGAAGGTAGTTTGCGATTATTAGGCGTTCTATTCAAAAACTAGCAAACGGTGCGGCTATGTGGTCTAGTGGTATGACACTCGCTTTCGGATCGGAAGGTCCTGGGTTCGAGCCTCGCTCGGCGCATAGTTGAGTCCTTGGAAAAGACTCTTTACTCACATTCTCTCACCGTACTTAGGTGTAAAATGAGTACCTGGCCGTTAACAGCGTTGTCTTTGTCCGAAAAATTGTAATATCGCCTAACAGGCGTCATGTCTCGTCCTACATGTTAAATGTTGCTGTTGACCAGGAGCCCTTGTAAAGCGCATTGAGCACGTTAAGTGGATATTGCGCTATATAAATGCTCAATTTATTGTCCGTGTAACATTTTAGTAACTGGAATAAAATCTGGTATTTTATCTTATGGCGTCAGAAGAACCATTAGGCCGACCAGCAGTCACATTCAAACCCAGACGTCATGGCACAAGACCGAAGGGCTAGAGCTCAGGTGGTCGCTGGTTCGGATAAGTAAGTAAGTAAATCCAGCAGGTAAACGGTAGGTGTGTAGGTGGAATTAGGTATCCAACGTGAATATGATTTGAAAAAAACAAAACAACAAAAAAAAACCCGACTATTTAAAGACCGCCCAAAGACGTCCAGATGCTTAAAGAGGCTTATGATTATTACCAAGGTAGCAAATGATATTTAAATTTACTATCACTGCTGAACACGCGCATAAATATCTTAATAGCCACGCCCGCGCACATACAAGTATATTATATATATATTTATATTATATATATATATATATATATATATATATATATATATATATATATATATATATATATATATAAATATATATATATATATATATATATATATATATATATTATATATATATATATACATATATATATATTATTTTTTTTTTTAAGAAGGAAGAAGAAAAAAAAAGATACCCGTCTATCTAATTGGTGAACACACAACGGTCGACAAAACACAAAACACATACGACGCAGAGATTGGCCTGAATAGTTCAAGCCTCTCCTATTAAATTTAATGTCTCAGGCAGGCACGATTGGGTAGGTGGGTGTTGTTACTTCATGTCTGAAGGTACGTCACGTTGTTTGTAAATCCACTTAAGCAATAATTGTTACCGTGCGGTTCGCGTCATTAAAGCCAGTTTAACATGGGAGTTTTTATTCCTTTTCTTTTTTCAGTTTCTTTTTCCTACTTCAATTTTCTTCTTAGGTTTTAAAAAGAAAGTGGATTAGATCTAGTATTATTTTCACCGACTCGAGAGCGGTTGGTGGGTGATCTAGTGTCTAGACACCAGGGTTGTAACCTGTGTGTTGAAGGTTTGAGTCCTGCTATGGGCGGTGTAATGGTTGAGTCATTGGGGGAAAAAAATGCTATCAAATTCAATCTTCTCACATACTCCACCCAAATGTATAATGAGTTCGAGCGTAGCCATCGTTATGTTATATAGCCTGATACTGAAATCCAAAAGGACTGGCAGTTTGACGTCATTTTTTGGTTTTTGCACCGCCTAGTGAGTTGTCGTTAGTAGTGCTCATGGAAAAAAGTTATTTCATTGGTTGAACTATTGAATACAACTCACGATTTGTTTTCTTTTGTGGCAAAAGACTGGCATTTTGGCGTCATTTTTTTGGTCAGTGTCAGGCCATAACTTTACGAAGGCCACGGTTCTAGCCGGTATCAGCGGTACGGGGTTGTCCAAAAATAAAGATAAAAAAGAAACAAGAAAGTGCCTTGCAGTCTGCATGTCTCATTCTCCATGTTATGTGCTGTTGTTGGATTGATTTGGGACACCTTATTGATGCTTTGAGACTTATTATAATACTCACCTGTTCAGCCTGTCGGATGAATCGTACCATCACACAAAACTATGCGCAGCTTTTATAGATAGTATGCAGATGACGTCACTCAGGCCTTTGTTATTGTTTTTGCCATCCGCGTTTGTGAGTTGTTCTCACTAAACTGTATTAACCAGACTATAATAGTTCATGGTTACACAGAGTTTGTGTGTTGGTCCGTTATACTTCCGGATGGCAATGTTGTGAACTCCTTGGCCAAGCGCATTCTATCAATTAGAAGGACTCAAGAGAAATAGCCACCCAACTGTCCGTATAAAGACAATAACAATGAGCTGATTGACGTCATCTACATTCTTTCTATGAAGCGAATTGACCATATCATTTAATGACTATTTCGCTATAGATAGTATGCGCTCTGCTAATAAGCTCACAACATTGCCATCAGGAAGTATAACGGACAAACACACAAAACTATGTGTAACCATGAACTTTTATAGTCTGATTCATACAGTGTAGTGAGAAGTACTCATAAACGCGGATGGCAAAAACTAATAACAAAGACCAGAGTGATGTCATCTTCGAACTATCTATAGATAGTTCGAAGATGACGTCACTCAGGTCTTTGTTATTGTTTTTTGCCATCCGCGTTTATGAGTAATGCTCACTGAACTGTTTTAACCCGACTATAAACGTTCATGGATACACACAGTTTTGTGTCTTGGTCCGTTATACTTCCGGATGGCAATGTTATGAGCTTTTTAGACAAGCGCATACTATCTATATAATAAAAGAGTTACAATAATATGTTCTATCGATATCAGAAAATGTCGGTCGTGTCATGATCTATGTCCCTTCTTTTTCGTGTTCCGTCGTGTCATAGTTAAATTTGTCTTGTCTGCCTTTAGAAAGGTGTTTGTTTACCTTGACAACTCGCCATGTCTACGGTTGCTCGAGATCGTGGAGTCTGCTACTCTGCAGTGGTTTGACAAAAACACATTTTTCTATATTTTGTGAGAGATACAGAGAGAGAGAGAGAGAGAGAGAGAGAGAGAGAGAGAGGGGGGGGGTTATTTAATATAGGGTTGAATAAAAAAAATCGACAGGTGGGGGAGGGAGAAAGTGAAAGAGAGAGGTTGGGTGGAGAAAGACAGATACAGAGCAGAGAGAGAGAGAGAGAGAGAGAGAGAGAGAGAGAGAGAGATAGAGAGAAAGAGAGATCACTAAAGATATGGTTAAGAGAAAGATAGAAACAGAGAGAGAGAGGAGAGAGAACAAGAGAAAGAGAGAGAAATAAAGAGAGAGAGAGAGGAGAAAGAACAAGAGAAAGAGAGAGAAATAAAGAGAGAGGAGAGAGAGAGAGAGAGAGAGAGAGAGAGAGAGAGAGAGAGAGAGAGGGAGGAGGTAACCATAATGATTATAACAGCGATAAGATAAATAATGTTATGAAAACTTCCCCGTACCATGGTATCTTTTCCAACACGCCATCCTCTCTCTCTCTCTCTCTCTCTCTCTCTCTCTCTCTCTCTCTCTCTCTCTCCCTCCACATCCTCTCCAAATCCTCCCAGCTTCTTTACCGTTATCCCTCACTAGAGTGCAAACTTTGGCAGTCCTTGATAGAACGTTGCGTTACGTACTTGGCCCGACAAACCAAACGATTTTAGACGGAAACAGAACCTTGAGACTATTTCATCTACCGTAGGTTTACACAAGAAGCACTTTAAGCGTTTCAATCTTACTATTTTCGGATACATCAAGTCGCTTGTAACAACACCACGTGACCGCAGTGTGTGGTCTTTAACATAATTTATGAACGTTTAGGGAATGGTTGAAATTTACGTCAATTTGTTCACTTTTTTTTACCGGGTTATTTTTCTTTCTTTCATTTTATTTATTTATTTATTTATTTATTTATTTATTTATTTATTTATTTATTTATTTATTTATTTATTTCATTTTTTTGTTTTATATCTATCTATTTATTATTTGTTTATTTATTTGTGGCAGAAAGTACTTTGCAATAGACAAGATTCCTATCCAAAGGGTAACAAGCAATTGCTATTTTCCGTTTCACGCTATAGAAACCGAGTTAAACTCCGGCTACATTGGTCTAATGGATCTGAGGGACTACTTTATTTATTTATTTATTTGTTTATTTATTTATTTATTTATTTATACATGTATTTTTTTTTTGTGACCAGGAATGTGCAATGAATGATATGCGACCTATCGTCTCACGCTACACTATAACAAAGAAAGTATTGGACTGGAACCCCCAACATTTTTTTTTAAAATGAGCATGCATACAGTAGTGCAATTTCGACTAAACGTGCTTAAAGAAATCTCAAACCAATACATGTTGAGCGAGCCATGATCCTTGGAAAGCAATATCACAATTCCCCCCCCCCCCCCCCCCCCCCCCCCCCCCCCCCCCCCCCCTTTTTTTTTTTTTTT
>NC_088360.1:28624263-28625805 GCF_034508935.2 Berghia stephanieae
AGTACTACTACTACTATTACTATTACTGTGTAACCATGAACTTTTATCGCCTGGTTAATACAGTTTAGTGAGAACAACTCACAAATGCTGATGGCAAAAACAATAACAAAGGCCTGAGTGACGTCATCTGCATACTATCTATAAGTTAAAAATGACTACGTTCTGTAGCGGTAGTAGGTTTCTACCCAGTGGGGTTCCTAGACCCATGTGGAACCCCCTAATGGGACGCCAGTATCCAGGGGAGTTAGATGGACGTCTGAGAAAAACCAGAAACATACGCGCCATTAATAACGATTCTGGCCGTGAATAATAATGAATATAGATCGTGTTTTCGACTGGTTCCGTTAGTAGATAGATGCCAACCTGTCAAATAATGGAAATTGATAATTCATGTTATTATAAACAAAAGTATTTCATTCATTCTCTATAGATAGAATGCGCTTGGCCAAGGAGTTCACAACATTGCCATCCGGAAGTATAACGGACCAAACACACAAACTCTGTGTAACCATGAACTTTTATAGTCTGGTTAAGACAGTTTAGTGAGAACAACTCACAAACGCGGATGGCAAAAACAATAACAAAGGCCTGAGTGACGTCATCTTCGAACTATCTATATCTACATATGTATATATAATTGTGTATGTATGCATGCCTCTCAATTGAATCAATTACATTTACACGAATTTACATTTAACACATTATAATGTGCTTTATGCGCAATAGTAATATATTATGTAGATATTTATAATATGTATTGATTTTTATGTTCTTTTATTTGCTTACCTATTTTTCCACATCCCACAAACATACTTGTAACCCGTTTGCGCTTTTGTTATAATTATTATTATTTATTATTATATCATCATCATCATCATCATCATCATCATCATCATCATTCATCATCTTCATCATCATCATCATCATCATCATCAACATCGTCATCATCATCATCATCATCAACATCTCATCATCATCATATCATCCATTCATCATCATCATCATCATCATCATCACTCATATCATCATCATCATCATCATCATCATCATCATCATCATCATCATCACTCATCATCATCATCATCATTCATCATCATCATCATCATATCATCATCATCATCCATCATCATCATCATCATCATCATCATCATCATCATCATACATCATCATCATCATCACATCATCATCCATTCATCATCATCATCATCATCATCATCATCATCACTCATCATCATCATCATCATCATCATCATCATCATCATCATCATCACATCATCATCATCATCATCACACATCATCCATCATCATCATCATCATCATCATCACATCATCATCATCATCATCACATCACAATCATCATCATCATACATCATCATCATCATCCATCACATCATCATCATCATCATCATCATCATCATCATCTCATCATCATCATCATCCTCTCTATCATCATCATCTCACATCATAATCACCATCATCTCATCATCATCATCATCATCACATCATCATCATCATCATCATCACTCCTCCTCCATCATCATC
>NC_088360.1:28625905-28632000 GCF_034508935.2 Berghia stephanieae
AAATAAAAAAAAAAAAATTAAAAAAAAAAAAAAAAAAAAAAAAAAAAAAAAAAAAAAAAAAAAAAAAAAAAACAAAAAAAAAAAAAAAAAAAAAAAACCAAAAAAAAAAAAAAAAACACCCCCCCCCCCCCCCCCCCCCCCCAAAAAAAAAAAAAAAAAAAAAAAAAAAAAAAAAAAAAAAAAAAAAAAACCCAAAAAGACAAAAAAAAAAAAAAAAAACAAAAAAAAAAAAAAAAAAAAAAAACCCAAAAAAAAAAAAAAAAAAAAAAAAAAAAAAAGAAAAAAAAAAAAAAAAAAAAAAAAAAAAAAAAAAAAAAAGAAAAAAAAAAAAAAGAAAAAAACCCAAAAAACCCAGAAAAACAAAATTTGTGTGCCCCTTTTCCCCTCTCAGTCTGAGGGTTGTGGAGGTGTAAAAACTATAAATCAAATTTGGGATTTTTTTAAAAAAAAAAAATGTTTTTTTTAAATAATTTGACATCGAAATTTTTTGGAGTTGACAAATTTAATGTGGGTGGATAATGCTTTATATTATAAATAAAAAAAATTTCTCTTTTTGAAAAAAAAAAAAAAAAATTTGGGGACAAGCTGTTTTGATTTTTTGGGGTTTGGGGTTTGTGTGTTTTTGGGGGTGTGGGGGTGTGTGTGTGTGTGTGTGTGTGTGTGTGGGGTGAAGTGTGAATACAAAATATTTATTTGGTTTGTGAAGTTCGAAAACCCTTGACATCTTTAATATAGGTTTAGTCTACAGGAAGTCAGCCCAAAAAACCCCGTAAACAATTTCATGTGACCTATTTAATCATTCATACCTTTTTTTATTTACATTTAAATTAGTTTTAAAATTTTTAACTTTTTTGGGATTTTTTGTTTTTGAATATCATTTGTAACCCCTTTTAAATTCAAAAAAACTCTCCATTTATGTTTTTATTCAAATTTTGTGCGTTCCCCGGGTTTTAACGTTTAGTTTTTTTGGTGGTGTCCTCAGGATGGTGTCCTCAGGGGGGTGTCCTCGGGTGGGGTCCTCTTTGGGGGTGTCCTAGTTTTGGTGTCCTCAGGGGGGTGTGGGTAAAGGGGGGTGCCCTCGGGGTGGGGGCCCCCCGGAGGGTGTCCTCAGGGGGGGGGTCCTCCTGTGGTTTTCCTCGGGTGGATCCCGGGGTGGTGTCCCGGGTGGTGCCCCCTCGGGGTGGGGGTCCTCAGGTGGTGTCCTCAGGTGGTGTCCTAAGGGTAGCAAATTTTTTGGTTACTGTCCAACAATCCAACGTTTCAGATATTAAATAAAAAAAGGTTACCTCTTTGGGCCCCGTAAGAGCCTACCCTTTTTTAATATATATATTGTGCCCTGTTTTTAAAAAGACCTGGATTTGAACCCCAAATTCAAATGAAACCAAAGGGGAAAGAGATCTTTTTTTTGGGAAAATTTGGGCCAATGTATTGTTGAAAATTGTCGTGGGGGTATGTTGGTGGTGATGCCCGAAAAAGATAAATGATGATGATGATAAATGATATGAGGGATGAGTTTGATGATAAATGATGATGATGATAATAATGAAAATGTTTAATGATAAAAGAGATGATGATATGATGATGATGATATGATATGACGACGACGATGATGATTATCATTATTGCTGTTGTTTGTGCGTTTTTTACAATGTGTAATAAACGTCATCCACACTGCACCCCTTCTCAAGTCCAATAGTATCATATAAAAAAACCAAAGCAAAAGAATTTTTTGTTTTGGCGGTTCCAAGAGACAAAGGACAACAACATTTTGTAGGCTGTTTATGTTTTTTGTTTTTTTTTTTAATGCTTTTTCTTCTTTTTTTTTTTTTTTTGTATTGTATTTTTTTAAATTTTTTTTATTATTTAAGTTCTAGGCTTTCTCTGTGTGTGATCTCAACTCCTATAACCACCCAAGGGGCGTTTCGTCGTCATCATTAATTAAAACCCTTTTGGCGTCATTTCCTGTAAAAATAAATGGAGTTCCCCCCCTTTTTTTATGTCTCCCTTTTGGGAAAAATTTTTTTTTGTTTTTTTTTTTCTTTCCCCCAAAAAATTTTTTTTTTCGACATTTTATTTTTTATCTTTTCCTTTCCCTAGGCTCTTTTATTTTTTTAAAAAAAAAATTTTAATAAAGGAATTTTAAAGTCTTTTCTTTTCCCCCACTTTTTTAATTTCGTGGGGTTTCCCCTTTTTTTATTGGTATCGTTGGGCCCCAAAAAAAAAAAAAAACACAATTTTATTACTTTTTTTTTTTTATTTTATTATTTTTTATTTTAAAATTTTTTATTATTTTTAAATTTTTTATTTTTTATTATTATTATTATTTTTATTATTAAAAATTATTTTAAAATTTTTTTTATTTTTTTATTATTATTTTTATTTTTTATTATTTTTTTTATTATTTTTTATTATTTTTATTTTTAAATTTTTATTATTTTTATTATTATTATTTTTTTTATTTTTTATTTTAAAATTTTTTTATATCCCCCAAAAACCCAAAAAAATAGGGGCCCCTTTACAAAAAATTTTTTTTTTTTTTTGTATCACTTATGTTCATTCATCCCAAATAAAAAAACACTAAAAAAGTCACACACATGTTTTTCTTTTTTTTGGGTTTTTTTTTTGTCCCCCCCCTATGTCCCCCAATTATTTTGGGGCTGAAAAACCCCAAAAATTTTTTTTTGGTAAATTGATGTGAGGGAAAAAAAAATTTTTTAAAAAAAAAAAGTCCAAAACCCCCCACGGGGGTTTTCCCGGGCCCAAAAAGCAACATTTACCCCTTAAAAGGGGGGCATAAAATTTGGTTTTTTCGAAAATTCCCCAATTTTTTTGGAAAAGACTTTTTGTTTTAAAGGCCGGGGACAAATTTTTAAAAACCTGGGGAAAAGGGGAGGAATTTGAGAAAGAGCCTTTTTTTCCCAAGGAATAAAATCGCGCCGGGGGGGGGGCCCAAACCCCGGGGCCAACCGACCCGGGGAAACAAAATTCAAAACCACAGACCACATAGCCGCACAATTACTCTCAAACTAACGCAAACTACATGACAGCATGTCCGTTACAACATTGTTAAATCAAGTCCATAGTTTTTCGTTCCGTTACGACCATACTAAATAAGAGTTAAATAATAATTAAATTTTTTGCATACCACCCCCCCACCCCCTTCCCCGGCCCCCGTCCCTTCGGAGTTGAACGAATTTCCTGAAGACTCTTACAGGAAGAAAAGTCCAAAAGTATTGTATTAGCGCCCCAACCCTCGCTGTCCAGCTTCGTGGTCTTGTGGTATGACCCGTGGGTACCTGGTTAGAATTCTGCTCCGAGAGACACAAAGTAGAGTCCTTAGAAAAGGCTCTTTTGGCTTTTTACTCCATGGGACATAATTGTAAATTAACTTCTTACATGCGTTATTCTCTCGTCTTACATGTTAGGTGTTGCTGTTGGCTGGAGATCTCTTTTAACCCTGTCCTTACCAGCCATTTTCAGATTTTCCACAATCCTTCACACCCGACTAACACAAAAATATTTTGTTTTGTCGCTCAAAACCATGGCAGTAAAGTTCTTCTGATGCATAATTAACTTTAGAACAAAACATACTCTACAACACACGTTCATTGTCTTTAAATTTTATGATGATAAGAGAAATATGAATAAGAAAAATGTTGGTTGTATCGTAACGAAAGTGACGATTTTCCTATCGTTTGTAAGGAGGGTATAAAGCTCTTTGAGTACGTTTAGTGGATATTGCGCTAATTAAATCTCAAATTAATTTGTTTTGTTGTGCTTGTTGTTTTTGTTTCTCTTTTCTCTCTATAAAGTCAAATCTATCCAAAGCCAACAGAATCGGCTTTACGTATTTTAGGACACTTTTGCAACTAATGAATATTTATTGGGGTTTTTTTTTATTTATTTTTTGTATCGTACTCATTGTTTCATTTTCGCTCTTTATAACAAACTAACTGTTACATTAACCTTTGTTCTAGAACCCTGTACATTGACCAATATTTTTATTATCTGCAACAGCAGTCGTAATTAAATCAGAAGCGTAATGGAATATCTGGGCCAGCGATACATGAAAGTGGCCCACGGCCTCAATCGCCCGATCTGTCATGGAATAATAAATGACTCCACGACCAGAAAATTCCAGTTTTGTCTTCTTTGGAAAAGCGAAATGATCATAATTTCGTATTGAAGACGGAAGTATCTCTAATGGATCTTGACACACGTGACCTACATTGTTGCAATCTGACCAATCAGTGAACAGAATTTCTTCATGGCACAGAAAGAAAGAGATGGGGTTACAAGACCTTGTTTTTCAACGCTGTGCTAGTCTTGCTCGCCACTTGTCTTACCTGCAAAACTGTCCATTATGATTATGAAACTAGAATAACTGTATCTTAAATCATGTGGTGTGCGGCTATGTGGTCCTATGGTATGACACTCGCTTTCGGATCGGAAGGTCCTGAGTTCGAGCCTCGCTCGGTGCATAGTTGAGTCCTTGGAAAATGCTCTTTACTCATAAATTCTCTCATCGTTCTCAGGTTTTAAAAAATGAGTATCTGGTCGTTAACAGCGTTGTCTCTGTCGGAAAAAAAAATTTGTAATCTCGCCTAACAGGCGTTATGTCTGGTTCTACAAGTTACGTGTTACTTTTGGTCAGCGACCCTTTGTATAGCGCTTTGAGCACGTTTAGGGACATTGCGCTATATAAAAGCTCAAAAGCTCAAGTTGCTGATGTTGTTGTAGTTATTGTTGTTGCTGTTATTGACGTCGTCATTGAAGTTGTTGTTATAATTTGTTCAGAAATCTTATATACTATGATGGTCATGAACCAGAAAAGGCTTAATCAAACTCTTTGAATCTTGAATCTATAAATTTGATCGTACTTTGCAAATATAGATAGAACGAAGATGACGTCACTCAGGTCTTTATTATTGTTTATTTTTGCCATCCGCGTTTATGAGTAATTCTCACTAAACTGAATTAACCTGACTATAAACGATCATGGTTACACACAGTTTTGTGTGTTGGTCCGTTATAGAGAGTATGCGCTTGGCTAAGAAGCTCATAACATTGCCATCCGGAAGTATAACGGACCAACACACAAAACTGTGTGTATCCATGAACGTTTATAGCCAGGTTAATACAGTTCAGTGAGCATTACTCATAAACGCGGATGGCAAAAAACAATAACAAAGACCTGAGTGACGTCACCTGCATTCTATCTATAGATAGAACGAAGATGACGTCACTCAGGTCTTTATTATTGTTTATTTTTGCCATCCGCGTTTATGAGTAAGTCTCACTCAACTGTATTAACCTGGCTATAAACGATCATGGTTACACACAGTTTTGTGTGTTGGCCCGTTATACTTCCGGATGGCAATGTTGTGAACTCCTCAGTCAAGCGCATACTATCTATAGAATAAATTATGATGACGCCACTCTGCTATTTATTATTCCCCTTTTTTTTTCTTATAGACGCTAGTTCTGTGCCTCTAACAGTCTAAATAAACTTTTAAGATAACACATATTACATAGTTTCGTGTGTTTGCACGATTCATCTTGCAGGCAGAACAGTTGAGTATTTTACTTTAATGCTTATCATTCATTCAGGTCACGTGACTCTGCTGGGGTGATCTAATTATTATTGAAAGCTGAGTTTATAGTAGAATATAATATATGAATCGTTTAGGTAGTATACTCACACTATCCGCCCGCCGGATAGTAAGTACAAACCCACAAAACTGTATGCAACCTTAAACTTTTATAGATAGAACGAAGATGAAGTCACTCAAGTCTTTGTTATTGTTTATTGCCATCCGCGTTTATGAAACGGGTATGTGTGTAAAGTGCCTTACCTAAGGGCTCATCCTCGGGGATCAGAATTTTCCACGATCACTGTTACTGGAAATCGTGGTACACACAATGAAAGAAAATAAGTTAATCTTCCTTATCTCTTTATTCAATATCAAGTAAAAAGAAAGGAGATAGAAAGTGAACATTTCTTTGTCATGACTGGGCTTTGTGTGAAATAGTCGATCGATATCGGACTACTTAAGTACTTACTCAATATCGATCGACGCTTAGTACTCCATTTA
>NC_088360.1:28632099-28634599 GCF_034508935.2 Berghia stephanieae
ATGATTTAAGATACAGTTATTCTAGTTTCATAATCATAATGGACAGTTTTGCAGGTAAGACAAGTGGCGAGCAAGACTAGCACAGCGTTGAAAAACAAGGTCATGGTAACCCCATCTCTTTCTTTCTGTGCCATGAAGAAATTCTGTTCACTGATTGGTCAGATTGCAACAATGTAGGTCACATGTGTCAAGATCCATTAGAGATACTTCCGTCTTCAATACGAAATTATGATCATTTCGCTTTTCCAAAGAAGACAAAACCTGGAATTTTCTGGTCGTGGAGTCATTTATTATTCCATGACAGATGGGCGATTGAGGCCGTGGGCCACTTTCATGTATCGCTGGCCCAGATATTCCAGTACGCTTTTGATTTAATTTACGACTGCTGTTGCAAATAATAATATGGTCTAATGTCAAGGTTCTGGAACAGGGATGAATGTAACAGTTAGTTGTTATAAAGAACGAAATGAAATAATGAGTACGAGACGAAAAATAAATAAATAAAAACCCCAATAAATATTCATTAGTTGCAAAAGTGTCTTAAAATACGTAAAGCCGATTCTGTTGGCTTTGGATAGATTTGACTTTATAGAGAGAAAAGAGAAACAAAAACAAAAACAACAACAACATCAAAACTAATTTGAGATTTAATTAGCGCAATATCCACTAAACGTACTCAAAGAGCTTTAACCCTCTCCTTACAAACCATAGGAAAATCGTCACATTCGTTACATCCAACATTTTTCTTATTCATATTTCGCTTATACATCATAAAATTTAAAGAAAATGAACAGTGTGTTGTAGAGTATGTTTTGCTAAAGTAATTATGCATCAGAAGAACTTTACTGCCATGGTTTTGAGCGACAAAACAAAATATTTTTGTGTTAGTCGGGTGTGAAGGTTTGTGGAAAATTCTGAAAATGGCTGGTAAGGACAGGGTTAAAAGAGATCTCCAGCCAACAGCAACACCTAACATGTAAGACGAGAGATAACGCATGTAAGAAGTTATTACAATTATGTCCCATGGAGTAAAAAGCCAAAGAGCCTTTTCTAAGGACTCTACTTTGTGTCTCTCGGAGCAGAATTCTAACCAGGTACCCACGGGTCATACCACAAGACCACGAAGCTGGACAGCGAGGGTTGGGGCGCTAATACAATACTTTTGGACTTTTCTCCTGTAAGAGTCTTCAGGATAATTCGTTCAACTCCGAAAGGACGGGGGCCGGGGAAGGGGGTGGGGGTGGTATGCAAAATAATTTAATTATTATTTAACTCTTATTTAGTATGGTCGTAACGGAACGAAACTATGGACTTGATTTAACAATGTTGTAATGGACATGCTGTTATGTAGTTTGCATTAGTTTGAGAGTATATTGTGCGGCTATGTGGTCTAGTGGTATGACACTCGCTTTCGGATCGGATGGTCCTGGGTTCGAGCCTCGCGCTCGGCGCAGAGTTGAGTCCTTGGAAAAGGCTCTTTACTCACATTCTCTCACAGTACTCAGGTGTAAAATTAGTACCTGGCCGTTAACAGATGTCTTTGTCCGAAAAATTGTAATATCGCATAACAGACGTCATGTCCCGTCCTATAAGCTAAATGTTGCTGTTGGCCAGGGACCCCTTGTAATGCGGTTTGAGCACATTTAGTGGATATATTTTTTTCCCATCACGTCAATTTACCAAAACCAATTTGCGTAAGTGTGTACATAGAGTGTACAAATAAAATACCAAAAATTGAACAACATGTGTGTGACTGTTGTAGTGATTTTGTAGTCGAATGAATGAATAAAAGTGATACTTTTAAAAAATTTTTAAAAACTATTGTAAAGCAGCACTATTTGTGGATATTGGTGATATATCAAATAATAATAATAGTAATAATAATAATAATAATAATAATAATAATAATAATAATAATAATAATAATAATAATAATAATAATAATAATATATAATAATAATAATAATAATAATAATAATAATAATAATAATATTAATAATAATAATAATAATAATAATAATAATAATATAATAATAATATAATAATAATAATAAAATAAATAATAATAATAATGATAATAAAATTGTGTTGTTTTTTCTTTTGGGTCCCAAGCGATACCAATACGACTGGAAACACGGTATTATAAAAGTCGGGGAATTTATGACATTTATTACATTTATTACATTTATTCCATTAATTTTTTTTAAAATATAAGAGCCTATGATAATGAGAATGATAAATAGATAAAACGTGAAAACAAAAATGCTGGGAAAGAAAAAGAAAAACAACAAAAAAACATCCAAAGGCAGACATAAGAAATGGGAGGCAACTCCATTGATTTTTACAGGAAGTGACGCACGAGGTTATAATTAATGATGACGACGAAACGCCACTTGGGTGATTATAGGAGTTGAGATCACACACAGAGACTGGCTAGAACTTAAATAATAACAATAATAATAAAATACAATACAAAAAAAAAAGAGAAGAAAAAGCATTA
>NC_088360.1:28639599-28664599 GCF_034508935.2 Berghia stephanieae
TGAACTTTTATAGTCTGGTTAATACAGTTTAGTGAGAACAACTCACAAACGCGGATGGCAAAAACAATAACAAAGGCCTGAGTCACGTCATCTGCATACTATCTATACGTAGACCCCTTTCCAGCACAAAGTCGAAAAGACTTAAAGTTGACACTGACTGTTACTACAAAATTATATGAATGGATGAAGATGGCCCCTCCATATAGATAGAACGAAGTTAACGTCACTCGTGTCTTTGTTATTGTTTTTGCCATCCACGTTTATGAATAATTCTCACTTAATCATATTATTATCCAGACTATAAAAGTTCATCGTCAAAGCTGGCGTGTGTGTTGGTCCGTTATACTTCCGGATGGTAATGTTGTGAGCTTCTCAGCCAAGTGCATACTATCTATATTATCTTAATATCCACCCACCACCGTGAAAGTCGATCTGCCCTCCCCACCTTCTCGTTCTATCCATTATTTTACTCGCAGTGTATTTGATGGAAGGAAAATCATTTTAAACATCGTATCTTGCCTCGCCTAGATTAGAAAATGCCCAAAATGCCCCCCCCCCCCCCCCGGCCCCCCTTCTCTGGTCAAGTTCCCCCCCCCCACAGCCAGTTCCTCTTCTATTTCCCCCCCCCCCCCTCTCCCACCTTCAATTGAGAATTGGACAAAGTGCACACCCCCCCCCTCCCCCTCCTTCTATTATCCCCCCCCCCCCTTCTCCCTTCTATTTGATACAGTTGAATAGGTCTTTTGTGAGCGAATCTTGCAATGTGACCAATGGCCCGAGGCAGTGTCCTCTAGTTTACTATGGCAGGAGAACATGACAACTAATATAGATAGTATGCGCTTGGCTAAGAAGCTCATAACATTGCCATCCGGAAGTATAACGGACCAACACACAAAACTGTATGTATCCATGTACGTTTATAGTCCGGTTAACACAGTTCAGTGAGCATTACTCATAAACGCGGATGGCAAAAAACAATAACAAAGACCTGAGTGTCGTCATCTTCATTCTATCTATAGATCATTCCCACAACCTTTCCATGACGATGAAAGTCGACTCCTTACTTAATTCAATTCCGTATTTTTTATCACTGTGAATCTAACACCCAAAAATTGAATTTAACCCGTCACAAGAAGGGGTTTAAATCTAATTTACCAACATAAGTTAAGGAGAAGTCGCATCGGCTTCACTGCTTTCTTGGTGAAAAATCCTTTTGGTCTCTATAGTGCGGCTCTGTGGTCTAGTGGTTATGACACTCGCTTTCGGATTGGAAGGTCCTGGGTTCGAGCCTCGCTCGGCGCATAGTTGAGTCCTTGGAAAAGGCACTTGACTCACACTCTCTCATCGTACTCAGGTGTAAAATGAGTACCTGACCGTTCACACCGTTGTCTTTGTCGGGGAAAAATTGTAATATCGCCTAACATGTCTTGTTCTTATTATGTTACGTGTTGCTGTTGGTCAGGGACCCCTTGTAAAGCGCTTTGAGCACGTTTAGTGGATATTGCACTATATAAAAGATCTATTTTTATTTTTATAGATATAATCGGTCAACCGAAAGATAAGTTATTAATAATTTGAAAGATATAGGCCGGATGCACCCGGGTGCACAAAGGGCAAGAGCTCTTTGATGAAAATTAAAAGTACAGTACGCACGTAGGTTGGAAATGAAACGTATTAAAAATGTCATGTGACCAGGTTGTAGATATAGGTGGTCGAAATACGACTACGAGGGGAAGACCACCACCACCCCTTCCCCTATTTATATATATATATATATATATATATATATATATATATATATATATATATATATATATATATATATATACAAGCCCTTTCTTGAAATGTTTACGCAACAGAAGAGCCCTATTTCTTTACCCTTGTTCCACTTAGCCCCTTATTCCGACTGACTGACTGACTGGGTAGTTAGCTCCACTTAACTGTTGACCTACATGACCTGACGTGCCCCAAATGACCTAAACATCTCAGGTCACGTCAAAACCAGCGTGATTAAGAGAAAGAACGTTTAAATCCCACTGGGATCAAGTCTGTCTTGAGAATGGGGCAGTTCTTGGTGTTGGTGATTTATTCATTCTTTGAGACCCTACCAGTGTGCATGCTAATTAACCAGTAGATTTTTGACCAATCATAACATAGAATGTGTGACACATCCTCACACGTGATCGGACAAACATGGCTATTTGTTTATAATCAATAACGTGAATGAGATCGACCTCTCTCTCTCTCTCTCTCTCTCTTTCTCTCTCTCTCTCTCTCTCTCTCTCTCTCTCTCTCTGATCAATGTTATTGTTTTTATACCGCCAAATGGGTGGCTAGTTATCACACTGTGATCAAGCGGTAGAACAGTGGGTATTTCACTAAAACATAATATACCATCGATAGTAAAGCCTTTGTAGTTTGCTATGTTTACCAATCACTGCCATTGTTTACGTTATAAGATGTTGAGTGTTGTGTGTGTTTAAATCAGGATATAACTGGGTAGAAAATTGGATTCAATAGTCGTAATGTCACTTCCTTCCTAATGACGCTTGGTAACTTAGCAATACTGGCTCTAAACTATCGGAACAATGGCGGACGCCCGTCTGAAATATTTCTCCGGCGAGCATAAAAGCGTATCCAGAGGAGAAGAAAAATCCCATAAATTTGATCATTTTTTGACTTTTACACATTCTGGTCACAAGACATATGAAAAGTTCTAGCCAGCTTGAAGAATAAAAAGTAATGATTTTCTTTGTTTACAACCAAGATGGCCGCCGTTGCCGGGCGGCGTGACATCCGACTACTGAATCCAATTGGAGCAGGCAGTGGTGCAAGATTAAAATTGTAAAAGGTTTTGATGTCAAACAAAGAAGACAAACGAACAAACGAACAAGACAAAAACAAAAATTATAATGATAAGCGAAGAAGTATTTTATCCCAAAACTTTCAGCATTTTTCGACTTATTGGGATCGAACTGAGATAACCCAATGACCGGTAATTTCCAACTTTTGTTTGCGATCCTCCTTGTTAGTGGAAGTTATTGAAATAATCGAATCCGAGTAGAATCGATTATTTATCAGACCCCTCTCTGTCCAATGTGAAGTTTTCAGTTTCTGATTCAAGTTATGTGAGACGGAAATTATTTTGAGATATTAATCTAGCTCCTCTCTAAAAGGCATCAAGCAGTTGGTGCTGTTTATTAAACGCTTCAAAAACCGGGATGAACTATATGTTCGATAGCCATAAGATATTTTTTTCAAGGGTTTAGAAAAGCATCAGAAAGAAAAGAAAAAGAAGAGAAGATATTTCGGAGTTTATCCCTTGTCTGTTACTAACCGTACTTTCCCTGAGCTCAATCAGAGAGCACTGGCGCTCGCTCATTCCACAATATATCGGGTAATGAGATAATGAGCGTTTGTGCCACCTAGTGACGATTAATTCAGAAAAGTGAGTGGAGCAAGCTCTTACGCTAGTAATAATATAACATGAAAAAATAAAACCAAAGTTTAGTGTGTGTATGGGGGGGGGGAGGGGGGTATCTCTATTGTAATCTTTCACTTCTCTCCTGTTTTTAATTTCGTGTTACGAATTAGCAACACGATTGTTTTGAGTCCTTCAGTTCTTTGGTGATCTCAGAATTTCGAATTCGGTTGCTGGTGCATTTGACAGCGTTCCTTTGTTTTGTGCAATTTAAATTTGATTCCTTATTTATTGAATATTCGGAAATATTTATTTTTTTATAGCAGGGAGTGGGAGGGCGGGGGGGGGGGGGGTGGTAAACCAATAGGTACGATTGTCAGTAGTCATAGTCAATGTTGTTGTTTTCGTCTGGAGCAGCAAGTAGGTTATGAGGTCAACTTGGCCATTTGGGGAAAGGGAACAAGGACACTTGGGTACGAGGCCGTCTATTTGGGTAGAGCCGAGAAGGGGTGGGGAGGGGGTGGCGGAGAGAGAAGTTGGGGGACGGGGGATGGGCTGGCGGGGGGGGGGGGGAGAGTAAAGGCTGGAATGGATGCTATTGGGGGTGTGGGTGAAGTGTAAGGGTAATTAAGAGCCCCGGGGGTGGTAGGATGGGCGGTTGTGTGGGTGAGGGATGTGGATGTGGGTTGGTGGGTGTTTGTCGTTTGTTTGTTTTTTTCGTGTGTGTTTGTGCGAGGGAGGGAGAATGAGATGTTTAAATGATTGGTAAGAGGATTGGATGGGGTCCCGATAGCTCAGTTGGTAGAGCACTCACTTCACATGTAATGGGACCAGGTTCGATCACGGTGAAATCGATTTTTTTTCTGAGGCAAGGGCCACACTGCGAGTGAAGCGGGCGGGCGAAGCGAAGCGATTAACTTATGTGGCTTCACTGACAGCGATGTTTGTTGATGACAGTCCTTCTGCTTTGAAGCTAACGACCTTAAAGTTTTCCATGGTGAAGGCCGAGGGGCAATCATTTTACCACCCTGACAACGGGAGAGTTGTTGTTCGTGTTGTGCGTGTTGTAGAAATCGGTCTCCAGCGAGGGATTCCAGGGACGTGACGTGGACGCTTGCTACATGTCCACAGTCCTCCATCGACTGGCTGGCATTGCATCTCCATATATTTGAAGAGCCATTGCTTCCAAAGCCCATAAATATAAACAGGAAATGGACCCAAGGCACCCCCTCCATGACCACAACCCAACGACAAGTAGACTGAAGTCGAGAAAGAGCTTCATGACGGAAGAAAGCATCAACCCTGACCATGCAGCTGTATACAGACTTTTCACATGGAGGGAGTGGGACAATCATGAAAATTTAGCCCTTGAAGATCCGACCGAGCTCCCCAGGAATGAATGGGTAATAGTGAACAGAGCACTTGCAAAACTTGGGAGAACAGCTGGAAGCATGAAAAAGTGGGGGCTGGCTGAGACTAACTCGTGTACACGTGGATTCCCAGAGCAGACGATGGAGCACCCCCTTAGAGAATGCCAGGATGGGCCCAGCTGCACTGACCATGACCTAAGAGTCTGGTCCCCAGATGCTGGGGAGTGGGTTCGGTGTTGGAGCGACAAGCTATGATGCTGACTGAGAGCGATGGAAAGCGAGCGATTCAAAGCGACCCATGTTTAATGTGTAATCATTTCTTTCAGAGTCTGCTGTGTAGTCTGGAGACAATGTCCGCATCGAGCGATGCGAGCGAAGAATAATTGTCAAATCTCTCGCTCGCTTCGCTCCGCTCTGCTTCGCTGCTGATGCCAGTCACCTCTTTATATATTTGTGTGTCTTGTTTTGTTCTTTTTATGTTCTCGCTTCGCTCGTAGTGTGGCCGTAGCTTTACCTTCCTGTCAGCAGTGATTCCGTGGCGGGGTCTGTTAGATTTGGAGGCAAAATTTATCATACCAACACACAAAACTGAGTGTAACATTTAACATTTATGTACTGATTGATATGATTTAGTGAGAAATTATCACTAATAATAAAAATAAGAATAAAGAGCTGAGTGATTATATAACGTAATCTTGATGCTTTACGCAACAGCTCACCTGATGAATAAGGTACCAACACACAAAATTATGTTTACTAAAAGATTATAGAAATGCAGATGAACGATACCAGGCCTGTGTTATGTTTTATTATCTCGTTCATTGTGATGTTTCCGCCACTAAAAGTATAACATTGACTATAAAAGTAAGGTACACACGAGTTATGTGTATGAGATTTAATAGTATGGCAGTGTGAAATCCTCAAGCATTTTATATTGATTATTGCATGTTTGAGTTGGATCTCATAAAAATGCTGATAACCAATAAAAAGTTCGATGTTACACTGTTGTCTACGTTTTGTTTGTTATATTTGGGTTCATGTTGTGTTTGGCAGCTTTTATTATTTTGTTTTGTTATTGAACTCCAGATTTATCTCGCTACTACAAAAAAGTCGTCAAAGCGCTGTACTACGTTGTCTTCTGTTATCATACATTTCTGTTTTGTAGTGTCGTATGAATGAAACACAGCATTTATTGATGCATAATCCCTCAAGTATCAGAAGCGCTTACAGCGGGTTAGAAAGAAAATTATGTGTGTAGGGAGGAGAAGTGAGCAAGACGAAGAGCGAGGAGAGAGAGGAGGGAGAGAGAGAGAGGAGGAGGGGAGAGAGGAGAGAGAGAGAGAGAGAGACCCCGCTTGATGACTTTTAATGAAGAGGATGTCCCCCCTGCCTAAGAGACAATCTCTCTCTCTCTCTCTCTCTCTCTCTCTCTCTCTCTCTCTCTCTCTCTCTCTCTCTCTCTCTCTCGCACACACACACACTCATACACACACACACTCATACACAGACGCACACACTCAGACACAGAGAGACATGGCCAGTGACCTTGACATGTGCGGCTATGTGGTCTAGTGGTATGACACTCGCTTTCGGATCGGAAGGTCCCGGGTTCGAGCCTCGCCCGGCGCATAGTTGAGTCCTTGGAAAAGTCTCTTTACTCACATTCTCTCACCGTACTCAGGTGTAAAATGAGTACCTGGCCATTAACAGCGTTGTCTCTGTCGGAAAAAAATGTAATATCGCCTAACAGTCGCCATGTCTTGTCCTAAATGTTAAATGTTGCTGTTGGACAGGGACCCCTTGTAAAGCGCTTTGAGCACGTTTAGGGGATATTGCACTATATAAAAGCTCACTTTTTTTAGTGACCTTGACATTCCAATCATTGGACATTGTCACTGACAGTGAGTCATGATGGCAGGCCTAGCGTGTCAAACGTACACACATGCTCTGTGTGGCTGTAATCACTACGTGCTATGTAGTCTTTCAATGAAAGTTTCAAAAGATTAATAATATTATATTTTCATTCACTTCAAATTCAATTCAATCGAATTCAAAAAATTCTTCATTGTCGGAGTAAATTGTCGGAAATATTTTGCATTACTCGGAATCGACGTGCAATTATTTGCATGTCTGATAACCCAATAGATAGTATGCAGATGACGTCACTCGGGTCTTTGTTATTGTTTTTTGCCATCCGCGTTTATGAGTAATGCTCACTGAACTGTTTTAACCTGAGTATAAACGTTCATGGATACACACAGTTTTGTGTGTTGATCCGTTATACTTCCGGATGGCAATGTTATGAGCTTCTTAGCCAAGCCCATACTATCTATAGACACTTAAATAACCACGCCTCTCGGACAGTCGTCATGATGTAAACAATGACTGTGATTGGTAAACATCGCAAATTCCACAGGTTTTACTCTCGATGGTATGTGTCTAAGTAAAATACTCACTGTTCTAGCGCCTGATCATTAGAATCAACACAGAAATCTATGTGTAAACTTAAACGTTTATAGATAGTATGCAGATGACGTCACTCAGGCCTTTGTTATTGTTTTTGCCATCCGCGTTTGTGAGTTGTTCTCACTAAACTGTATTAACCAGACTATAAAAGTTCATGGTTACACAGAGTTTGTGTGTTCGTCCGTTATACTTCCGGATGGCAATGTTGTGAACTCCTTGGCCAAGCGCATTCTATCTATAATATGGTTGAGAAAATCGTGTGACAACTAGTCACCCATTTGGCGGTATGAAAACAATAACAACGATCAGAGAGAGGTCTTTTTTATTCAGGTTATTGTTTATAAACAACCAACTATGTTTGTCCGAACACGTGTGAAGGGTGTCACGAATTCCATGTTTTGATTGGTCAAAAATCTACTGGTTAATTCCTTATGGGCGCATTGTTGTAATTGAAATCTCAAAAAAATGACGCAAAATATTATCCATTACATCAATGCTAAACTAGGCCCATAATTGGTTCGGATGTCAGACCTGCATATATGTACACGTCGCTCGGACGCCACTTAAATCGCGTAGATCATGTAGATTAGTGGACATTGCCCTAGAGGCAGCGTGGGTCAGTGGTACGGTCTTTGTTTCCTATCCGAAGGTACCGAGTTCAATCACCGCCGCTGCGTTGTGTGGCCTCGAGCAAGTCACCTCGCCCTAGCTCACTTTGCGGCGCTGCTCTGCGGCTGACACCTAGGTTATTCCAGTCTTCCCTTGGAATAATAATAATAATAATAATAATACTAATAATAATGATAACAATAATAATATAATAATAATAATAATAATAATAATAATAATAATAATAATAATAATAATAATAATAATAATAATAATAATAATAGATCTTTATTGCCCATAAATATGGCAATTTGTCATTTAATTACACTTGTTATAACGTTAAATGATAACTAAAATTGAAATCGATCGATATTTGAAGGACGAGTTTACTGGTCAAACTTTTAAATATGGATTTTTCCAGTACTATGTATCAACTACAAGTAATATGACGTGCTCAAAGCGCTTTACAATGAGTCCCAAGCCAATAGATTCACTTCATACGTAGGATAAGACATCATGCATGCAATGCAATACCAGTATTAGGCCTACATTTATTTTTTTCGACAGAGACAACCATGTAAAGACCAGCAAATATTCATTTTACACCCGAGTACGACGAGAAAATATGACTAAAATTAAAACTACCTTTTCCCATAGCTCAACTTCATGCCGTTCAGAGCGGGATTCGAACCTGGGACCTACCTATGCGAAGTCGAATGTGGATCGGAAGGTCCTGGGTTCGAGCCTCGCGCTCGGCGCATAGTTGAGTCCTTGGAAAAGGCTCTTTACTCACATTCTCTCACCGTACTCAGGTGTAAAATGAGTACCTGGCCGTTAACAGCGTTGTCTTTGTCCGAAAAATTGTAATAGCGCCTTACAGGCGTCATGTGCCGTCCTACGTGTTAAATGTTGCTGTTGACCAGGGACCGACCCCTTGTAAAGCGCTTTGAGCACATTTAGTGGATATTGCGCTATATAAAGCTAAATTTTGATTTTGATTTTTTAAGTGTCATTCATAGCACAAGGTCGCGCATGCTAGCAGGTAGCGAATGGCTATATATACGTGAGTTTCTTTGTGTATGAGATAGAGAAAGACGGACCATCCAGAAAGGTAAGGTCGATGCCCGGATCACGTGGGGTACGAACGACCGTCCTTGGCACACAGAGGTAACAAACAAATAAGATAAAGAAACAAGAGAGCCAAACTATAGCAAATAGTCAATAAAAATAATAATAGTACTGAAGAGAGATTATACTACAATAATTCTACAAAGATAGCCTGATGGCGACTACTAAATATAAATTTTAGTACTGGACTATCGTAAATGTGAAATAAAATGAATGGTTTATAAAAAGGAGAGTGAAAGGGACGGGGGAGAGGGGGGGGGGGGGGTGGTACATCATTTCGAAACGGTATAAAAATTATGTCGAATTGAGTTAAGTGTAGAAAAGTTAATAATTATAGAGGGGGACTTGATACGCCATTTGTTTTGTGGAAAACCCGATTTTACCAATTGTGCATGATATAATTGGACGAAATTTTTGAGGCGTCCCTATAATAAAGATCTTAAAAAGTGTGTGAACAATATCAGACAATAATAATAATAATAATAATAATAATAATAATAATAATAAGAAGAAGAAGAAGAAGAAGAAGAAGAAGAAGAAGAAGAAGAAGAAGAAGAAGGAAGCAAAGAAATGATAACAATAATAATAATAATAATAATAATAATAATAATAATAATAATAATAATAATAATAATAATAATAATAATAATAATAATAATAATAATAGTAATAATACAAGTAAAAAATATATAAATTCCCCAAAATAGCCTGCCTCGAATTTACCTCTCAGTTTAAAGTTTCACCGACTAAATTTGTGGAAAAGGCTTTTTACTCACATTCTCTCACCGAACTCAAGTGAAAAAATGAGTTCCTGGCAAAATCTCTTTCGAAAAATAAATTGTCACATCGCCATGCCTCGTTCTCCATGTTAAGTGCTGTTGTTGGCTTGGGATCCCTTGTAAAACGCTTTGAGCTCGCGAAGTGGATACTGCGCTGACTGCTGCATGTAAATGTTCAAGTTTTATTTTGCGTTTTCTTTTTTGAAATTCTTAATCACATAAAAGCGCTTCTTATTTGTATTTAGATCCACTTATTTTCTCTTTAATCAACAAAATTTGAAAGGTTTACGGTACATCAAGCAAAATTGTATTGTATCTCTTCTCTAAGAATTGGTTTATATAAACAGGCATAGTATGTCTGTGTCTATTTTTTCACTAACGCAACGTAGGTAGTTTCTTTGTCCGTCACACAAAATGACTAACACTTCATCGTTCTCACTTTCTTTCGCCCTTCTTCTATATTATTTATTCTTTTTTTTTTTTCATTTTACCAGCCTGTTGATGCTATGCGTTTAAGTAAAGTAAGTACCCGTGTCACCCCCACCACCCACTATTGACACATCGTTTATTAAAGTAAGAAAGAGGGGGAGAAAAGGAGGAATAAAAACAAAATTTAACAGACGGCCTTTTCGTCCATTTTTACCCTGTGTAGTGACAGGTAATGTAAGATCACTGAAAAATAAAATTGATGAACTGTTTTCACTGTGTCGTTTTAATAGTGACTATCGTCAAGCCTCCATAATAGCGTTAACAGAGACTTGGCTATCTCCTCAAATACCATCATCATGTTTTGATATTGAACAATATTCACTATTTCGAGGAGATCGGACTAATGTAAATAAACGAACTGGGGGTGGGGTGTGCACATATATTAACAACAAATGGTGCCACCCCAATAACTGTCAGATAAAGAAAATGTATTGTGACGATTATATTGAATTTATTACTGTTTCGTCACGACCATATTATCTACCCCGGGAATACACTCATGTCATCATCATCAACGTCTACATTCCACCATCATCAGACAACACCACAGCGAAAAATATTTTGAGGAAAGAAATACAGGATATTCAAATTAAGTCACCCGATGCCGTATTGATGGTCACTGGCGATTTTAACCAATGTAACGATTTTACTCTCCCGGGACTTCATCAATACGTGGACTGCGAGACAAGGGACAAAAAAACATTAGATTTATTCCTGTGTAATATTAAAAATAGTTATAAATGTTTACCCCGTGCCCCATTAGGTTTATCTGACCACTGCATGCTCTTGCTACTCCCCACCTACCGCCCTGTTTTTAAACGTGTAAAACCAGTAAAGAAAAGTGTACAGATCTGGAACGGAAGTGTGTGTGAAGATTTGCGTGGTTGTTTTGAATGCACTGACTGGAATGTTTTTATCGAATCATGTGATAGTGTGGATGAGCTGAATGACTGTGTGAGTGAGTATTTAAAATTCTGTGAACAGCTAGTGTCTTGTAAAAAAGAAATAAAATATTATCCTAACAACAAGCCTTGGATAACAAAAGATCTAAAACTTTTATTGAACCAAAAGAAAACTCTCTTTACTAGTGGAAACAAAAAAGATCTGAAAACAAAACAAAAAGAGATAAAGAGGGTAATATCTAGTTGTAGAGACAAGTACAAAAATAAAATTGAAAAATGCTTTTCTTCTGGGGATATACGGGACACGTGGCGGGGGCTTAAAACTGCTGTTAACTATAATCCAAAGCCCACGATTATATCAGAAGACATCGAAATTGAAACTCTAAATCAATTTTATTCACGTTTCGACACAGCAAACAAATTTGATATTGAAAATGAAAAACATAAATTAAACAGGGCTTTGAAAGATGAAATTACTATTGAGGTCAGTGAAGAAGAAACGAGATTCGTATTTTCGAAACTAAACGAGAGGAAGGCTGCTGGGCCGGATGGATTGAAAGGAAAATTATTAAAAGAATGTGCCCATCAGCTTTCCCCCATTTATACACATATTTTTAACTGGTCCCTCCAATGCGTTTCGATCCCTGAAATTTGGAAAACTTCAAAAATTATTCCTGTTCCAAAAAAAGAAAAACTTGGAACTATGAACGATCTCAGACCTGTTGCACTGACTTCAATAGTCATGAAATCTTTAGAAAAACTTGTTCTTGTTAAAATTAGGAATCAGTTTATGCCATTGAGTGATAGTCATCAATTTGCTTACAAACCAGGACGTGGCGTAGAGGATGCCATTTTGCTGTTTACAAACAACATCTACAGGCATCTAGATCACGCTAGGAGCTATTGCAGATTGCTTTTTGCAGATTTTTCTTCAGCGTTCAATACAATGCAACCTCAGGTGGTTGTTCAAAAATTGACTAGTCTGAATTTAAACAAGTATATAATTGCTTGGGTGCTCGAATTTCTTACGGAGAGAGCACAATATGTTCAATTAGGACAAAACAAATCTTCCTGTATAACTACAAATACTGGTGCTCCTCAAGGTTGTGTATTGTCCCCTGTATTATTCACAATATACACCAATGACTGTAGAAGTCAAAACCTGAGTGTACCTTTAATAAAGTTTGCAGATGACACCGCTCTTCAAGGCCTCATAACAAATGGCAACGAAGTGGCTTATAGGCAAGAAATTGACAGATTTGTGTCTTGGTGTGATGCCCACCACCTAGAGCTTAACATAAGCAAGACAAAGGAGCTAGTGATTGACTTTAGGAGAGTGAAGGAACCGATAGAACCGTTAAAATTAAAGGACCAATTCGTCCAGCGAGTTCCTCACTACAAATACCTTGGTGTAACGATTGATGACAGGCTCAAGTGGGATGAACACTTGAAAATAATTAAGCATAAGATGTGCAGACGTACATATTTTTTATCAAAACTCTCTCAGTTTAGAATAGATAAAACCCTCTGCACATTATTTTATAGAGCAGTAATTGAAAGTGTTTTGTCATTTTGTATAACAGCTTGGGGAGGCAATTGCTTAGCAGTGGAAAGGAACAAAATAAATTCAAATATTAAAAAATCCATTAAACGCTATATAAATGATGTTGACGATGTAGATATTTTATACGAGAAATTTTGTATAAATAAAATAACTAAAATATTAAATGACCAGTATCATCCACTAAGCCATCAATTATTATGTTAGAAAGAAGTGGTCGCCCTTTCTCTATTTCAACGAAAACAGAGAGACACCGAAAATCTTTTCTGCCGTCCAGTATTAGGTTTTATAACAACAAGCAATAATCATTTTATATAATAATTTCTCATTTTTACTTTTTAAAAATATAAATATTAATTTATTAATTTATTTGTTTTGCAATCTTTTCAATTTTCAATTTATAGTGACAGTTTTAACTATTATACAGTGGTGAAATTATTCATATTATAAAGTGTAGCTCTGGTTAAAGAGCTGCTCCTTTTTAAAAAAAAAATATATATATACATCCTATTTCCATTGTATTTTTATCTTATTGTGTAAATTATAACACGTCTGTACAAAAAATTTCCTTTTTGGGATGCAATAAAGTATTATTATTATTATTATTATTATTATTATTATTATTATTATTATTATTATTATTATTATTATTATTATTATTATTATTATTATTATTATTATTATTATTATTATTATTATTATTATTATTATTATTATCATCATTATTATTATTATTATTATTATTATTATTATTATTATTAAAATTACTCATCACTTCCGCTCGTAAGATTGATTGATTGTCCAACGAAAAATAAAATGTTTGTAACCCCAAAACGCTTTATAGGTTGTAATATGAAGTTGACGTCACTCGGGTCTTTGTTATTGCTTTTTGCCATCCGCGTTTATGAGTAATTCTCACTAAAGTTCAAGGTTACACATAGTTTTGTGTGTTGGTCCTTTATACTTCCGGATGGAATGTTGTGAGCTTCTTAGCCAAGCGCATACTATCTATAGTCTCTTTGAGAGAAATAAGTTGAGAACTAATCACCCAATCGATTGTCTGAAATATAAATAACAAGGAAATGAATGATGTGAATTTCATTCATTCTTTACCGCTTTGAGACAGTTACACATTTTGGACGTATTTACCACCAATACCATGAACTTAATTCTTTTTTAAACCAGCTGGTCATTAATGTCACAAGTTATATTGTTGTCAACAAGAAAATACATTAGATCTATATCCGTCATTGGAACACCAAGTCTTTTAAAATAAATATTAATTTATAACCAAGGATTAAAGTATTATTTTAAACATCTGTCATAAGTGCCAATAGGATTCAATAGTCTGACGTCACATCCGTCCAGCAAGAAGCAGCTTGGTTTTAAAAAAAGAAAAACGGTACTTTTTATTCTTCATGCTGGCTAGAACTTTTTCACATGCCATGTGATCAGAATGTATAAAAGTCAGAACATGATCAGATTTTTAATGTTTTTCTCCTCAGGATACTCTTTTATGCTCGTCGGAGAAGTATTTCTTAAGGGCGTCCGCCATTGTTCCGATAGTTTAGAGCCAGTAACTAAGTTACTATGCATCATTACGAGGGAAGTGACGTCACGACTGTTGAAGCTTATTGATTTCATTTAATATTCACTTGTGATCAGGTTTAACCGACGTGTCCTTTTTTGTAGGTCTGATAACCCATTCAATTGTTATAGGATCATTGTTGAAGTAGAATAAATACTATCAAACAGACGTATATTTAATATTTGTGGGTCTGATAAACCCAGTTTCTTTTAGGTTCATTGAAAGTCTGACAACTCAAATTGTTGTGCGGCTATGTGGTCTAGTGGTATGACACTCGATTTCGTGTCGTAAGATCCTGAGTTCGAGCCTCGCTCGGCGCATAGTTGACTATTTATTCACGTTCTCTCACCTTACTCGTGTGTAACACGAGTACATGACCGTTACCAGCGTTGTCTCTGTCCGAATAAATTATAATATGCATCACCTAACAGGCGTCTTGTCTTGTTCTACATGTTATGTGTTGCTGTTAGTCAGGGACCACTTGTAAAGCGCTTTGAGTACGTTTAGTGGATCTTGCGCTATGTAAAAGCCAACGTATTTGGGTTTTTTTTTTTTAATAATTGAAATACTCTCATACAATGTGTACATATAGTTTCAAGTCTGACAACTCAAATTGTTATGGTCTCAAAATTATAACAGAAATACTCTCATACAATGTGTACATATTTTCAAGTCTGACAACTCAAATTGTCATGGACTCAAAATTATAACAGAAATACTCTCATACAATGTGTACATATTTTAAAGTCTGACAACTCAAATTGTCATGGACTCAAAATTATAACAGAAATACTCTCAAACAAGACTCTCATTTTTTATTATTTATTTATTATTTTTTGTCAGAAGGGATTGTCAAATGTTGATCTGTTTGACATTTTCTGGGCTGTTTATTTGTATATTACACCCTCTTTTCCAGATTGGTATCATTTAATATTCATTGGGAAAGAATTTTCAATTTCAAATATCTCAAGAAATGTGATATGGTTTCCTCATGATTTCATTAAATTCATATCAGCGGTACATTTATGTAAATTGAATTGATCCCAGATTCGGCTGTGATCAAATTTAACACATTAGATAAAGCAAAAAACAGTCTCTCTCGTCACACCTTCTCATTATTATGAGATGCCATTACAATATGCTAATGAATCAATAGATAGAATGCGCTTGGCCAAGGAGTTCACAACATTGCCATCCGGAAGTATAACAGACCAACACACAAACTCTGTGTAACCATGAACTTTTATAGTCTGGTTAATACAGTTTGGTGAGAACAACTCACAAACGCGGATGGCAAAAACAACAACAAAGGCCTGAGTGACGTCATCTGCATACTATCTATAGCGACACGTCCATAAAGTATACGAGACTCATACGACTATTCAATTTGAACATTTATGACTCCAATAGGATTCCATAGTCTGATGTCACGTCCGCCCAGCAACGAACAGCTTGGTTCTAAACAAAGAAAATCGGTACTTTGTATTCTTCACGGTGGCTAGAACTTTTTCACATGTCATGTGATCAGAATGTATAAAAATCAAAACATGATCAGATTTATAATGTTTTTTTTTTCTCTCCTCTGGATACACTTTAATGCTCGTCGGAGAAGTATTTCATAAGGGCGTCCGCCATTGTTCCGATAGTTTAGATTCAGTTACTAAGTTACTATGCGTCATAACGAGGGAAGTGACGTCACGACTGTTAAACCCTATTAGATTATAGTTTTCGATTCTAAAATCATTATTAATATCATAATTATCATAAAAATTATCATTTTTTAAAAAAATTCTATTATTATTATTATTATTATTATTATTATTATTATTATTATTATTATTATTATTATTATTATTATTATTATTATTATTATTATTATTATCATTATTATTATTATTATTATTATTATTATTATTATTATTATTATTATTATTAGTATTATCATTATTATCATTATTATTATCATCATCATCATCACCATCATCATCATCATGTTCAACCACACTAATCTTCGTCATCCTTTAAAGATATCTATTTTGTTTTGTTTTGTTTGTTTTTTTCTTCTTGATTTTGTATATTTTCTCTTCGGGGAAGGGGATGGAGGAGGTAGTTGGGAGGTTTGTATATTTATTGCTATTTTTATTTTTGTTTGTTTGTTGTTTTTTTTAATCAAAAATGTTCCGTATAAGCAGACAAGAGGTGTCTGACTAGATATTTTCGAAGCGTGGCAGATGTGACACAGACCAGCTACGAAAAGCAAAAATTATACCACTGTGATACAAACAATTGAACGAAGCTAAAAATATTTTTTGTATCATCCTTTTGTTTGATATGCAATCAGTATGGAACTTAGCATAGTTGTGTAAATGACATTTTATAGCGTCTTACCAAGATTTCAACAGGCTTTAGACACTTTACACTCTTAAAATTAAAAAGACATACAATGACTGATATGTATGTGATATGAATGTGATATGTATGTGATATGCGTGTGATATGTATGTAATATGTATGTGATATGTATGTGATATGTATGTGATATGTATGTGATATGCATGTGATATGTATGTGATATATATGTGATATGTATGTGATATGTAAGTGATATGTATGTGATATGCATGTGATATGTATGTGATATGTATGTGATATGTATGTGATATGTATGTGATATGTATGTGATATGCATGTGATATGTATGTGATATGTATGTGATATGTATGTGATATGTATGTGACCATCTGTCTTAAAATGGTATTATGTTGAAGTGAATTTTACGCTGAAAATTAGATTTTATTTCAAAATCACAATTTTAGCTGTTTGCACTTTGGAACTGACATTAATATTTTGTTCTAATAGACCATAATATTTATCTTACTATACTTATAGTTTATGCTTTGACTTAAAGTTCAGTTGTTTTGCTGTTTGTTTGTTTGTTTTTTTTAAAATGTTGTTTGTTTGTGGGTCTTTTTGGTAGGGGAGGTGTTTGTCTTTTGTTATTTGTTTTCGGTAATTAGGGTTTTTATCTGTTCAAGATTAATTTATTTATTTATTTATCTAAATATTTGTTTATTTATTTACTTATCTATTTTATTATCCTTATTTTTTCCCCTCATACCAACGCGATACTGATTTGGGACATCTGCTGGACACAATCTTTTTGTATCATCTCCAGACACTTCGTGGGTGTGGGTGTGGGGGGGGGGGGGGGGGGTGGTGGAGAAGTAATTATTGCTCTTGATTACTGGTTTAGTACCTGACGAAAGGTGAGAATTACATTATTGAATTATTTGCGATCCTCTACTGGTGTTGTGATTAATGTTGGAGGTAAAAGAGGAAGTGAGATGTCGAGAAAGCCGTCGGTTGTTTATCACACCAAAGTATTCATACTGGCTAAAGTGTGAATCACTGAGAAAGCCAAGATATTCCAATATCACATGTAAATTTATTCACAGGATGTCCACCTGTTTAATAACATGTTTAACAGAAAAATGTAACAGTCTTTAAACTTTAAACATGAACCTATGAATACATAAATGCTTTACATTTTGTTCACCATTATCTTTTACTAATACGCCTCGATAAATAAAATACATTTTAAAAAATTCCCTTTATTCATCCCATAGGGGAAATTTGTTTTCAGGGTCTATTCCAAGGGAAGACTGGAATAACCTAGGCGTCAGCGCAGAGCAGCGCCGCAAATTGAGTTAGGGTGAGGTGACCTGCTCAAAGCAACACACCGCAGCAGAGGGTAATCGAACTCGATACCTTTCGGGCACCCTGAGCCACGCTGCCCCATATTATGTTTGCTACGACTACCTACAAGCAAATTCAACCTAATTTCGAGTTCTTTCCATGAGGTTTCTGTAGATTTTGTGGCGTGATGAATCCAATAACACATCTTTTTTTCTTGTTGTTGTTGTCACACGGTAAGCGTGCCAACACCTGGAATGGGAGCCGAATAAACAATGAATGAATGAATGAATTTATATAGCGCCTAGATCCACAATGTGCTCAGAGGCGCTTTACAATGCAAATAAAACACAACAATAAATTGATAATTTAAGCATAAAATCTATCATATTATCTAAATGTCACAATGTCTCTGATGTAGCCTCATAGGAAAAAGTCTTATTGAGAAATGTCTTGTGATCTACCTAGGCGGTCAGGCAATCGACTTCATCTCTTCCAACCAGCGACATCTATTATAGGCGCTATTACATTTTTTTATTTTCAAACATAGACAACGCTGTTAACAGCCAGGTACTCAGTTTTCACCTGAGTACGGCGAGAGAATGTGAGTAAAGAACCTTTTCCAAGGACTCAACGATGCACCGAGCAAGGTATATGAAGTCCTAGCTTACAAACACTTCTGCCTGAAAACGTGTCGTTTAGAAAATCACGAATGACCTGTCTCCAAGGTGAAGGAGCACCTTCTTACTATAACGATATTCCATGACTGATGTTCACTAAGTTGGGATGCAGCACAAAGTTCTAGCAGATCTAAATATATATTTACAGTGGTCGTTTTCATGGTAAAGAATAATTGTCCGATACATTTTTTGTGCATCTACCAACACCAGATACACACACATAATTACTTTGTGTGTCGGAATGAACTTGATGAATAAAACTGGGTCTAAAGTCAAAATTGACCAGAATTGGGAAAATTATTGACTATAAATTTTTAAAAAGGAATAATATATATATATATATATATATATATTGTTTAAGTAAATTACAACATCCGCCAGCCGGATATGACGTACCAACACACAAAACTATGTGTAACCTTTCACGTTTAAAATAAATTATTGTCGTAAGTTTTTAGTTTATTTCAATGTGATATCAATGATATTCTATGTGTGTGGTCTAGTGGTATGACACTCGCTTTCGGACCGGAAGGTCCTGGTTTCGAGCCTTGCTCGGTGCATAGTTCAGTCCTTGTAAAGGTATTTACTCAATTCTCTCACCGTACTCAGGTGAAAACTGAGCACCTGGCCGTTAACAGCGTTGTCCCTGTTCAAATAAAAGTGTAATATCGCCTAATAGGCGTCATGTCTCGTCCTTCATGCTGTTGGTCAGGGACCCTTTGTAAAGCGCTTTGAGCACGTTTGGTGGATATTGCTCTATATAAACTCTCAATTAGAATTAGATTGTACATACGTCTCTGTATTAGATCCGAAAGTCTCCTAAAATTACGATTTCGGTTCGTTAACGATAATATGCGCTTGGCTAAGAAGCTCACAACATTGCCATCCGGAAGTATAACGGACCAACACACAAAATATGTGTAAACATGAACTTTTATAGTCTGGATAATACCGTTTAGTGAGTATTAGTCATAAACTTAGATGACAAAAACAACAATAACAAAGACCAGAGTGACGTCACCTTCATTCTATCTATTGATTCCAAGTCCCTGGAATTTCTGTTTCCGTACTAAATACCGTCAAATCGACAACATCGATATGGAACCCATTGGACGGGTCGTTGTCTTTGATCTGTCGACGAACTCATGTCCTGTACCTTACAGGTGGAATTTACTGCCTTGGCATACCTGTGTGTTTGTGTGTGTGTGTGTGTGTGTGTGTGTATGTGTCATCACATCAGAAACACATTCCAATCATTGCTTGTTATAGAAAGCATGCAAAAACACAAACACACACAAACACACATCATACACACACACCCATAGAAAATACCTACATCTACACACACAGACTCAGAGATACATACACATACACACACACACACACACATACACACACACTCAATAACACACACACACACACTCAGAGAGAGAGAGAGAGAGAGAGAGAGAGAGAGAGGAGAGAGAGAGAGAGAGATGTACATAAATACCTATGGCAATTATAAATCATTTATGTGATTCATACGGAAAATAAAAGGATAATCTGTTCTTGACTACATCACCTCTGGCCATTCTCACACTATACAACTATATATATATATATATATATATATATATATATATATATATATATATATATATATATATATATATATATCCTATCTTTATTTTTATCTATCCAATTATCAAACTATATACATTGCCCATCTTCTCTGTATGTCCGTCTCTCTCTCTCTCTCTCTCTCTCTCTCTCTCTCTCTCTCTCCTCTCTCTCTCTCTCTCTCTCTCTCTCTCTCTCTCTCTCTCTCTCTCCTCTCTCCCCTCTCTCTACTCTCTCTCATCTACTCTCTATTCTCTCTCTCTCTCTCTCTCTAACTCTCTCTCTCTTACTCTCTCTCTCTCTATCTTTCTCTCTTTCTCTCTCTCTCTCTCTCTCTCTCTCTCTCTATATATATATATATATATATATATATATATATATATATATATATATATATATATATATGAGTGTTGGTGGGTACTTGTAGGTACGAAAGTGCTCGATAATGATGGTTAAAGCTAATATAGAATGCAAATTTTCAATCACATTTTTGTGGCCGAGACGACCCGTTTCTGTGTTTTCCACGTCTTCAGTCGGCGTAATCCATTGTCTGGATTACGCCGACTGAAGACGTGGAAAACACAGAAACGAGTCGTCTCGGCCACAAAAATGTGAGTGAAAATTTGCATTCTATATATATATATATATATATATATATATATATATATATATATATATATATATATATATATATATATTATATATATATATGAGGGACACTCACATATTCTTTGTTTATATATTTTTCCAAGTATAATTTTGTTCTATTTCTACAATATTGTTTCGAGCATCCATTTACTTCCTGAAGAGAGCAACTGCTCGAAACAACATTGTAGAAGTTGAACAAGATTACGCTTGAAATATTTTATGATTAGCACTATTATTTCATGGTTTTTATTTTTTTACTTTATTAATATTATCATTATTTTATAAATATATATATATATATATATATATATATATATATATATATATATATAAATGTACGTTATTTGCAGACAATTCTGTTTCAACATACGTCCCACGAGCGTAGTATGGCACAAATAATGATAATATATGCTTCTGAAAAAGATATTCTATTTTTACACGAGTGATCAAAATGCACTTAGCTTTGTGTATTTATTGCAAGGAAAATGCCACTATTTTACTTCCTGAAGAGCTCTCTCTCTCTCTCTCTCTCTCTCTCTCTCTCTCTCTCTCTCTTTCTTTCTTTCTCTCTCTTTCTCTCTCTTCTTCTCCTCTCCTCCTCTCTCTCTCTCTCTCTCTCTCTCTCTCTCTCTCTCTCTCTCTCTCTGATTCTATCTATCCCTATGTTCATTTTCTTCCTTACTTTAATCTGTTTCTCCCTTTTAAGTATTTTTATCTTAAAGATTATGCAATGTTTCATGCCAAATATATCATTACTTATATTTTAATAGTATTTAACGCTCACTTTGTCCATTTTAAGCGCTATTATTGATTTGATATGATATGATATGATATGATATGATATGATATGATTTGATATGATATGATATATGATATAATATTGCGCCTTACAGCGTATCCACCGTTATGTTATAGATAGAATGCGCTTGGCCAAGGAGTTCACAACATTGCCATCCGGAAGTATAACGGACCAACACACAAACTCTGTGTAACCATGAACTTTTATAGTCTGGTTAATACAGTTTAGTGAGAACAACTCACAAACGCGGATGGCAAAAACAATAACAAAGGCCTGAGTGACGTCATCTGCATACTATCTATAGCCTGATACTGAAATCCAAAAGGACTGGCAGTTTGACGTCATTATTTGTTTTTTGCACCGCCTAGTGAGTTGTCGTTAGTAGAGCTCATGGAAACAAGTTATTTCATTGGTTGAACTATTGAATACAACTCACGATTTGTTTTCTTTTGTGGCAAAAGACTGGCATTTTGACGTCATTTTTTGGTCAGTATCAGGCCATATCTTTACGATGGCCACGCTTACAGTCGCCATGTCTCGAATAGGATTCAATAGTCGTAACGTCACTTCCTTCCTAATGACGCATGGTAACTTAGTAACACTGGCTCTAAACTATCGGAACAATGGCGGACGCCCGTATGAAATATTTCTCCGGCGAGCATAAAAACGTTTCCAGAGGAAAAAAACCCCATAAATTTGATCATGTTTTGACTTCTACACATTCTGATCACAAGGCATATGAAAAGGGAATGATAAGTTCTAGCCGGCATGAAGAATAAAAAGTAATGATTTTCTTTGTTTAGAACCAAGATGGCCGCCGTTGCCGGGCTGCGTGACATCAGACTATTGAATCCAATTTCGCCATTGACGGTTCAACGAAATAAACCGACCAGGAAGTGGAGTTTAAAAAATCAAAAAAAAAAAAACAAAAAAAAAACATCATCCATGTGATGAGACTGAAGTGAGGTTTTCTCAGAACAATAGCCGATAAAATGACAGGTGTCAAGCATTATAGACATAAACACATTGACATATATGTACTCAAAGGATGATACCCTTAGTACCAGCGACATCTATATTATTATGTAGTCCTAGCTTAGTACCCAAAGGCTTTGTGGGAAATAAAAGGAAGAAGAAGAATTGACATACATGTACTAAAAGGATGATACCCTTAGTACCATGACGTAACTATAGTACTCCAGTCGGCCATGCTTAGTACCCAAAGGCTTTGCGGGAAATAATAGGAAGAAGAAGAAGAAGAAGAAGAAGAAGAAGAAGAAGAAGAAGAAGAAGAAGAAGAAGAAGAAGAAGAAGAAGAAGAAGAAGAAAGAAGGAAGAAGAAGAAGAAGAAGAAGAAGAAGAAAAAGAAGAAGAAGAAGAAAAGAAGAAGAAGAAGAAGAAGAAGAAGAAGAAGAAGAAGAAGAAGAAGAAGAAGAAGAAGAAGAAGAAGAAAAGAAGAAGAAGAAGAAGAAGAAGAAGAAGAAGAAAAAGAAGAAGAAGAAGAAGAGAGAAGAAGAAGAAGAAGAAGAAGAAGAAGAAGAAGAAAGAAGAAGAAGAAGAAGAAGAAGAAGAAGAAGAAGAAGAAGAAGAAGAAGAAGAAGAAGAAGAAGAAGAAGAAGAAGAAGAAGAAGAAGAAGAAGAAGAAGAAGAAGAAGAAGAAGAAGAAGAAGAAGAAGAAGAAGAAGAAGAAGAGAAGAGAAGAAGAAGAAGAAGAAAAGAAGAAGAAGAAGAAGAAGAAGAAGAAGAAGAGAGAAGAAGAAGAAGAAGAAGAAGAAGAAGAAGAAGAAGAAGAAGAAGAAGAAGAAGAAGAGAAGAAGAAGAAGAAGAAGAAGAAGAAGAAGAAGAGAAGAAGAAGAAGAAGAAGAAGAAGAAGAAGAAGAAGAAGAAGAAGAAGAAGAAGAAGAAGAAGAAGAAGAAGAAGAAAGAAGAAGAAGAAGAAGAAGAAGAAGAAGAAGAAGAAGAAGAAGAAGAAGAAGAAGAAGAAGAAGAAGAAAGAAGAAGAAGAAGAAGAAGAAGAAGAAGAAGAAGAAGAAGAAGAAGAAGAAGAAGAAGAAGAAGAAGAAGAAGAAGAAGAAGAAGAAGAAGAAGAAGAAGAAGAAGAAGAAGAAGAAGAAGAAGAAGAAGAAGAAGAAGAGAAGAAGAAGAAAGAAGAAGAAGAAGAAGAAGAAGAAGAAGAAGAAAGAAGAAGAAGAGAGAAGAGAAGAAAGAAGAAGAAGAAGAAGAAGAAGAAGAAGAAGAGAAGAAGAAGAAGAAGAAGAAGAAAGAAGAAGAAGAAGAAGAAGAAGAAGAAGAAGAAGAAGAAGAAAGAAGAAGAAAAGAAGAAGAAGAAGAGAAGAAGAAGAAGAAGAGAAGAAGAAGAAGAAGAAGAAGAAGAAGAAAGAAGAAGAAGAAGAAGAAGAAGAAGAAGAAGAAGAAGAAGAAGAAGAAGAAGAAGAAGAAGAAGAAGAAGAAGAAGAAGAAGAAGAAGAAGAAGAAGAAGAAAAGAAGAAGAAGAAGAAGAAGAAGAAGAAGAAGAAGAAGAAGAAGAAGAAGAAAGAAGAAGAAGAAGAAGAAGAAGAAGAAGAAGAAGAAGAAGAAGAAGAAGAAGAAAGAAGAAGAAGAAGAAGAAGAAAGAAGAAGAAGAAGAAGAAGAAGAAGAAGAAGAAGAAGAAGAAGAAGAAGAAGAAGAAGAAGAAGAAGAAGAAGAAGAAGAAGAAGAAGAAGAAAGAAGAAGAAGGAAGAAGAAGAAGAAGAAGAAGAAGAAGAAGAAGAAGAAGAAGAAGAAGAAGAAGAAGAAGAGAAGAAGAAGAAGAAGAAGAAGAAGAAGAAGAAGAAGAAGAAGAAGAAGAAGAAAGAAGAAGAAGAAGAAGAAGAAGAAGAAGAAGAAGAAGAAAGAAGAAGAAGAAGAAGAAGAAAGAAGAAGAAGAAGAAGAAGAAGAAGAAGAAGAAGAAGAAGAAGAGAAGAAGAAGAAGAAGAAGAAGAAGAAGAAGAAGAAGAGAAGAAGAAGAAGAAGAAGAAGAAGAAGAAGAAGAAGAAGAAGAAGAAGAAGAAGAAGAAGAAGAAGAAGAGAAGAAGAAGAAGAAGAAGAAGAAGAAGAAGAAGAAGAAGAAGAAGAAGAAGAAGAAGAAGAAGAAAAGAAGAAGAAGAAGAAGAGAAGAAGAAGAAGAGAAGAAGAAGAAGAAGAAGAAGAAGAAGAAGAAGAAGAAGAAGAAGAAGAGAAGAAGAAGAAGAAGAAGAAGAGAAGAAGAAGAAGAAGAAGAAAGAAGAAGAAGAAGAAGAAGAAGAAGA